>NW_025726324.1:665598-998398 GCF_021461395.2 Schistocerca americana
TTTTTATTGACGATGAAACACAGAAATTGCATCCGAATTTAATACGAAAGGCACAATGCCTACTTAAGTACATGAGGAATGACACTCTAACTTTCTATGATGTGAAACACTCCCGTGAGTCCAGTTTTATTTTCCGATGCTTCACTTCAGGTTAACTGTATCCCTTAGACGTTCTTATTGTCGATAAAACACAGAAATTGCATCCGAATAAAATACAAAAGGCACAATGCCGACTTAAGTACAAGAGAACTGACACTCTAACTTTCTATGATTTGAACCTCTCCTGTGAGTTCAGTTTTAGATTCCGATGCTTCACTTCCGGTTTACTGTATCCCTTGGACCTTCTTATTGACGGTGAAACACAGAAATTGCATCCTAATTTAATATAAAAGGCACAATGCCGACTTAAGTACATTAGGTCTGACACTCTAACTTTTTATGATTTGGACCTCTCCTGTGAGTCCACTTTTAGATTCCGATGCTTCACTTCAGGTTTACTGTATCCCTTGGACCTTCTTATTGACGATGAAACACAGAAATTGCATTTGAATTTAATACAAAAGGCACAATGCCGGCTTACGTACAAGAGGACTGACACTCTAACTCTCTATGATATGAACCTCTCCTGTGAGTCCACTTTTTTCTTCCGATGCTCTACTTCAGGTTCACTGTATCCCTTGGACCTTCTTATTGACGATGAAACACAGAAATTGCATCCGAATTTAATACAAAAGGCAGAATACCGACTTAAGTACAAGAGGACTGACACTGTGACTCTCTAATGTGAGTCCAGTGTTAGATTCCGATGCTTCAATTAAGGTTTACTGTATCCCTAGGACGTTCTTATTGACGATGAAACACAGAAATTGCATCCGAATTTAATACAAAATGCACAATGTCGCCTTAAGTACAAGAGGACTGACACTCTAAATTTCGATGATTTGAACCTCTCCTGTGAGTCCAATTTTAGATTCCGATGCTTCACTTCAGGTTTACTGTATCCCTTGGACCTTCTTATTGAGGATGATACACAGAAATTGCATCCGAATTTAAATCAAAATGCACAATGCCGACTTAAGTACAAGAGGACTGACACCCTAACTTTCGATGATTTGAACCTCGCCTGTGAGTCCAGTTTTAGATTCCGATGCTTCACTTCAGGTTTAATGTATCCCTTGCACCTTCGTTTTGACGATGAAACACAGAAATTGCATCCGAATTTAATACAAAAGGCACAATGCTGACTTAAGAACAAGAGGACTGACACTCAAATTTTCTATGATTTGAACCTCTCCTGTGAGTCCAGTTTTAGATTCCGATGCTTCACTTCAGGTTTACTGTATCCCTTGGACCTTCTTATTGACGATTAAACACAGAAATTGCATCCAAATTCAATACAAAAGGCACAATACCGACTTAAGTACGAGAGGACTGACACTCTAAATTTCGATTATTTGAACCTCTCCTGTGAGTCCAGTTTTAGATTCCGATGCTTCACTTAAGGTTTACTGTATCCCTTGGACCTTCTTATTTATGATGAAACACAGCAATTGCATCCGAATTTAATACAAAAGGCACAATGCTGACTTAAGTACAAGTGGACTGACACTCTAACTCTCCATGATTTGAACCTCTCCTGTGAGTCCAGTTTTAGATTCCGATGCTTCACTTCAGGTTTGCTGTATCCCTTGGACCTTCTTATTGACGATGGAACACAGAAATTGCATCCGAATTTAATACGAAAGGCACAATGCCTACTTAAGTACATGAGGAATGACACTCTAACTTTCTATGATGTGGAACTCTCCCGTGAGTCCAGTTTTATTTTCCGATGCTTCACTTCAGGTTTACTGTATCCCTTAGACGTTCTTATTGTCGATAAAACACAGAAATTGCATCCGAATAAAATACAAAAGGCACAATGCCGACTTAAGTGCAAGAGAACTGACACTCTAACTTTCTATGATTTGAACCTCTCCTGTGAGTTCAGTTTTAGATTCCGATGCTTCACTTCAGGTTTACTGTATCCCTTGGACCTTCTTATTGACGGTGAAACACAGAAATTGCATCCGAATTTAATACAAAATGCACAATGCCGACTTAAGTACAAGAGGACTGACACTCTAACTTTCTATGATTTGAACCTCCCCTGTGAGTCCAGTTTTAGATAATGAAGCTTCACTTCAGGTTTACTGTATCCCTTGGACATTCTTATTGACGATGAAACACAGAAATTGCATCCGAATTTAATACAAAAGGCACAATGCCGACTTAACTTTTTATGATTTGAACCTCTCCTGTGAGTCCACTTTTAGATTCCGATGCTTCACTTCAGGTTTACTGTATCCCTTGGACCTTCTTATTGACGATGAAACACAGAAATTGCATCCGAATTTAATACAAAAGGACTGACACTCTAACTCTCTACGATTTGAACCTCTCCTGTGAGTCCAGTTTTATCTTCCGATGCTTCACTTTAGGTTCACTGTATCCCTTGGACCTTCTTATTGACGATGAAACACAGAAATTGCATCCGAACTTAATACAAAAGGCAGAATACCGACTTAAGTACAAGAGGACTGACACTTTAACTCTCTATGATTTGAACCTCTACTGTGAGTACAGTTTTAGATTCCACTTCTTCACTTCAGGTTTACTGTATCCCTTGGACCTTCTTATTGACGATGAAACACAGAAATTGCATCCGAACTTAATACAAAATGCACAATGACGACTTAAGTACGAGAGTACTGACACTCTAACTCTCTATGATTTGAACCTCTACTGTGAGTACAGTTTTAGATTCCGATGCTTCACTTCAGGTTTACTGTATCCCTTGGGCCTTCTTATTGACGATGAAACACAAAAATTGCATCCGAATTTAATACAAAATGCACAACGCCGACTTAAGTACAAGAGGACTGACACTCTAACTTTCTATGATTTGAACCTCCCCTGTGAGTCCAGTTTTAGATTCTGATGCTTCACTTCAGGTTTACTGTATCCCTTGGACCTTCTTATTGACGATGATACACAGAAATTGCATCTGAAATTAATACAAAAGGCACAATGCCGACTTAACTTTTTATGATTTAAACCTCTCCTGTGAGTCCACTTTAAGATTCCGATGCTTCACTTCAGGTTTACTGTATCCCTTGGACCTTCTTATTGACGATGAAACACAGAAATTGCATACGAAATTAATACAAAAGGACTGACACTCTAACTCTCTACGATTTGAACATCTCCTGTGAGTCCAGTTTTATCTTCCGATGCTTCACTTTAGTTTCACTGTATCCCTTGGACCTTCTTATTGACGATGAAACACAGAAATTGCATCCGAATTTAATATAAAAGGCAGAATACAGACTTAAGTACAAGAGGACGGACACTCTAACTCTCTATGATTTGAACGCCTCCTGTGAGTCATGTTTTTGATTCCACTGCTTCACTTCAGGTTTACTGTATCCCTTGGACATTCTTGTTGATGATGAAACTCAGCAATTGCATCCGAATTTAATACACAAGCCACAATGCCGATTTAAGTAGAAGCGGACTGACACTCTAACTCTCTATGATTTGAACCTCTCCTGTGAGTCCAGTTTTAGATTCTGATGCTTCAATTTAGGTTTACTGTATCCCTTGGACTATCTTATTGACGGCGAAACACAGAAATTGCATCCGAATTTTATACAAAAGGCACAATGCCGACTTTAGTACAAGAGGACTGACACTCTAACTTTCGATGATTTGAACCTCTCCTGTGAGACCAGTTTCAGATTCCGATGCTTCACTTAAGGTTTACTGTATCCCTTGGACCTTCTTATTTATGATGAAACACAGCAATTGCATCCGAATTTAATACAAAAGGCACAATGCTGACTTAAGTACGAGTGGACTGACACTCTAACTCTCCATGATTTGAACCTCTCCTGTGAGTCCAGTTTTAGATTCCGATGCTTCACTTCAGGTTTGCTGTATCCCTTGGACCTTCTTATTGACTATGAAACACAGAAATTGCATCCGAAATTAATACGAAAGGCACAATGCCTACTTAAGTACATGAGGAATGACACTCTAACTTTCTATGATGTGAAACTCTCCCGTGAGTCCAGTTTTATTTTCCGATGCTTCACTTCAGGTTTACTGTATCCCTTAGACGTTCTTATTGTCGATAAAACACAGAAATTGCATCCGAATAAAATACAAAAGGCACAATGCCGACTTAAGTGCAAGAGAACTGACACTCTAACTTTCTATGATTTGAACCTCTCCTGTGAGTTCAGTTTTAGATTCCGATGCTACACTTCAGGTTTACTGTATCCCTTGGACCTTCTTATTGACGGTGAAACACAGAAATTGCATCCGAATTTAATACAAAATGCACAATGCCGACTTAAGTACAAGAGGACTGACACTCTAAGTTTCTATGATTTGAACCTCCCCTGTGAGTCCAGTTTTAGATTCTGAAGCTTCACTTCAGGTTTACTGTATCCCTTGGACATTCTTATTGACGATGAAACACAGAAATTGCATCCGAATTTAATACAAAAGGCACGATGCCGACCTAACTTTTTATGATTTGAACCTCTCCTGTGAGTCCACTTTTAAATTCCGATGCTTCACTTCAGGTTTACTGTATCCCTTGGACCTTCTTATTGACGATGAAAAACAGAAATTGCATCCGAATTTAATACAAAAGGACTGACACTCTAACTCTCTACGATTTGAACCTCTCCTGTGAGTCCAGTTTTATCTTCCGATGCTTCACTTTAGGTTCACTGTATCCCTTGGACCTTCTTATTGACGATGAAACACAGAAATTGCATCCGAATTTAATACAAAAGGCAGAATACCGACTTAAGTACAAGAGGACTGACTCTTTAACTCTCTATGATTTGAACCTCTACTGTGAGTACAGTTTTAGATTCCACTGCTTCACTTCAGGTTTACTGTATCCCTTGGACCTTCTTATTGACGATGAAACACAGAAATTGCATCCGAACTTAATACAAAATGCACAATGACGACTTAAGTACAAGAGGACTGACACTCTAACTCTCTATGATTTGAACCTCTACTGTAAATACAGTTTTAGATTCCGGTGCTTCACTTCAGGTTTACTGTATCTCTTGGGCCTTCTTATTGACGATGAAACACAAAAATTGCATCCGAATTTAATACAAAATGCACAATGCCGACTTAAGTACAAGAGGACTGACACTCTAACTTTCTATGATTTGAACCTCCCCTGTGAGTCCAGTTTTAGATTCTGATGCTTCACTTCTGGTTTACTGTATCCCTTGGACCTTCTTATTGACGATGAAACACAGAAATTGCATCCGAAATTAATACAAAAGGCACAATGCCGACTTAACTTTTTATGATTTAAACCTCTCCTGTGAGTCCACTTTTAGATTCCGATGCTTCACTTCAGGTTTACTGTATCCCTTGGACCTTCTTATTGACGATGAAACACAGAAATTGCATACGAAATTAATACAAAAGGACTGACACTCTAACTCTCTACGATTTGAACATCTCCTGTGAGTCCAGTTTTATCTTCCGATGCTTCACTTTAGTTTCACTGTATCCCTTGGACCCTCTTACTGACGATGAAACACAGAAATTGCATCCGAATTTAATATAAAAGGCAGAATACAGACTTAAGTACAAGAGGACGGACACTCTAACTCTCTATGATTTGAACGTCTCCTGTGAGTCATGTTTTTGATTCCACTGCTTCACTTCAGGTTTACTGTATCCCTTGGACATTCTTGTTGATGATGAAACTCAGCAATTGCATCCGAATTTAATACAAAAGCCACAATGCCGATTTAAGTAGAAGCGGACTGACACTCTAACTCTCTATGATTTGAACCTCTCCTGTGAGTCCAGTTTTAGATTCCGATGCTTCAATTTAGTTTTACTGTATCCCTTGGACTATCTTATTGACGGCGAAACACAGAAATTGCATCCGAATTTTATACAAAAGGCACAATGCCGACTTTAGTACAAGAGTACTGACACTCTAACTTTCGATGATTTGAACCTCTCCTGTGGGTCCAGTTTCAGATTCCGATGCTTCACTTAAGGTTTACTGTATCCCTTGGACCTTCTTATTTATGATGAAACACAGCAATTGCATCCGAATTTAATACAAAAGGCACAATGCTGATTTAAGTACAAGTGGACTGACACTCTAACTCTCCATGATTTGAACCTCTCCTGTGAGTCCAGTTTTAGATTCCGATGCTTCACTTCAGGTTTGCTGTATCCCTTGGACCTTCTTATTGACGATGAAACACAGAAATTGCATCCGAATTTAATACGAAAGGCACAATGCCTACTTAAGTACATGAGGAATGACACTCTAACTTTCTATGATGTGAAACTCTCCCGTGAGTCCAGTTTTATTTTCCGATGCTTCACTTCAGGTTTACTGTATCCCTTAGACGTTCTTATTGTCGATAAAACACAGAAATTGCATCCGAATAAAATACAAAAGGCACAATGCCGACTTAAGTACAATTGAACTGACACTCTACCTTTCTATGATTTGAACCTCTCCTGTGAGTTCAGTTTTAGATTCCGATGCTTCACTTCAGGTTTACTGTATCCTTTGGACCTTCTTATTGACGATGAAACACAGAAATTGCATTTGAATTTAATACAAAAGGCACAATGCCGGCTTAAGTACAAGAGGACTGACACTCTAACTCTCTATGATATGAACCTCTCCTGTGAGTCCACTTTTATCTTCCGATGCTCTACTTGAGGTTCACTGTATCCCTTGGACCTTCTTATTGACGATGAAACACAGAAATTGCATCCGAATTTAATACAAAAGGCAGAATACCGACTTAAGTACAAGAGGACTGACACTGTGACTCTCTATGATTTCAACCTCTAATGTGAGTCCAGTGTTAGATTCCGATGCTTCAATTAAGGTTTACTGTATCCCTAGGACGTTCTTATTGACGATGAAACACAGAAATTGCATCCGAATTTAATACAAAAGGCTCAATGCCACCTTAAGTACAAGAGGACTGACACTCTAACTTTCGATGATTTGAACCTCTCCTGTGAGTCCAATTTTAGATTCCGATGCTTCACTTCAGGTTTACTGTATCCCTTGGACCTTTTTATTGAGGATGAAACACAGAAATTGCATCCGAATTTAAATCAAAAGGCACAATGCCGACTTAAGTACAAGAGGACTGACACCCTAACTTTCGATGATTTGAACCTCGCCTGTGAGTCCAGTTTTAGATTCCGATGCTTCACTTCAGGTTTAATGTATCCCTTGCACCTTCGTTTTGACGATGAAACACAGAAATTGCATCCGAATTTAATACAAAAGGCACAATGCTGACTTAAGTACAAGAGGACTGACACTCAAATTTTCTATGATTTGAACCTCTCCTGTGAGTCCAGTTTTAGATTCCGATGCTTCACTTCAGGTTTACTGTATCCCTTGGACCTTCTTATTGACGATTAAACACAGAAATTGCATCCAAATTCAATACAAAAGGCACAATACCGACTTAAGTACGAGAGGACTGACACTCTAAATTTCGATTATTTGAACCTCTCCTGTGAGTCCAGTTTTAGATTCCGATGCTTCACTTCAGGTTTATTGTATCCCTTGGACCTTCTTATTGACGATGAAACACAGAAATTGCATCCGAAATTAACATAAATGGCACAATGCCGACTTAAGCACAAGAGGACTGACACTTTAACGTTCGATGACTTAAACCTCTCCTGTGAGTCCAGTTTTAGATTCCGATGCTTCACTTCAGGTTTACTGTATCCCTTGGACCTTCTTATTGACGATGAAACAAAGAAATTACATCCGAATTTAATACAAAAGGTACAATGCCGACTTAAGTACAAGAGGACTGACACTCTAACTTTCTATGATTTGAACCTCTTCTGTGAGTCCAGTTTTAGATTCTGATGCTTCACTTCAGGTTTACTATACCCCTTGGACCTTCTTATTGACGATGAAACACAGAAATTGCATCCGAATTTAATACAAAAGGCACAATGCCGACTTAAGTACAAGAGGAATGACACTCTAACTTTCTATGGTTTGAATCTCTCCTGTGAGTCCAGTTTTAGATGCCGATGCTTCACTTCAGGTTTACTGTATCTCTTGGACGTTCTTATTCTCTATGAAACACAGAGATTGCATCCGAATAAAATACAAAAGGCACAATGCCGACTTAAGTACAAGAGGACTGACACTCTAACTCTCTATGATTGGAACCTCTCCTGTGAGTCCAGTTTTAGATTCCGATGCTTCACTTCAGGTTTACTGTATCCCTTGGACCTTCTTATTGACGATAAAACACAGAAATTGCATCCGAATTTAATACAAAAGGCACAATGCTGACTTAAGTACAAGAGGACTGACACTCAAATTTTCTATGATTTGAACCTCTCCTGTGAGTTCAGTTTTAGATTCCGATGCTTCATTTCAGGTTTTCTGTATCCCTTGGACCTTCTTATTGACGATGAAACACAGAAATTGCATCCTAATTTAATATAAAAGGCACAATGCCGACTTAAGTACAAGAGGTCTGACACTCTAAATTTTTATGATTTGAACCTCTCCTGTGAGTCCACTTATAGATTCCGATGCTTCACTTCAGGTTTACTGTATCCCTTGGACCTTCTTATTGACGATGAAACACAGAAATTGCATTTGAATTTAATACAAAAGGCACAATGCCGACTTAAGTACAAGAGGACTGACACTCTAACTCTCTATGATTTGAACCTCTCCTGTGAGTCCAGTTTTATCTTCCGATGCTTCACTTCAGGTTCACTGTATCCCTTGGACCTTCTTATTGACGATGAAACACAGAAATTGCATCTGAATTTAATACAAAAGGCAGAATACCGACCTAAGTACAAGAGGACTGACACTCTAACTCTCTATGATTTGAACCTCTCCTGTGAGTCCAGTGTTAGATACCGATGCTTCACTTCAGGTTTACTGTATCCCTTGGACCTTCTTATTGACGATGAAACACAGAAACTGCATCCGAATTTAATACAAAAGGCACAATGCCGACTTCAGTACAAGAGGACTGACACCCTAACTTTCGATGATTTGAACTTCTCCTGTGAGTCCATTTTTAGATTTCGATGCTTCACTTCATGTTTACTGTATCCCTTGGACCTTCTTATTGACGATGAAACACAGAAATTGCATCCAAATTTAATACAAAAGGCACAATGCCGACTTAAGTACAAGTGGACTGACACTCTAACTTTCTGTGATTTCAACCTCTCCTGTAAGTCCAGTTTTAGATTCCAATGCTTCATTTCAGGTTTACTGTATCCCTTGGACCTTCTTATTGACGATGGAACAAAGAAATTACATCCGAATTTAATACAAAAGGTACAATGCCGACTCAAGTACAAGAGGACTGACACTCTAACTTTCTATGATTTGAACCTCTTCTGTGAGTCCAGTTTTAGATTCTGATGCTTCACTTCAGGTTTACTGTATCCCTTGGACTTCTTATTGACGATGAAACACAGAAATTGCATCCAAATTTAATACGAAAGGCACAATGCTGACTCAAGTACAAGAGGACTGACACCCTAACTTTCGATGATTTGAACCTCTCCTGTGAGTCCAGTTTTAGATTCCGATCCATCACTTCAGGTTTACTGTATCCCTTGGACCTTCTTATTGACGATGAAACACAGAAATTGCATCCAAATTTAATACAAAAGGCACAATGCCGACTTAAGTACAAGTGGACTGACACTCTAACTTACTGTGATTTCAACCTCTCCTGTAAGTCCAGTTTTAGATTCCAATGCTTCACTTCAGGTTTACTGTATCCCTTGGACCTTCTTATTGACGATGGAACAAAGAAATTGCATCCGAATTTAATACAAAAGGTACAATACCGACTTAAGTACAAGAGGAATGACACTCTAACTTTCTATGGTTTGATTCTCTCCTGTGAGTCCAGTTTTAGATTCCGATGCTTCACTTCAGGTTTACTGTATCTCTTGGACGTTCTTATTCACGATGAAACACAGAAATTGCATCCGAATAAAATACAAAAGGCACAATGCCGACTTAAGTACAAGAGGAGTGACACTCTAACTTTCGATGATTTGAACCTCTCCTGTGAGTTCAGTTTTAGATTCCGATTCTTCACTTCAGGTTTACTGTATCCCTTGGACCTTCTTATTGACGATGAAACACAGAAATTGCATCCGTATTTAACACAAAAGGCACAATGCCGACATAAGTACAAGAGCACTGACACTCAAACTTTCTATGATTTGAACCACTCCTGTGAGTCCAGTTCTAGATTTTGATGCTTCACTTCAGGTTTACTGTATCCCTTGGACCTTCTTATTGACGATGAAACACAGTAATTGCATCCTAATTTAATATAAAAGGCACAATGCCGACTTAAGTACATGAGGTCTGACACTCTAAGTTTTTATGATTTGAACCTCTCCTGTGAGTCCATTTTTAGATTCCGATGCTTCACTTAAGGTTTACTGTATCCCTTGAACCTTCTTATTGACGATGAAACACAGAAATTGCATTTGAATTTAATACAAAAGGCACAATGCCGACTTAAGTACAAAATGACTGACACTCTAACTCTCAATGATATGAACCTCTCCTGTGAGTCCAGTGTTATCTTCCGATGCTTCACTTCAGGTTCACTGTATCCCTTGGACCTTCTTATTGACGATGAAACACAGAAATTGCATCCGAATTTAATACAAAAGGCAGAATACCGACTTAAGTACAAGAGGACTGACACTGTGACTCTCTATGATTTGAACCTCTCCTGTGAGTCCAGTGTTAGATTCCGATGCTTCAAATCAGGTTTACTGTATCCCAAGGACGTTCGTATTGACGATGAAACACAGAAATTGCATCCGAATTTAATACAAAAGGCACAATGCCGCCTTAAGTACAAGAGGACTGACACTCTAACTTTCGATTATTTGAACCTCTCCTGTGAGTCCAATTTTTGATTCGATGCTTCACTTCAGGATTACTGTATCCCTTGGACCTTCTTATTGACGATGAAACACAGAAATTGCATCCGAATTTAAAATCATAAGGCACAATGCCGCCTTAAGTACAAGAGGACTGACACCCTAACTTTCGATGATTTGAACCTCGCCTGTGAGTCCAGTTTAGATTCCGATGCTTCACTTCAGGTTTAGTGTATCCCTTGCACCTTCGTTTTGACGATGAAACACAGAAATTGCATCCGAATTCAATACAAAAGGCACAATGCTGACTTAAGTACAAGAGGACTGACACTCACATTTTCTATGATTTGAACCTCTCCTGTGATTCCAGTTTTAGATTCCGATGCTTCACTTTAAGTTTACTGTATCCCTTGGACCTTCTTTTTGACGATGAAACACAGAAATTGCATCCAAATTCAATACAAAAGGCCCAATACCGACTTAAGTACGAGAGGACTGACACTCTAAATTTCGATTATTTGAACCTCTCCTGTGAGTCCAGTTTTAGATTCCGATGCTTCACTTCAGGTTTACTGTATCCCTTGGACCTTCTTATTGACGATGAAACACAGAAATTGCATCCAAATTTAATACAAAAAGCACAATGCCGACTTAAGTACAAGTGGACTGACACTCTAACTTTCTGTGATTTCAACCTCTCCTGTAAGTCCAGTTTAGATTCCAATGCTTCACTTCAGGTTTACTGTATCGCTTGGACCTTCTTATTGACGATGAAACACATAAATTGCATCCGAATTTAATACAAAAGTCACAATGCTGACTTAAGTACAAGAGGACAGACACTCAAATTTTCTATGATTTGAAACCTCTCCTGTGAGTCCAGTTTTAGATTCCGATGCTTCACTTCAGGTTTACTGTATCCCTTGGACCTTCTTTTTGACGATGAAACACAGAAATTGCATCCAAATCAACACAAAAGGCACAATACCGACTTAAGTACGACAGGACTGACACTCTAAATTTCGATGATTTGAACCTCGCCTGTGAGTCCAGTTTTAGATTCCGATGCTTCACTACAGGTTTAGTGTATCCCTTGCACCTTCGTTTTGACGATGAATCACAGAAATTGCATCCGAATTTAATACAAAAGGCACAATGCTGTCTAAAGTACAAGAGGACTGACACTCAATTTTCTATGATTTGAACCTCTCCTGTGAGTCCAGTTTTAGATTCCGATGCTTCACTTTAGGTTTACTGTATCCCCTTGGACCTTCTTATTGACGATGAAACACAGAAATTAGCATCCGAATTTAAATCATAAGGCACAAGTGCCGAACTTAAGTACAAGAGGGACTGACACCCTAACTTTCGATGATTTGAACCTCTCCTGTGAGTCCAGTTTTAGATTCCGATGCTTCACTTCAGGTTTACTGTATCCCTTGGACCTTCTTATTGACGATGAAACAAAGAAATTACATCCGAATTTAATACAAAAGGGTACAATGCCGACCTAAGTACAAGAGGACTGACACTCTAACTTTCTAAGATTTGAACCTCTTCTGTGAGTCCAGTTTTAGATTCTGATGCCTCACTTCAGGTTTACTGTATCCCTTGGACCGTCTTATTGACGATGAAACACAGAAATTGCATCCGAATTTAATACGAAAGGCACAATGCCGACTTAAGTACATGAAGAATGACACCTCTAACTTTCTATGATGTGAAACTCTCCCGTGAGTCCCAGTTTTAGTTTCCGATGCTTCACTTCAGGTTTACTGTATCTCTTGGACGTTCTTATTCACGATGAAACACAGAAATTGCATCCGAATAAAATACAAAAGGCACAATGATGACTTAAGTACAAGAGGACTGACACTCTAACTCTCTATGATTGGAACCTCTCCTGTGAGTCCAGTTTTAGATTCTGATGTTTCACTTCAGGTTTACTGTATCCCTTGGACCTTCTTATTGACGATGAAAACACAGAAATTGCATCCGAATTTAATACGAAAGGCACAATGCCTACTTAAGTACATGAAGAATTTACACTCTAACTTTCTATGATGTGAAACTCTCCCGTGAGGTCCAGTTTTAGTTTCCGATGCTTCACTTCAGGTTTACTGTATCCTTAGACGTTCTTATTGACGATAAAACATAGAAATTGCATCCGAATAAAATACAAAAGGCACAATGCCGACTTAAGTACAGAGAACTGACACTCTAACTTTCTATGATTTGAACCTCTCCTGTGAGTTCAGTTTTAGATTCCGATGCCTTCACTTCAGGTTTACTGTATCCCTTGGACCTTCTTATTGACGATGAAACACAGAAATTGCATCCGTATTTAATATAAAAGGCACAATGCCGACTTAAGTACAAGAGGTCTGACACTCTAACTTTTTATGATTTGAACCTCTCCTGTGAGTCCACTTTTAGATTCCGATGCTTCACTTCAGGTTTACTGTATCCCTTGGACCTTCTTATTGACGATGAAACACAGAAATTGCATCCTAATTTAATATAAAAGGCACAATGCCGACTTAAGTACAAGAGGTCTGACACTCTAATTTTTTATGATTTGAACCTCTCCTGTGAGTCCACTTTTAGATTCCGATGCTTCACTTCAGGTTTACTGTATCCCTTGGACCTTATTATTGACGATGAAACACAGAAATTGCATTTGAATTTAATACAAAAGGCACAATGCCGACTTAAGTACAAGACGACTGACACTTTAATTCTCTATGATATGAACCTCTCCTGTGAGTCCAGTTTTATCTTCCGATGCTTCACATCAGGTTCACTGTATCCCTTGGACCTTCTTATTGACGATGAAACACAGAAATTGCATCCGAATTTAATACAAAAGGCAGAATACCGACTAAAGTGCAAGAGGACTGACACTGTGACTCTCTATGATTTGAACCTCTCCTGTGAGTCCAGTGTTAGATTCCGATGCTTCAAATCAGGTTTACTGTATCCCTAGGACGTTCTTATTGACGATGAAACACAGAAATTGCATCCGAATTTAATACAAAAGGCACAATGCCGCCTTAAGTACAAGAGGACTGACACTCTAATTTTCGATGATTTCAACCTCTCCTGTGAGTCCAATTTTAGATTCCTATGCTTCACTTCAGGTTTACTGTATCCCTTGGACCTTCTTATTGACGATGAAACACAGAAATTGCATCCGAATTTAAATCATAAGGCACATTGCCGACTTAAGTACAAGAGGACTGACACCCTAACTTTCGATGATTTGAACCTCGCCTGTGAGTCCAGTTTTAGATTCCGATGCTTCACCTCAGGTTTAGTGTATCCCTTGCACCTTCGTTTTGTCGATGAAACACAGAAATTGCATCCGAATTTAATACAAAAGGCACAATGCTGACTTAAGTACAAGAGGACTGACACTCAAATTTTCTATGATTTGAACCTCTCCTGTGAGTCCAGTTTTAGATTCCGATGCTTCACTTCAGGTTTACTGTATCCCTTGGACCTTCTTATTGACGATGAAACACAGAAATTGCATCCAAATTCAATACAAAAGTCACAATGCTGACTTACGTACAATAGGACTGACACTCAAATTTTCTATGTTTTGAACCTCTCCTGTGAGTCCAGTTTTAGATTCCGATGCTTCACTTCAGGTTTACTGTATCCCTTGGACCTTCTTATTGACGATGAAACACAGAAATTGCATCCAAATTCAATACAAAAGGCACAATACCCGACTTAAGTACGAGAGGACTGACACTCTAAATTTCGATTATTTGAACGTCTCCTGTGAGTCCAGTTTTAGATTCCGATGCTTCACTTCAGGTTTACTGTATCCTTGGACCTTCTTATTGACGATGAAACACAGAAATTGCATCCAAATTCAATACAAGAGGCACAATACCGACTTAAGTACGAGAGGACTGACACTCTAAATTTCGATTATTTGAACCTCTCCTGTGAGTCCAGTTTTAGATTCCGATGCTTCACTTCAGGTTTACTGTATCCCTTGGACCTTCTTATTGACGATGAAACACAGAAATTGCATCCTAATTTAATATAAAAGGCACAATGGCGACTTAAGTACCTGACACTCTAACTTTTTATGATTTGAACCTCTCCTGTGAGTCCACTTTTAGATTCCGATGCTTCACTTCAGGTTTACTGTATCCCTTGGACCTTCTTATTGACGATGAAACACAGAAATTGCATTTGAGTTTATACAAAAGGCACAATGCCGACTTAAGTACAAGACGACTGACACTCTAACTCTCTATGATATGAACCTCTCCTGTGAGTCCAGTTTATCTTCCGATGCTTCACATCAGGTTCACTGTATCCCTTGGACCTTCTAATTGACAATGAAACACAGAAATTGCATCCGAATTTAATACAAAAGGCAGAATACCGACTAAAGTACAAGAGGACTGACACTGTGACTCTCTATGATTTGAACCTCTCCTGTGAGTCAAGTGTTAGATTCCGATGCTTCAAATCAGGTTTACTGTATCCCTAGGACGTTCTTATTGACGATGAAACACAGAAATTGCATCCGAATTTAATACAAAAGGCACAATGCCGCCTTAAGTACAAGAGGACTGACACTCTAACTTTCGATGATTTGAACCTCTCCTGTGAGTCCAATTTTAGATTCCTATGCTTCACTTCAGGTTTACTGTATCCCTTGGACCTTCTTATTGACGATGAAACACAGAAATTGCATCCGAATTTAAATCATAAGGCACAATGCCGACTTATGTACAAGAGGACTGACACCCTAACTTTCGACGATTTGAACCTCGCCTGTGAGTCCAGTTTTAGATTCCGATGCTTCACTTCAGGTTTAGTGTATCCCTTGCACCTTCGTTTTGACGATGAAACACAGAAATTGCATCCGAATTTAATACAAAAGGCACAATGCTGACTTAAGTACAAGTGGACTGACACTCAAATTTTCTATGATTTGAACCTCTCCTGTGAGTCCAGTTTTAGATTCCGATGCTTCACTTCAGGTTTACTGTATCCCTTGGACCTTCTTATTGACGATGAAACACAGAAATTGCATCCAAATTCAATACAAAACGCACAATACCGACTTAAGTACGAGAGGACTGACACTCTAAATTTGGATTATTTGAACCTCTCCTGTGAGTCCAGTTTTAGATTCCGATGCTTCACTTCAGGTTTACTGTATCCCTTGGACCTTCTTGTTGACGATGAAACACAGAAATTGCATCCAAATTTAATACAAAAGGCACAATGCCGACGTAAGTACAAGTGGACTGACACTCTAACTTTCTGTGATTTCAAACCTCTCCTGTAAGTCCTGTTTTAGGTTCCAATGCTTCACTTCAGGTTTACTGTATCGCTTGGACCTTCTTATTGACGATGAAACACAGAAATTGCATACGAATTTAATACAAAAGTCACAATGCTGACTTAAGTACAAGAGGACTGACACTCAAATTTTCTATGATTTGAACCTCTCCTGTGAGTCCAGTTTTAGATTCCGATGCTTCACTTCAGGTTTACTGTATCCCTTGGACCTTCTCATTGACGATGAAACACAGAAATTGCATCCAAATTCAATACAAAAGGCACAATACCGACTTAAGTACGAGAGGACTGACACTCTAAATTTCGATTATTTGAACCTCTCCTGTAAGTGCAGTTTTAGATTCCGATGGTTCACTTCAGGTTTACTGTATCCCTTGGACCTTCTTATTGACGATGAAACACAGAAATTGCATCCAAATTTAATACAAAAGGCACAATGCCGACTTAAGTACAAGTGGACTGACACTCTAACTTTCTGTGATTTTCAACCTCTCCTGTAAGTCCAGTTTTAGATTCCAATGCTTCACTTCAGGTTTACTGTATCGCTTGGACCTTCTTATTGACGATGAAACACAGAAATTGCATCCCAATTTAATACAAAAGGCACAATGCCGACTTAAGTACAAGAGGATTGTCACTCTAACTTCATATGATTTGAACCTCTCCTGGAGTCCAGTTTGAGATTCCGATGCTTCACTTCAGGTTTACTGTATCCCTTGGACCATCTTATTGACGATGAAACAAAGAAATTACATCCGAATTTAATACAAAAGGTACAATGCCGACTTAAGTACAAGAGGCCTGACACTCTAACTTTCTAAGATTTGAACCTCTTCTGTGAGTCCAGTTTTGGATTCTGATGCTTCACTTCAGGTTTACTGTATCCCTTGGACCTTCTTGTTGACGATGAAACACAGAAATTGCATCCAAATTTAATACAAAAGGCACAATGTCGACTTAAGTACAAGTGGGACTGACACTTTAACTCTCTATGATTTGAACCTCTCCTGTGAGTCCAGTGTTAGATTCCGATGCTTCACTTCAGGTTTACTGTATCCCTTGGACCATCTTATTGACGATGAAACACAGAAATTGTATCCGAATTTAATACAAAAGGCACAATGCTGACTTAAGTACAAGAGGACTAACACTCAAATTTTCAATGATTTGAACCTCTCCTGTGAGTCCAGTTTTAGATTCCGATGCTTCACTTCAGGTTTACTGTATCCCTTGGACCTTCTTATTGACGATGAAACACAGAAATTGCATCCAAATACAATACAAAAGGCACAATACCGACTTAAGTACGAGAGGACTGACACTCTAAATTTCGATTATCTGAACCTCTCCTGTGAGTCCAGTTTTAGATTCCGATGCTTCACTTCAGGTTTACTGTATCCCTTGGACCTTCTTATTGACGATGAAACACAGAAATTGCATCCAAATTTAATACAAAAGGCACAATGCCGACTTAAGTACAAGTGGACTGACACTCTAACTTTCTGTGATTTCAACCTCTCCTGTAAGTCCAGTTTTAGATTCCAATGCTTCACTTCAGGTTTACTGTATCGCTTGGACCTTCTTATTGACGATGAAACACAGAAATTGCATCCGAATATAATACAAAAGGAACAATGCCGACTTAAGTACAAGAGGATTGTCACTCTAACTTTATATGATTTGAATCTCTCCTGTGAGTCCAGTTTTAGATTCCGATGCTTCACTTCAGGTTTACTGTATCTCTTGGACGTTCTTATTCACGATGAAACACAGAAATTGCATCCGAATAAAATACAAAAGGCACAATGCCGACTTAAGTACAAGAGGACTGACACTCTAACTCTCTATGATTGGAACCTCTCCTGTGAGTCCAGTTTTAGATTCTGATGCTTCACTTGAGGTTTACCGTATCCCTTGGACCTTCTTATTGACGGTGAAACACAGAAATTGCATCCGAATTTAATACAAAAGGCAGAATACCGACTTAAGTACAAGAGAACTGACACTCTAACTCTCTATGATTTGAACCTCTCCTGTGAGTCCAGTGTTAGATTCCGATGCTTCACTTCAGGTTTACTGTATCCCTTGGACCTTCTTATTGACGATGAAACACAGAAACTGCATCCGAATTTAATACAAAAGGCACAATGCCGACTTAAGTACAAGAGGACTGACACCCTAACTTTCGATGACTTGAACCTCTCCTGTGAGTCCAGTTTTAGATTCCGATGCTTCACTTCTGGTTTACTGTATCCCTTGGACCTTCTTATTGACGATGAAACACAGAAATTGCATCCGTATTTAATATAAAAGGCACAATGCCGACTTAAGTACAAGAGGTCTGACACTCTAACTTTTTATGATTTGAACCTCTCCTGTGAGTCCACTTTTAGATTCCAATGCTTCACTTCAGGTTTACTGTATCGCATGGACCTTCTTATTGACGATGAAACACAGAAATTGCATCCGAATTTCATACAAAAGGCACAATGCCGACTTAAGTACAAGAGGATTGTCACTCTAACTTTATATGATTTGAACCTCTCCTGTGAGTCCAATTTGAGATTCCGATGCTTGACTTCAGGTTTACTGTAACCCTTGGACCTTCTTATTGACGACGAAACAAAGAAATTACATCCGAATTTAATATAAAATGTACAATGCCGACTTAGGTACAAGAGGACTGACACTCTAACTTTCTATGATTTGAACCTCTTCTGTGAGTCCACTTTTAGATTCTGATGCTCCACTTCAGGTTTACTGTATCCCTTGGACCTTCTTATTGACGATGAAACACAGAAATTGCATCCGAATTTAATACGAAAGGCACAATGCCGACTTAAGTTCAAGAGGAATGACACTCTAACTTTCTATGGTTTGAATCTCTCCTGTGATTCCAGTTTTAGATTCCGATGCTTCACTTCAGGTTTACTGTATCTCTTGGCCGTTCTTATTCACGATGAAATACAGAAATTGCATCCGAATAAAATACAAAAGGCACAATGCCGACTTAAGTACAAGAGGACTGACACCCTAACTTTCGATGATTTGAACCTCTCCAGTGCGTCCAGTTTTAGATTCCGATGCTTCACTTCAGATTTACTGTATCCCTTGGACCTTCTTATTGACGATGAAACACAGAAATTGCATCCAAATTTAATACAAAAGGCACAATGCCGACTTAAGTACAAGTGGACTGACACTCTAACTTTCTGTGATTTCAACCTCTCCTGTAAGCCCAGTTTTAGATTCCAATGCTTCACTTCAGGTTTACTGTATCCCTTGGACCTTCTTATTAACGATGAAACAAAGAAATTGCATCAGAATTTAATACAAAAGGTACAATGCCGACTTAAGTACAAGAGGACTGACACTCTAACTTTCGATGATTTAAACCTATCCTGTGAATCCAGTTTTAGACTCCGATGCTTCACTTCAGGTTTATTGTATCACTTGGACCATCTTATTGACGGGGAAACACAGAAATTGCATCCGAATTTTATACAAAAGGCACAATGCCGACTTTAGTACAAGAGGACTGACACTCTAACTTTCGATGAGTTGAACCTCTCCTGTCAGTCCCGTTTCAGATTCCGATGTTTCACTTAAGGTTTACTGTATCCCTTGGACCTTCTTATTGATGATGAAACACAGCAATTGCATCCGAATTTAATACAAAAGGCCCAATGCTGACTTAAGTTCAAGTGGACTGACACTCTAACTCTCTATGATTTGAACCTCTCCTGTGAGTCCAGTTTTAAATTCCGATGCTTCACTTCAGGTTTGCTGTATCCCTTTGACCTTCTTATTGACGATGAAACACAGAAATTGCATCCGAATTTAATGCAAAAGGCACAATGCCGACTTAAGTACAAGAGGAGTGACACTCTAACTTTCGATAATTTGAACCTCTCCTGTGAGTCCAGTTTTAGATTCCGGTGCTTCACTTCAGGTTTACTGTATCCCTTGGACCTTCTTATTGTCGATGAAACACAGAAATTGCATCCGAATTTAATACAAAAGGCACAATGCCGACTTAAGTACAAGAGGACTGACACCCTAACTTTCGATGATTTGAACCTCTCCTGTGAGTCCAGTTTTAGATTCCGATGCTTCACTTCAGGATTACTGTATCCCTTGGACCTTCTAATTGACTATGAAACACAGAAATTGCATCCAAATTTAATACAAAAGGCACAATGCCGACTTAAGTGCAAGTGAACTGACACTCTAACTTTCTATGATTTGAACCTCTACTGTAAGTCCAGTTTTAGATTCCGATGCTTCACTTCCGATTTACTGTATCGCTTGGACCTTCTTAATGACGATGAAACACAGAAATTGCATCCGAATTTAATGCAAAGGGCACAATGCCGACTTAAGTACAGGAGGACTGACACTCTAACTTTATATGATTTGAACCTCTCGTTGTGAGTCCAGTTTGAGATTCCGTTGCTTTACTTCAGGTTTACTGCATCCCTTGGACCCTCTTATCGACGATGAAACACAGAAATTGCATCCGAATTTAATACAAAAGGCACAATGCCGACATAAGTACAAGAGGACTGACACTCTAACTTTCTGTGATTTGAACCTCTCCTGTGAGTGCGGTTTTTGATTCCGATGCTTCACTTCAGATTTACTGTATCCCTTGGACCGTCTTATTGACGATGAAACACAGAAATTGCATCCGAATTTAATACAAAATGCACAATGCCGATTTAAGTACAAGAGGACTGACACTCTAACTTTCTATGATTTGAACCTCTCCTGTGAGTCCAGTTTTAGATTCCGATGCTTCACTTCAGGTTTACCGTATCCCTTGGACCTTCTTATTGACGATGAAACACAGAAATTGCATCCGAATTTAATACAAAAGGCACAATGCCGACTTAAGTACAGAAGGACTGACACTCTAATATCCTATGATTTGAACCTCTTCTGTGAGTCCATTTTTAGATTCCGATGCTTCACTTCAGGTTTACTGTATCCCTTGGACCTTCTTATTGACGATGAAACACAGAAAATGCATCCGAATTTAATACAAAGGCACAATGCCGACTTAAGTACAAGAGGACTGACACTCTAACCCTCTACGATTGGAACCTCTCATGTGAGTCCAGTTTTAGATTCCGATGCTTCACTTAAGGTTTACTGTATCCCTTGGACATTCTTATTGACGATGAAACACAGAAATTACATCCGAATTTAATACAACATGCACAATGCCGACTTAAGTACAAGAGGACTGACACTCTAACTCTCAATGATTTGAACCCTTACTGTGAGTACAGTTTTAGATTCCGATGCTTCACTTCAGGTTTAATGTATCCCTTGGACCTTCTTATTGACGATGAAACACAGAAATTGCTTCCGAATTTAATACAAAATGCACAATGCCGACTTAAGTACATGAGGACTGACACTCTAACTTTCTATGATTTGAACCTCTCCTGTGAGTCCAGTTTTAAATTCTGACTCTTCACTTCAAGTTTACTGTATCCCTTGGACCTTCTTATTGACAATGAAACACAGAAATTGCATCCTAATTTAATACAAATGGCACAATGCCGACTTAACTTTTTATGATTTGAACCTCTCCTGTGAGTCCACTTTTAGATTCGGATGCTTCACTTCAGGTTTACTGTATCCCTTGGACCTTCTTATTGACGATGAAACACAGAAATTGCATCCGAATTTAATACAAAATGCACAATGCCGACTTAAGTACAAGAGGACTGACACTCTAATTTCCTATGGTTTGAACCTGTCCTGTGAGTCCAGTTTTAGATTCCGATGCTTCACTTCAGGTTTACTGTATCCCTTGGACCTTCTTATTGACGATGAAACACAGAAATTGCATCCAAATTTAATACAAAAGGCACAATGCCGACTTAAGTACAAGTGGACTGACACTCTAACTTTCTGTGATTTCAACCTCTCCTGTTAGTACAGTTTTAGATTCCAATGCTTCACTTCAGGTTTACTGTATCGCATGGACCTTCTTATTGACGATGAAACACAGAAATTGTATCCGAATTTAATACAAAAGGCACAATGCCGACTTAAGTACAAGAGGATTGTCACTCTAACTTTATATGATTTGAACCTCTCCTGTGAGTCCAATTTGAGATTCCGATGCTTGACTTCAGGTTTACTGTAACCCTTGGACCTTCTTATTGACGATGAAACAAAGAAATTACATCCGAAATTAATATAAAAGGTACAATGCCGACTTAGGTACATGAGGAATGACACTCTAACTTTCTATGGTTTGAATCTCTCCTGTGAGTCCAGTTTTAGATTCCGATGCTTCACTTCAGGTTTACTGTATCTCTTGGCCGTTATTATTCACGATGAAACACAGATATTGCATCCGAATAAAATACAAAAGGCACAATGCCAACTTTAGTACAAGAGGACTGACACTCTAACTCTCTATGATTGGAACCTCTGCCGTGATTCCAGTTTTAGATTCTGATGCTTCACTTCAGGTTTACTGTATCCCTTGGACCTTCTTATTGACGATGAAACACAGAAACTGCATCCGAATTTAATACAAAAGGCACAATGCCGACTTAAGTACAAGAGGACTGACACCCTAACTTTCGATGATTTGAACCTCTCCAGTGCGTCCAGTTTTAGATTCCGATGCTTCACTTCAGGTTTACTGTATCCCTTGGACCTTCTTATTGACGATGAAACACAGAAATTGCATCCAAATTTAATACAAAAGGCACAATGCCGACTTAAGTACAAGTGGACTGACACGCTAACTTTCTGTGATTTCAACCTCTCCTGTAAGCCCAGTTTTAGATTCCAATGCTTCACTTCAGGTTTACTGTATCCCTTGGACCTTCTTATTAACGATGAAACAAAGAAATTGCATCAGAATTTAATACAAAAGGTACAATGCCGACTTAAGTACAAGAGGACTGACACTCTAACTTTCGATGATTTAAACCTATCCTGTGAATCCAGTTTTAGACTCCGATGCTTCACTTCAGGTTTATTGTATCACTTGGACCATCTTATTGACGGGGAAACACAGAAATTGCATCCGATTTTTATACAAAAGGCACAATGCCGACTTTAGTACAAGAGGACTGACACTCTAACTTTCGATGATTTGAACCTCTCCCGTCAGTCCAGTTTCAGATTCCGATGCTTCACTTAAGTTTTACTGTATCCCTTGGACCTTCTTATTGATGATGAAACACAGCAATTGCATCCGAATTTAATACAAAAGGCCCAATGCTGACTTAAGTACAAGTGGACTGACACTCTAACTCTCTATGATTTGAACCTCTCCTGTGAGTCCAGTTTTAGATTCCGATGCTACACGTCAGGTTTGCTGTATCCCTTGGACCTTCTTATTGACGATGAAACACAGAAATTGCATCCGAATTTAATGCAAAAGGCACAATGCCGACTTAAGTACAAGAGGACTGACACTCTAACTTTCGATGATTTGAACCTCTCCTGTGAGTCCAGTGTTAGATTCCGGTGCTTCACTTCAGGTTTACTGTATCCCTTGGACCTTCTTATTGTCGATGAAACACAGAAATTGCATCCGAATTTAATACAAAAGGCACAATGCCGACTTAAGTACAAGAGGACTGACACCCTAACTTTCGATGATTTGAACCTCTCCTGTGAGTCCAGTTTTAGATTCCGATGCTTCACTTCAGGTTTACTGTATCCCTTGGACCTTCTTATTGACTATGAAACACAGAAATTGCATCCATATTTAATACAAAAGGCACAATGCCGACTTAAGTGCAAGTGAACTGACACTCTAACTTTCTATGATTTGAACCTCTACTGTAAGTCCAGTTTTAGATTCCGATGCTTCACTTCCGATTTACTGTATCGCTTGGACCTTCTTAATGACGATGAAACACAGAAATTGCATCCGAATTTAATGCAAAGGTTACAATGCCGACTTAAGTACAGGAGGACTGACACTCTAACTTTATATGATTTGAACCTCTCGTTGTGAGTCCAGTTTGAGATTCCGTTGCTTTACTTCAGGTTTACTGCATCCCTTGGACCCTCTTATCGACGATGAAACACAGAAATTGCATCCGAATTTAATACGAAAGGCACAATGCCGACATAAGTACAAGAGGACTGACACTCTAACTTTCTGTGATTTGAACCTCTCCTGTGAGTGCGGTTTTTGATTCCGATGCTTCACTTCAGATTTACTGTATCCCTTGGACCGTCTTATTGACGATGAAACACAGAAATTGCATCCGAATTTAATACAAAATGCACAATGCCGACTTAAGTACAAGAGGACTGACACTCTAACTTTCTATGATTTGAACCTCTCCTGTGAGTCCAGTTTTAGATTCCGATGCTTCACTTCAGGTTTACTGTATCCCTTGGACCTTCTTATTGACGATGAAACACAGAAATTGCATCCGAATTTAATACAAAAGGCACAATGCCGACTTAAGTACAGAAGGACTGACACTCTAATATCCTATGATTTGAACCTCTGCTGTGAGTCCATTTTTAGATTCCGATGCTTCACTTCAGGTTTACTGTATCCCTTGGACCTTCTTATTGACGATGAAACACAGAAAATGCATCCGAATTTAATACAAAGGCACAATGCCGACTTAAGTACAAGAGGACTGACACTCTAACCCTCTACGATTGGAACCTCTCATGTGAGTCCAGTTTTAGATTCCGATGCTTCACTTAAGGTTTACTGTATCCCTTGGACATTCTTATTGACGATGAAACACAGAAATTACATCCGAATTTAATACAACATGCACAATGCCGACTTAAGTACAAGAGGACTGACACTCTAACTCTCAATGATTTGAACCCTTACTGTGAGTACAGTTTTAGAATCCGATGCTTCACTTCAGGTTTAATGTATCCCTTGGACCTTCTTATTGACGATGAAACACAGAAATTGCTTCCAAATTTAATACAAAATGCACAATGCCGACTTAAGTACATGAGGACTGACACTCTAACTTTCTATGATTTGAACCTCTCCTGTGAGTCCAGTTTTAAATTCTGACTCTTCACTTCAAGTTTACTGTATCCCTTGGACCTTCTTATTGACAATGAAACACAGAAATTGCATCCTAATTTAATACAAAAGGCACAATGCCGACTTAACTTTTTATGATTTGAACCTCTCCTGTGAGTCCACTTTTAGATTCGGATGCTTCACTTCAGGTTTACTGTATCCCTTTTACCTTCTTATTGACGATGAAACACAGAAATTTCATCCGAATTTAATGCAAAAAGCACAATGCCGACTTAAGTACAAGAGGACTGACACTCTAACTTTCGATGATTTGAACCTCTCCTGTGAGTCCAGCTTTAGATTCCGGTGCTTCACTTCAGGTTTACTGTATCCCTTGGACCTTCTTATTGACGATGAAACACAGAAATTGCATCCGAATTTAATACAAAAGGCACAATGCCGACTTAAGTACAAGAGGACTGACACCCTAACTTTCGATGATTTGAACCTCTCCTGTGAGTCCAGTTTTAGACTCCGATGCTTCACTTCAGGTTTACTGTATCCCTTGGACCATCTTATTGACGACGAAACACAGAAATTGCATCCGAATTTTATAAGAAAGGCAAAATGCCGACTTTAGTACAAGAGGACTGACACTCTAACTTTCGATGATTTGAACCTCTCCTGTGAGTCCAGTTTCAGATTCGATGCTTCACGTAAGGTTTACTGTATCCATTGGACCTTCTTATTGATGATGAAAGACAGCAATTGCATTCGAATTTAATAAAAAAGGCACAATGCAGACTTAAGTACAAGTGGACTGACACTCTAACTCTCTTTGATTTGAACCTCTCCTGTGAGTCCAGTTTTAGATTCCGAAGCTTCACTTCAGGTTTACTGTATCCCTTGGACCTTCTTATTGACGATGAAACACAGAAATTGCATCCGAATTTAATGCAAAAGGCACAATGCCGACTTAAGTACAAGAGGACTGACACTCCAACTTTCGATGATTTGAACCTCTCCTGTGAGTCCAGTTTTAGATTCCGGTGCTTCACTTCAGGTTCACTGTACCCCTTGGACCATCTTATTGTCGATGAAACACAGAAATTGCATCCGAATTTAATACAAAAGGCACAATGCCGACTTAAGTACAAGAGGACTGACACCCTAACTTTCGATGATTTGAACCTCTCCTGTGAGTCCAGTTTTAGATTCCGATGCTTCACTTCAGGTTTACTGTACACCTTGGACCTTCTAATTGACGATGAAACACAGAAATTGCATCCGAATTTAATACAAAAGGCGTAATGCCGACTTAAGTACAGGAGGACAGACACTCTAACTTTATATGATTTGAACTTCTCCTGTGAGTCCAGTTTGAGATTCCGATGCATTACTTCAGGTTTACTGTATCCCTTGGACCTTCTTATTGACGATGAAACACAGAAATTGCATCCGAATTTAAAACAAAATGCACAATGCCGACTTAAGTACTAGAGGACTGACACTCTAACTTTCTATGATTTGAACCTCTCCTGTGAGTCCAGTTATAGATTCCGATGCTTCACTTCAGGTTTACTGTATCCCTTGGACATTCTTATTAACGATGAAACACAGATATTAAATCCGAATTTAATACAAAAGGCACAATGCCGACTTAAGTACAAGAGGACTGACACCCTAACTTTCGATGATTTGAACATCTCCTGTGAGTCCAGTTTGAGATTCCGATGCTTCACTTCAGGTTTACTGTATCCCTTGGACCTTCTGATTGACGATGGAACAAAGAAATTGCATCCGAATTTAATACAAAAGGCACAATGCCGACGTAAGTACAAGAGGACTGGCACTCTAACTTTCTATGATTTGAACCTCTTCTGTGAGTCCAGTTTTAGATTCTGATGCTTCACTTCAGGTTTACTGTATCCCTTGGACCTTCTTATTGACGATGAAACACAGTAATTGCATCCGTATTTAATACAAAAGGCACAATGCCGACATAAGTACAAGAGGACTGACACTCTAACTTTCTATGATTCGAACCACTCCTGGGAGTCCAGTTCTAGATTTTGATGGTTCACTTCAGGATTACTGTATCCCTTGGACCTTCTTATTGACGATGAAACACTGAAATTGCATCCAAATTTAATACAAATGGCACAATGCCGACTTAAGCACAATAGGACAGACACTCTAACTTTCAATGATATGAACCTCTACTGTAAGTTCAGTTTTAGATTCCGATGCTTCACTTCAGATTTACTGTATCGCTTGGACCTTCTTAATGACGATGAAACACAGAAATTGCATCCGAATTTAATACAAAGGGCACAATGCCGACTTCAGTACAGGAGGACTGACACTCTAACTTTATATGATTTGAACCTCTCCTGTGAGTCCAGTTTGAGATTCCGATGCTTTACTTCAGGTTTACTGTATCCCATGGACTTTCTTATCGACGATGAAACACAGAAATTGCATCCGAATTTAATACAAAAGGCAGAATGCCGACATAAGTACAAGAGGACTGACACTCTAACTTTCTGTGATTTAACCTCTCCTGTGAGTCCGGTTTTTGATTCCGATGCTTCACTTCAGGTTTACTGTATCCCTTGGACCGTCTTATTAACGATGAAACACAGAAATTGCATCCGAATTTAATACAAAATGCACAATGCCGACTTAAGTGCAAGAGGACTGACACTCTAACTTTCTCTGACTTGAACCTGTCCTGTGAGTCCAGTTTTAGATTCCGATGCTTCACTTCAGGTTTACTGTATCCCTTGGACCTTCTTATTGACGATGAAACACAGAAAATGCATCCGAATTTAATACAAAGGCACAATGCCGACTTAAGTACAAGAGGAATGACACTCTAACTCTCTACGATTGGAACTTCTCATGTGAGTCCAGTTTTAGATTCCGATGCTTCACTGAAGGTTTACTGTATCCCTTGGACATTCTTATTGACGTTGAAACACAGAAATTAAATCCGAATTTAATACAACATGCACAATGCCGTCTTAAGTACAAGAGGACTGACACTCTAACTCTCAATGATTTGAACCTCTACTGTGAGTACAGTTTTAGAATCCGATGCTTCACTTCAGGTTTAATGTATCCCTTGGACCTTCTTATTGACGATGAAACACAGAAATTGCTTCCGAATTTAATACAAAATGCACAATGCCGACTTAAGTACATGAGGACTGACACTCTAACTTTCTATGATTTGAACCTCTCCTGTGAGTCCAGTTTTAAATTCTGACTCTTCACTTCAAGTTTACTGTATCCCTTGGACCTTCTTATTGACAATGAAACACAGAAATTGCATCCTAATTTAATACAAAAGGCACAATGCCGACTTAACTTTTTATGATTTGAACCTCTCCTGTGAGTCCACTTTTAGATTCGGATGCTTCACTTCAGGTTTACTGTATCCCTTGGACCTTTTTATTGACGATGAAACACAGAAATTTCATCCGAATTTAATGCAAAAAGCACAATGCCGACTTAAGTACAAGAGGACTGACACTCTAACTTTCGATGATTTGAACCTCTCCTGTGAGTCCAGCTTTAGATTCCGGTGCTTCACTTCAGGTTTACTGTATCCCTTGGACCTTCTTATTGACGATGAAACACAGAAATTGCATCCGAATTTAATACAAAAGGCACAATGCCGACTTAAGTACAAGAGGACTGACATCCTAACTTTCGATGATTTGAACCTCTCCTGTGAGTCCAGTTTTAGACTCCGATGCTTCACTTCAGGTTTACTGTATCCCTTGGACCATCTTATTGACGACGAAACACAGAAATTGCATCCGAATTTTATAAGAAAGGCAAAATGCCGACTTAAGCACAATAGGACAGACACTCTAATTTTCAATGATATGAACCTCTACTGTAAGTTCAGTTTTAGATTCCGATGCTTCACTTCAGATTTACTGTATCGCTTGGACCTTCTTATTGACGATGAAACACAGAAATTGCATCCGAATTTAATACAAAGGGCACAATGCCGACTTCAGTACAGGAGGACTGACACTCTAACTTTATATGATTTGAACCTCTCCTGTGAGTCCAGTTTGAGATTCCGATGCTTTACTTCAGGTTTACTGTATCCCATGGACTTTCTTATCGACGATGAAACACAGAAATTGCATCCGAATTTAATAAAAAATGCAGAATGCCGACATAAGTACAAGAGGACTGACACTCTAACTTTCTGTGATTTAACCTCTCCTGTGAGTCCGGTTTTTGATTCCGATGCTTCACTTCAGGTTTACTGTATCCCTTGGACCGTCTTATTGACGATGAAACACAGAAATTGCATCCGAATTTAATACAAAATGCACAATGCCGACTTAAGTGCAAGAGGACTGACACTCTAACTTTCTCTGACTTGAACCTGTCCTGTGAGTCCAGTTTTAGATTCCGATGCTTCACTTCAGGTTTACTGTATCCCTTGGACCTTCTTATTGACGATGAAACACAGAAAATGCATCCGAATTTAATACAAAGGCACAATGCCGACTTAAGTACAAGAGGAATGACACTCTAACTCTCTACGATTGGAACTTCTCATGTGAGTCCAGTTTTAGATTCCGATGCTTCACTTAAGGTTTACTGTATCCCTTGGACATTCTTATTGACGTTGAAACACAGAAATTAAATCCGAATTTAATACAACATGCACAATGCCGACTTAAGTACAAGAGGACTGACACTCTAACTCTCAATGATTTGAACCTCTACTGTGAGTACAGTTTTAGATTCCGATGCTTCACTTCAGGTTTACTGTATCCCTTGGACCTTCTTATTGACGATGAAACACAGAAATTGCATCCGAATTTAATACAAAATGCACAATGCCGACTTAAGTACAAGAGGACTGACACTCTAACTTTCTATGATTTGAACCTCTCCTGTGAGTCCAGTTTTAGATTCTGATGCTTCACTTCAGGTTTACTGTATCCCTTGGACCTTCTTATTGACAATGAAACACAGAAATTGCATCCCAATTTAATACAAAAGGCACAATGCCGACTTAACTTTTTATGATTTGAACCTCTCCTGTGAGTCCACTTTTAGATTCGGATGCTTCACTTTAGGTTTGCCGTATGCCTTGGACCTTCTTATTGACGATGAAACACAGAAATTGCATCCGAATTTAATACAAAATGCACAATGCCGACTTAAGTACAAAAGGACAGACACTCTAATTTTCTATGATTTGAATCTCTCCTGTGAGTCCAGTTTTAGATTCCGATGCTTCACTTCAGGTTTACTGTAACTCTTGGACCTTGTTATTGACAATGAAACACAGAAATTTCATCCGAATTTAACGCAAAAAGCACAATGCCGACTTAAGTACGAGAGGACTGACACTCTAACTTTCGATGATTTGAACCTCTCCTGTGAGTCCAGTTTTAGATTCCGGTGCTTCACTTCAGGTTTACTGTATCCCTTGGACCTTCTTATTGACGATGAAACACAGAAATTGCATCCGAATTTAATACAAAATGCACAATGCCGACTTAAGTACAAGAGGACTGACACCCTAACTTTCGATGATTTGAACCTCTCCTGTGAGTCCAGTTTTAGACTATGATGCTTCACTTCAGGTTCACTGTATCCCTTGGACCATCTTATTGACGACGAAACACAGAAATTGCATCCGAATTTTATAAAAAAGGCACAATGCCGACTTTAGTTCAAGAGGACTGACACTCTAACTTTCGATGATTTGAACCTCTCCTGTGAGTCCAGTTTCAGATTCCGATGCTTCACGTAAGGTTTACTGTATCCGTTGGACCTTCTTATTGATGATGAAAGACAGCAATTGCATTCGAATTTAATAAAAAAGGCACAATGCAGACTTAAGTACAAGTGGACTGACACTCTCACTCTCTTTGATTTGAACCTCTCCTGTGAGTCCAGTTTTAGATTCCGAAGCTTCACTTCAGGTTTACTGTATCCCTTGGACCTTCTTATTGACGATGAAACACAGAAATTGCATCCGAATTTAATACAAAAGGCACAATGCCGACTTAAGTACAAGAGGACTGACCCTCTAACTTTCGAAGACTTGAACCTCTCCTGTGAGTCCAGTTTTAGATTCCGATGCTTCACTTCAGGTTTACTGTATACCTCGGACCTTCTTATTGACGATGAAACACAGAAATTGCATCCGAATTTAATACAAAATGCACAATGCCGACTTAAGTACAAGAGGACTGACACTCTAACTTTCTATGATTTGAACCTCTCCTGTGAGTCCAGTTTTAGATTCTGATGCTTCACTTCAGGTTAACTGTATCCCTTGGACCTTCTTATTGACAATGAAACACAGAAATTGCATCCCAATTTAATACAAAAGGCACAATGCCGACTTAACTTTTTATGATTTGAACCTCTCCTGTGAGTCCACTTTTAGATTCGGATGCTTCACTTTAGGTTTGCTGTATGCCTTGGACCTTCTTATTGACGATGAAACACAGAAATTGCATCCGAATTTAATACAAAATGCACAATGCCGACTTAAGTACAAAAGGACAGACACTCTAATTTTCTATGATTTGAACCTCTCCTGTGAGTCCAGTTTTAGATTCCGATGCTTCACTTCAGGTTTACTGTAACTCTTGGACCTTGTTATTGACAATGAAACACAGAAATTTCATCCGAATTTAACGCAAAAAGCACAATGCCGACTTAAGTACGAGAGGACTGACACTCTAACTTTCGATGATTTGAACCTCTCCTGTGAGTCCAGTTTTAGATTCCGGTGCTTCACTTCAGGTTTACTGTATCCCTTGGACCTTCTTATTGACGATGAAACACAGAAATTGCATCCGAATTTAATACAAAAGGCACAATGCCGACTTAAGTACAAGAGGACTGACACCCTAACTTTCGATGATTTGAACCTCTCCTGTGAGTCCAGTTTTAGACTATGATGCTTCACTTCAGGTTCACTGTATCCCTTGGACCATCTTATTGACGACGAAACACAGAAATTGCATCCGAATTTTATAAAAAAGGCACAATGCCGACTTTAGTTCAAGAGGACTGACACTCTAACTTTCGATGATTTGAACCTCTCCTGTGAGTCCAGTTTCAGATTCCGATGCTTCACGTAAGGTTTACTGTATCCGTTGGACCTTCTTATTGATGATGAAAGACAGCAATTGCATTCGAATTTAATAAAAAAGGCACAATGCAGACTTAAGTACAAGTGGACTGACACTCTCACTCTCTTTGATTTGAACCTCTCCTGTGAGTCCAGTTTTAGATTCCGAAGCTTCACTTCAGGTTTACTGTATCCCTTGGACCTTCTTATTGACGATGAAACACAGAAATTGCATCCGAATTTAATACAAAAGGCACAATGCCGACTTAAGTACAAGAGGACTGACCCTCTAACTTTCGAAGATTTGAACCTCTCCTGTGAGTCCAGTTTTAGATTCCGATGCTTCACTTCAGGTTTACTGTATACCTCGGACCTTCTTATTGACGATGAAACACAGAAATTGCATCCGAATTTAATACAAAAGGCACAATGCCGACTTAAGTACTAGAGGACTGACACTTTAACTTTCTGTGATTTCAGCCTCTCCTGTAAGTCCAGTTTTAGATTCCAATGCTTCACTTCAGGTTTACTGTATCGCTTGGACCTTCTTATTGACGATGAAACGTAGAAATTGCATCCGAATTTAATACAAAAGGCACAATGCCGACTTAAGTACAAGAGGATTGACACTCTAACTTTATATGATTTGAACATCTCCTGTGAGTCCAGTTTGAGATTCCGATGCTTCACTTCAGGTTTACTGTATCCCTTGGACCTTCTTATTGACGATGAAACAAAGAAATTGCATCCGAATTAATTACAAAAGGTACAATGCCGACTTAAGTACAAGAGGACTGGCACTCTAACTTTCTATGATTTGAACCTCTTCTGTGAGTCCAGTTTTAGATTTTGATGCTTCACTTCAGGTTTACTGTATCCCTTGGACCTTCTTATTGACGATGAAACACTGAAATTGCATCCAAATTTAATACAAGTGCACAATGCCGACTTAAGTACAAGAGGACTGACACTCTAATTTTCTATGATTTGAACCTCTCCTGAGACTCCAGTTTTTGATTCCGATGCTTCACTTCAGGTTTACTGTATCCCTTGGACATTCTTATTAACGATGAAACACAGAAATTGCATCCGAATTTAATACAAAATGCACAATGCCGACTTAAGTACAAGAGGACTGCACTCTAACTTTCTATGATTTGAACCTCTTCCGTGGGTCCAGTTTTAGATTCCGATGCTTCACTTCAGATTTACTGTAACCCTTGGACATTCTTATTGATGGTGAAACACAGAAATTGCATCCGAATTTAATACAAAAGGCACAATGCCGACTTAAGTACAAGAGGACTGACACTCAAACTTTCTACGATTTGAACCTCTCCTGTGAGTGCAGTTTTAGATTTCGATGCTTCACTTCAGGTTTACTGTAACCCTTGGACCTTCTTATTGACGATGAAACACAGAAATTGCATCCGAATTAAATACAAAAGGCACAATGCCAACTTAAGTACAAGAGGACTGACACTCTAACTCTCTATGATTGGAACCTCTCCTGTGAGTCCAGTTTTAGATTCCGATGCTTCACTTCATGTTTACTGTATCCCTTGGACCTACTTATTGACGATGAAACACAGAAATTTCATCCGAATTTAATACAAAAGGCACAATGCCGACTTAAGTACAAGAGGACTGACACTCTAACATTCTACGATTTGAACCTCTCCTGTGAGTGCAGTTTTAGACTTCGATGCTTGACTTCGGGTTTACTGTAACCCTTGGACTTTCATATTGACGATGAAACACAGAAATTACATCCGAATTTAATACAAAAGGCACAATGCCTACTTAAGTACAAGAGGACTGACACTCTAACCCTCTACGATTGGAACCTCTCATGTGAGTCCAGTTTTAGATTCCGATGCTTCACTTAAGGTTTACTGTATCCCTTGGACCGTCTTATTGACGATGAAACACAGAAATTACATCCGAATTTAATACAACATGCACAATGCCGACTTAAGTACAAGAGGACTGACACTCTAACTCTCAATGATTTGAACCTCTACTGTGAGTACAGTTTTAGATTCGGATGCTTCACTTCAGGTTTACTGTATCCCTTGGACCTTCTTATTGACGATGAAACACAGAAATTGCATCCGAATTTAATACAAAATGCACAATGCCGACTTAAGTACATGAGGACTGACACCCTAACTTTCTATGATTTGAACCTCTCCTGTGAGTCTAGTTTTAAATTCTGATGCTTCACTTCAAGTTCACTGTATCCCTTGGACCTTCTTATTGACAATGAAACACAGAAATTGCATCCTAATTTAATACAAAAGGCACAATGCCGACTTAACTTTTTATGATTTGAACCTCTCCTGTGAGTCCACTTTTAGATTCGGATGCTTCACTTCAGGTTTACTGTATCCCTTGGACCTTCTTATTGACGATGGAACAAAGAAATTGCATCCGAATTTAATACAAAACGTACAATGCCGACTTAAGTACAAGAGGACTTGCACTCTAACTTTCTATGATTTGAACCTCTTCTGTGAGTCCAGTTTTAGATTCTGATGCTTCACTTCAGGTTTACTGTATCCCTTGGACCTTCTTATTGACGATGAAACACAGAAATTGCATCCGTATTTAATAGAAAAGGCACAATGCCGACATAAGTACAAGAGGACTGACACTCTAACTTTCTATGATTTGAACCACTCCTGTGAGTCCAGTTCTAGATTTTGATGCTTCACTTCAGGTTTACTGTATCCCTTGGACCTTCTTATTGACGATGAAACACTGAAATTGCATCCATATTTAATACAAATGGCACAATGCCGACTTAAGTACAAGAGGACTGACACTCTAATTTTCAATGATTTGAACCTCTACTGTAAGTCCAGTTTTAGATTCCGATGCTTCACTTCAGATTTACTGTATCGCTTGGACCTTCTTAATGACGATGAAACACAGAAATTGCATCCGAATTTAATACAAAGGGCACAATGCCGACTTAAGTACAGGAGGACTGACACTCTAACTTTATATGATTTGAACCTCTCCTGTGAGTCCAGTTTGAGATTCCGATGCTTTACTTCAGGTTTACTGTATCCCTTGGACCTTCTTATCGACGATGAAACACAGAAATTGCATCCGAATTTAATACAAAAGGCAGAATGCCGACTTAAGTACAAGAGGACTGACACTCTAACTTTCTATGATTTGAACCTCTCCTGTGAGTCCGGTTTTTGATTCCGATGCTTCACTTCAGGTTTACTGTATCCCTTGGACCGTCTTATTGACGATGAAACACAGAAATTGCATCCGAATTTAATACAAAATGCACAATGCCGACTTAAGTACAAGAGGACTGACACTCTAACTTTCTCTGATTTGAACCTCTCCTGTGAGTCCAGTTTTAGATTCCGATGCTTCACTTCAGGTTTACTGTATCCCTTGGACCTTCTTATTGACGATGAAACACAGAAATTGCATCCGAATTTAATACAAAAGGCACAATGCCGACTTAAGTACAGAAGGACTGACACTCTAATATCCTATGATTTGAACCTCTGCTGTGAGTCCATTTTTTGATTCCGATGCTTCACTTCAGGTTTACTGTAGCCCTTGGACCTTCTTATTGACGATGAAACACAGAAAATGCATCCGAATTTAATACAAACGCACAATGCCGACTTAAGTACAAGAGGACTGACACTCTAACTCTCTACGATTGGAACTTCTCATGTGAGTCCAGTTTTAGATTCCGATGCTTCACTTAATGTTTACTGTATCCCTTGGACATTCTTATTGACGATGAAACACAGAAATTAAATCCGAATTTAATACAAAATGCACAATGCCGACTTAAGTACAAAAGGACAGACACTCTAATTTTCTATGATTTGAACCTCTCCTGTGAGTCCAGTTTTAGATTCCGATGCTTCACTTCAGGTTTACTGTATCTCTTGGACCTTGTTATTGACGATGAAACACAGAAATTTCATCCGAATTCAATGCAAAAAGCACAATGCCGACTTAAGTACAAGAGGACTGACACTCTAACTTTCGATGATTTGAACCTCTCCTGTGAGTCCAGTCTTAGATTCCGGTGCTTCACTTCAGGTTTACTGTATCCCTTGGACCTTCTTATTGATGATGAAACACAGAAATTGCATCCGAATTTAATACAAAAGGCACAATGCCGACTTAAGTACAAGAGGACTGACACCCTAACTTTCGATGATTTGAACCTCTCCTGTGAGTCCAGTTTTAGACTCCGATGCTTCACTTCAGGTTCACTGTATCCCTTGGACCATCTTATTGACGACGAAACACAGAAATAGCATCCGAATTTTATAAAAAAGGCACAATGCCGACTTTAGTTCAAGAGGACTGACACTCTAACTTTCGATGATTTGAACCTCTCCTGTGAGTCCAGTTTCAGATTCCGATGCTTCACGTAAGGTTTACTGTATCCATTGGACCTTCTTATTGATGATGAAAGACAGCAATTGCATTCGAATTTAATAAAAAAGGCACAATGCAGACTTAAGTACAAGTGGACTGACACTCTAACTCTCTTTGATTTGAACCTCTCCTGTGAGTCCAGTTTTAGATTCCGATGCTTCACTTCAGGTTTACTGTATCCCTTGGACCTTCTTATTGACGATGAAACACAGAAATTGCATCCGAATTTAATACAAAAGGCACAATGCCGACTTAAGTACAAGAGGACTGACACTCTAACTCTCTATGATTTGAACCTCTCCTGTGAGTCCAGTGTCAGATTCCAATGCTTCACTTCAGGTTTACTGTATCCCTTGGACCTTCTTATTGACGATGAGACACAGAAACTGCATCCGAATTTAATACAAAAGGCACAATGCCGACTTAAGTACAAGAGGACTGAAACCCTAACTTTCGATGATTTGAACCTCTCCTGTGAGTCCAGTTTTAGATTCCGATGCTTCACTTCAGGTTTACTGTATCCCTTGGACCTTCTTATTGACGATGAAACACAGAAATTGCTTCCAAATTTAATACAAAAAGCACAATGCCGACTGAAGTACAAGTGGACTGACACTATAACTTTCTGTGATTTCAGCCTCTCCTGTAAGTCCAGTTTTAGATTCCAATGCTTCACTTCAGGTTTACTGTATCGCTTGGACCTTCTTATTGTCGATGAAACATAGAAATTGCATCCGAATTTAATACAAAATGCACAATGCCGACTTAAGTACAAGAGGATTGACACTCTAACTTTATATGATTTGAACATCTCCTGTGAGTCCAGTTTGAGATTCCGATGCTTCACTTCAGGTTTACTGTATCCCTTGGACCTTCTTATTGACGATGAAACAAAGAAATTGCATCCGAATTTAATACAAAAGGTACAATGCCGACTTAAGTACAAGAGGACTGGCACTCTAAATTTCTATGATTTGAACCTTTTCTGTGAGTCGAGTTTTAGATTCTGATGCTTCACTTCAGGTTTACTGTATCCCTTGGACCTTCTTATTGACGATGAAACACAGAAATTGCATCCGTATTTAATACAAAAGGCACAATGCCGACATAAGTACAAGAGGACTGACACTCTAACTTTCTATGATTTGAACCACTCCTGTGAGTCCATTGTCAGATTCCAATGCTTCACTTCAGGTTTACTGTATCCCTTGGACCTTCTTATTGACGATGAGACACAGAAACTGCATCCGAATTTAATACAAAAGGCACAATGCCGACTTAAGTACAAGAGGACTGACACCCTAACTTTCGATGATTTGAACCTCTCCTGTGAGTCCAGTTTTAGACTCCGATGCTTCACTTCAGGTTCACTGTATCCCTTGGACCATCTTATTGACGACGAAACACAGAAATAGCATCCGAATTTTATAAAAAAGGCACAATGCCGACTTTAGTTCAAGAGGACTGACACTCTAACTTTCGATGATTTGAACCTCTCCTGTAAGTCCAGTTTCAGATTCCGATGCTTCACGTAAGGTTTACTGTATCCATTGGACCTTCTTATTGATGATGAAAGACAGCAATTGCATTCGAATTTAATAAAAAAGGCACAATGCAGACTTAAGTACAAGTGGACTGACACTCTAACTCTCTTTGATTTGAACCTCTCCTGTGAGTCCAGTTTTAGATTCCGATGCTTCACTTCAGGTTTACTGTATCCCTTGGACCTTCTTATTGACGATGAAACACAGAAATTGCATCCGAATTTAATACAAAAGGCACAATGCCGACTTAAGTACAAGAGGACTGACACTCTAACTCGCTATGATTTGAACCTCTCCTGTGAGTCCAGTGTCACATTCCAATGCTTCACTTCAGGTTTACTGTATCCCTTGGACCTTCTTATTGACGATGAGACACAGAAACTGCATCCGAATTTAATACAAAAGGCACAATGCCGACTTAAGTACAAGAGGACTGAAACCCTAACTTTCGATGATTTGAACCTCTCCTGTGAGTCCAGTTTTAGATTCCGATGCTTCACTTCAGGTTTACTGTATCCCTTGGACCTTCTTATTGACGATGAAACACAGAAATTGCTTCCAAATTTAATACAAAAAGCACAATGCCGACTGAAGTACAAGTGGACTGACACTTTAACTTTCTGTGATTTCAGCCTCTCCTGTAAGTCCAGTTTTAGATTCCAATGCTTCACTTCAGGTTTACTGTATCGCTTGGACCTTCTTATTGACGATGAAACATAGAAATTGCATCCGAACTTAATACAAAAGGTACAATGCCGACTTAAGTACAAGAGGACTGGCACTCAAAATTTCTATGATTTGAACCTTTTCTGTGAGTCCAGTTTTAGATTCTGATGCTTCACTTCAGGTTTACTGTTCCCTTGGACCTTCTTATTGACGATGAAACACAGAAATTGCATCCGTATTTAATACAAAAGGCACAATGCCGACATAAGTACAAGAGGACTGACACTCTAACTTTCTATGATTTGAACCACTCCTGTGAGTCCAGTTTTAGATTTTGATGCTTCACTTCAGGTTTACTGTATCCCTTGGACCTTCTTATTGACGATGAAACACTGAAATTCCATCCAAATTTAATACAAATGGCACAATGCCGACTTAAGTACAAGAGGACTGACACTCTAATTTTCTATGATTTGAACCTCTCCTGAGAGTCCAGTTTTTGATTCCGATGCTTCACTTCAGGTTTACTGTATCCCTTGGACCTCCTTATTAACGATGAAACACAGAAATTGCATCCGAATTTAATACAAAATGCACAATGCCGACTTAAGTACAAGAGGACTGCACTCTAACTTTCTATGATTTGAACCTCTTCCGTGGGTCCAGTTTTAGATTCCGATGCTTCACTTCAGGTATACTGTAACCCTTGGACATTCTTATTGACGGTGAAACACAGAAACTGCATCCGAATTTAATACAAAAGGCACAATGCCGACTTAAGTACAAGAGGACTGACACTCAAACTTTCTACGATTTGAACATCTCCTGTGAGTGCAGTTTTAGATTTCGATGCTTGACTTCAGGTTTACTGTAACCCTTGGACCTTCTTATTGACGATGAAACACAGAAATTGCATCCGAATTTAATACAAAAGGCACAATGCCGACTTAAGTACAAGAGGACTGACACTCTAACTCTCTATGATTGGAACCTCTCCTGTGAGTCCAGTTTTAGATTCCGATGCTTCACTTAAGTTTTACTGTATCCCTTGGACCTTCTTATTCACGATGAAACACAGAAATTGCATCCGAATTTAATACAAAATGCACAATGCCGACTTACGTACAAGAGGACTGACTCTCAAACTCTCTATGATTTGAACCTCTACTGTGAGTACAGTTTTAGGTTCCGATGCTTCACTTCAGGTTTACTGTATCCCTTCTACCTTCTTATTGACGATGAAACACAGAAATTGCATCCGAATTTAATACAAAAGGCAGAATACCGACTCAAGTACAAGAGGACTGACACTCTAACTCTCTATGATTTGAACCTCTCCTGTGAGTCACGTTTTTGATTCCGCTGCTTCACTTCAGGTTTACTGTATCCCTGGGACCTTCTTATTGATGATGAAACTCAGCAATTGCATCCGAATTTAATAGAAAAGCCACAATGCCGATTTAGGTAGAAGGGGACTGACACTCTAACTCTCTATGATTTGAACCTCTCCTGTGTGTCCTGTTTTAGATTCCGGTGCTTCAATTCAGTTTTACTGTATCCCTTGGACCTTCTTATTGACGATGAAACACAGAAATCGGATCCGAATTTAATACAAAAGGCACAATGCCGCCTTAAGTACAAGAGGACTGACAGCCTAACTTTCGATGATTTGAACCTCTTCTGTGAGTCCAGTTTTAGATTCCGATGCTTCACTTCAGGTTTACTGTATCCCTTGGACCTTCTTATTGACGATGAAACACAGAAATTGCATCCGAATTTAATACAAAAGGCACAATGCCGACTTAAGTACAAGAGGACTGACACTCTAACTCTCTATGATTTCGAACCTCTCCTGTGAGTCCAGTGTTAGATTAGATTGCTTCACTTCTGGTTTACTGTATCCCTTGGACCTTCTTATTGACGATGAAACACAGAAACTGCATCCGAATTTAATACAAAAGGCACAATGCCGACTTAAGTACAAGAAGACTGACACTCTAACTCTCTGTGATTTCAACCTCTCCTGTAAGTCCAATTTTAGATTCCAATGCTTCACTTCAGGTTCACTGTATCGCTTGGACCTTCTTATTGACGAAGAAACACAGAAATTGCATCCGATTTTAATACAAAAGGCACAATGCCGACTTAAGTACAAGAGGACTGACACTCTAACTCTCTATGATTTGAAAATCTCCTGTGAATCCAGTGTTAGATTCCAATGCTTCACTTCTGGTTTACTGTATCCCTTGGACCTTCTTATTGACGATGAAACACAGAAACTGCATCCGAATTTAATACAAAAGGCACAATGCCGACTTAAGTACAAGAGGACTGACACTCTAACTTTCTGTGATTTCAACCTCTCCTGTAAGTCCAGTTTTAGATTCCGATGCTTCACTTAAGTTTTACTGTATCCCTTGGACCTCCTTATTGACGATGAAACACAGAAATTGCATCCGAATTTAATACAAAATGCACAATGCCGACTTAAGTACAAGAGGACTGACTCTCTAACTCTCTATGATTTGAACCACTACTGTGAGTACAGTTTTAGATTCCGATGCTTCACTTCAGGTTTATTGTATCCCTTCTACCTTCTTATTGACGATGAAACACAGAAATTGCATCCGAATTTAATACAAAAGGCAGAATACCGACTTAAGTACAAGAGGACTGACACTCTAACTCTCTATGATTTAAACCTCTCCTGTGAGTCATGTTTTTGATTCCGCTGCTTCACTTCAGGTTTACTGTATCCCTTGGACCTTCTTATTGATGATGAAACTCAGCAATTGCATCCGAATTTAATAGAACAGCCACAATGCCGATTTAAGTAGAAGCGGGCTGACACTCTAACTCTCTATGATTTGAACCTCTCCTGTGTGTCCTGTTTTAGATTCCGGTGCTTCAATTCAGGTTTACTGTATCCCTTGGACCTTCTTATTGACGATGAAACACAGAAATTGCATCCGAATTTAATACAAAAGGCACAATGCCGACTTAAGTACAGGAGGACTGACACTCTAACTTTATATGATTTGAACCTCTCCTGTGAGTCCAGTTTGAGATTCCGATGCTTTACTTCAGGTTTACTGTATCCCTTGGACCTTCTTATTGGCGATGAAACACAGAAATAGCATCCGAATTTAATACAAAAGGCACAATGCCGACTTAAGTACAAGAGGACTGACACTCTAACTCTCTATGATTTGAACCTCTCCTGTGAGTCCAGTATTAGATTCCAATGCTTCACTTCTGGTTTACTGTATCCCTTGGACCTTCTTATTGACGATGAAACACAGAAACTGCATCCGAATTTAATACAAAAGGCACAATGCCGACTTAAGTACAAGAGGACTGACACTCTAACTTTCTGTGATTTCAACCTCTCCTGTAAATCCAGTCTTAGATTCCAATGCTTCACTTCAGGTTTACTGTATCGCTTGGACCTTCTTATTGACGACGAAACACAGAAATTGCATCCGATTGTAATACAAAAGGCACAATGCCGACTTAAGTACAAGAGGATTGACACTTTAACATTATATGATTTGAACATCTCCAGTGAGTCCAGTTTGAGATTCCGATGCTTCACTTCAGGTTTACTGTATCCCTGGGACCTTCTTATTGACGATGAAACACAGAAATTGCATCCGTATTTAATACAAAAGGCACAATGCCGACATAAGTACAAGAGGACTGACACTCTAATTTTCTATGATTTGAACCTCTCCTGAGACTCCAGTTTTTGATTCCGATGCTTCACTTCAGGTTTACTGTATCCCTTGGACATTCTTATTAACGATGAAACACAGAAATTGCATCCGAATTTAATACAAAATGCACAATGCCGACTTAAGTACAAGAGGACTGCACTCTAACTTTCTATGATTTGAACCTCTTCCGTGGGTCCAGTTTTAGATTCCGATGCTTCACTTCAGGTTTACTGTAACCCTTGGACATTCTTATTGATGGTGAAACACAGAAATTGCATCCGAATTTAATACAAAAGGCACAATGCCGACTTAAGTACAAGAGGACTGACACTCAAACTTTCTACGATTTGAACCTCTCCTGTGAGTGCAGTTTTAGATTTCGATGCTTCACTTCAGGTTTACTGTAACCCTTGGACCTTCTTATTGACGATGAAACACAGAAATTGCATCCGAATTGAATACAAAAGGCACAATGCCAACTTAAGTACAAGAGGACTGACACTCTAACTCTCTATGATTGGAACCTCTCCTGTGAGTCCAATTTTAGATTCCGATGCTTCACTTCATGTTTACTGTATCCCTTGGACCTACTTATTGACGATGAAACACAGAAATTTCATCCGAATTTAATACAAAAGGCACAATGCCGACTTAAGTACAAGAGGACTGACACTCTAACATTCTACGATTTGAACCTCTCCTGTGAGTGCAGCTTTAGACTTCGATGCTTGACTTCAGGTTTACTGTAACCCTTGGACTTTCATATTGACGATGAAACACAGATATTACATCCGAATTTAATACAAAAGGCACAATGCTTACTTAAGTACAAGAGGACTGACACTCTAACCCTCTACGATTGGAACCTCTCATGTGAGTCCAGTTTTAGATTCCGATGCTTCACTTAAGGTTTACTGTATCCCTTGGACAGTCTTATTGACGATGAAACACAGAAATTACATCCGAATTTAATACAACATGCACAATGCCGACTTAAGTACAAGAGGACTGACACTCTAACTCTCAATGATTTGAACCTCTACTGTGAGTACAGTTTTAGATTCGGATGCTTCACTTCAGGTTTACTGTATCCCTTGGACCTTCTTATTGACGATGAAACACAGAAATTGCATCCGAATTTAATACAAAATGCACAATGCCGACTTAAGTATATGAGGACTGACACCCTAACTTTCTATGATTTGAACCTCTCCTGTGAGTCTAGTTTTAAATTCTGATGCTTCACTTCAAGTTTACTGTATCCCTTGGACCTTCTTATTGACAATGAAACACAGAAATTGCATCCTAATTTAATACAAAAGGCACAATGCCGACTTAACTTTTTATGATTTGAACCTCTCCTGTGAGTCCACTTTTAGATTCGGATGCTTCACTTCAGGTTTACTGTATCCCTTGGACCTTCTTATTGACGATGGAACAAAGAAATTGCATCCGAATTTAATACAAAACGTACAATGCCGACTTAAGTACAAGAGGACTTGCACTCTAACTTTCTATGATTTGAACCTCTTCTGTGAGTCCAGTTTTAGATTCTGATGCTTCACTTCAGGTTTACTGTATCCCTTGGACCTTCTTATTGACGATGAAACACAGAAATTGCATCCGTATTTAATACAAAAGGCTCAATGCCGACATAAGTACAAGAGGACTGACACTCTAACTTTCTATGATTTGAACCACTCCTGTGAGTCCAGTTCTAGATTTTGATGCTTCACTTCAGGTTTACTGTATCCCTTGGACCTTCTTATTGACGATGAAACACTGAAATTGCATCCAAATTTAATACAAATGGCACAATGCCGACTTAAGTACAAGAGGACTGACACTCTAATTTTCAATGATTTGAACCTCTACTGTAAGTCCAGTTTTAGATTCCGATGCTTCACTTCAGATTTACTGTATCGCTTGGACCTTCTTAATGACGATGAAACACAGAAATTGCATCCGAATTTAATACAAAGGGCACAATGCCGACTTAAGTACAGGAGGACTGACACTCTAACTTTATATGATTTGAACCTCTCCTGTGAGTCCAGTTTGAGATTCCGATGCTTTACTTCAGGTTTACTGTATCCCTTGGACCTTCTTATCGACGATGAAACACAGAAATTGCATCCGAATTTAATACAAAAGGCAGAATGCCGACATAAGTACAAGAGGACTGACACTCTAACTTTCTATGATTTGAACCTCTCCTGTGAGTCCGGTTTTTGATTCCGATGCTTCACTTCAGGTTTACTGTATCCCTTGGACCGTCTTATTGACGATGAAACACAGAAATTGCATCCGAATTTAATACAAAATGCACAATGCCGACTTAAGTACAAGAGGACTGACACTCTAACTTTCTCTGATTTGAACCTCTCCTGTGAGTCCAGTTTTAGATTCCGATGCTTCACTTCAGGTTTACTGTATCCCTTGGACCTTCTTATTGACGATGAAACACAGAAATTGCATCCGAATTTAATACAAAAGGCACAATGCCGACTTAAGTACAGAAGGACTGACACTCTAATATCCTATGATTTGAACCTCTGCTGTGAGGTCATTTTTAGATTCCGATGCTTCACTTCAGGTTTACTGTAGCCCTTGGACCTTCTTATTGACGATGAAACACAGAAAATGCATCCGAATTTAATACAAACGCACAATGCCGACTTAAGTACAAGAGGACTGACACTCTAACTCTCTACGATTGGAACTTCTCATGTGAGTCCAGTTTTAGATTCCGATGCTTCACTTAAGGTTTACTGTATCCCTTGGACATTCTTATTGACGATGAAACACAGAAATTAAATCCGAATTTAATACAAAATGCACAATGCCGACTTAAGTACAAAAGGACAGACACTCTAATTTTCTATGATTTGAACCTCTCCTGTGAGTCCAGTTTTAGATTCCGATGCTTCACTTCAGGTTTACTGTATCTCTTGGACCTTGTTATTGACGATGAAACACAGAAATTTCATCCGAATTCAATGCAAAAAGCACAATGCCGACTTAAGTACAAGAGGACTGACACTCTAACTTTCGATGATTTGAACCTCTCCTGTGAGTCCAGTTTTAGATTCCGGTGCTTCACTTCAGGTTTACTGTATCCCTTGGACCTTCTTATTGACGATGAAACACAGAAATTGCATCCGAATTTAATACAAAAGGCACAATGCCGACTTAAGTACAAGAGGACTGACACCCTAACTTTCGATGATTTGAACCTCTCCTGTGAGTCCAGTTTTAGACACCGATGCTTCACTTCAGGTTCACTGTATCCCTTGGACCATCTTATTGACGACGAAACACAGAAATAGCATCCGAATTTTATAAAAAAGGCACAATGCCGACTTTAGTTCAAGAGGACTGACACTCTAACTTTCGATGATTTGAACCTCTCCTGTGAGTCCAGTTTCAGATTCCGATGCTTCACGTAAGGTTTACTGTATCCATTGGACCTTCTTATTGATGATGAAAGACGGCAATTGCATTCGAATTTAATAAAAAAGGCACAATGCAGACTTAAGTACAAGTGGACTGACACTCTAACTCTCTTTGATTTGAACCTCTCCTGTGAGTCCAGTTTTAGATTCCGATGCTTCACTTCAGGTTTACTGTATCCCTTGGACCTTCTTATTGACGATGAAACACAGAAATTGCATCCGAATTTAATACAAAAGGCACAATGCCGACTTAAGTACAAGAGGACTGACACTCTAACTCTCTATGATTTGAACCTCTCCTGTGAGTCCAGTGTCAGATTCCAATGCTTCACTTCAGGTTTACTGTATCCCTTGGACCTTCTTATTGACGATGAAACACAGAAACTGCATCCGAATTTAATACAAAAGGCACAATGCCGACTTAAGTACAAGAGGACTGAAACCCTAACTTTCGATGATTTGAACCTCTCCTGTGAGTCCAGTTTTAGATTCCGATGCTTCACTTCAGGTTTACTGTATCCCTTGGACCTTCTTATTGACGATGAAACACAGAAATTGCTTCCAAATTTAATACAAAAAGCACAATGCCGACTGAAGTACAAGTGGACTGACACTTTAACTTTCTGTGATTTCAGCCTCTCCTGTAAGTCCAGTTTTAGATTCCAATGCTTCACTTCAGGTTTACTGTATCGCTTGGACCTTCTTATTGACGATGAAACATAGAAATTGCATCCGAATTTAATACAAAATGCACAATGCCGACTTAAGTACAAGAGGATTGACACTCTAACTTTATATGATTTGAACATCTCCTGTGAGTCCAGTTTGAGATTCCGATGCTTCACTTCAGGTTTACTGTATCCCTTGGACCTTCTTATTGACGATGAAACAAAGAAATTGCATCCGAATTTAATAAAAAGGTACAATGCCGACTTAAGTACAAGAGGACTGGCACTCTAAATTTCTATGATTTGAACCTTTTCTGTGAGTCCAGTTTTAGATTCTGATGCTTAACTTCAGGTTTACTGTATCCCTTGGACCTTCTTATTGACGATGAAACACTGAAATTCCATCCAAATTTAATACAAATGGCACAATGCCGACTTAAGTACAAGAGGACTGACACTCTAATTTTCTATGATTTGAACCTCTCCTGAGAGTCCAGTTTTTGATTCCGATGCTTCACTTCAGGTTTACTGTATCCCTTGGACCTCCTTATTAACGATGAAACACAGAAATTGCATCCGAATTTAATACAAAATGCACAATGCCGACTTAAGTACAAGAGGACTGCACTCTAACTTTCTATGATTTGAACCTCTTCCGTGGGTCCAGTTTTAGATTCCGATGCTTCACTTCAGGTATACTGTAACCCTTGGACATTCTTATTGACGGTGAAACACAGAAACTGCATCCGAATTTAATACAAAAGGCACAATGCCGACTTAAGTACAAGAGGACTGACACTCAAACTTTCTACGATTTGAACATCTCCTGTGAGTGCAGTTTTAGATTTCGATGCTTGACTTCAGGTTTACTGTAACCCTTGGATCTTCTTATTGACGATGAAACACAGAAATTGCATCCGAATTTAATACAAAAGGCACAATGCCGACGTAAGTACAAGAGGACTGACACTCTAACTCTCTATGATTGGAACCTCTCCTGTGAGTCCAGTTTTAGATTCCGATGCTTCACTTAAGTTTTACTGTATCCCTTGGACCTTCTTATTGACGATGAAACACAGGAATTGCATCCGAATTTAATACAAAATGCACAATGCCGACTTACGTACAAGAGGACTGACTCTCTAACTCTCTATGATTTGAACCTCTACTGTGAGTACAGTTTTAGGTTCCGATGCTTCACTTCAGGTTTACTGTATCCCTTCTACCTTCTTATTGATGATGAAACACAGAAATTGCATCCGAATTTATTACAAAAGGCAGAATACCGACTTAAGTACAAGAGGACTGACACTCTAACTCTCTATGATTTGAACATCTCCTGTGAGTCATGTTTTTGATTCCGCTGCTTCACTTCAGGTTTACTGTATCCCTTGGACCTTCTTATTGATGATGAAACTCAGCAATTGCATCCGAATTTAATACAAAAGGCACAATGCCGACTTAAGTACAAGAGGACTGACAGTCTAACTTTCGATGATTTGAACCTCTTCTGTGAGTCCAGTTTTAGATTCCGATGCTTCACTTCAGGTTTACTGTATCCCTTGGACCTTCTTATTGACGATGAAACACAGAAATTGCATCCGAATTTAATACAAAAGGCACAATGCCGACTTAAGTACAAGAGGACTGACACTCTAACTCTCTATGATTTCGAACCTCTCCTGTGAGTCCAGTGTTAGATTAGATTGCTTCACTTCTGGTTTACTGTATCCCTTGGACCATCTTATTGACGATGAAACACAGAAACTGCATCCGAATTTAATACAAAAGGCACAATGCCGACTTAAGTACAAGAAGACTGACACTCTAACTTTCTGTGATTTCAACCTCTCCTGTAAGTCCAGTTTTAGATTCCAATGCTTCACTTCAGGTTTACTGTATCGCTTGGACCTTCTTATTGACGAAGAAACACAGAAATTGCATCCGATTATAATACAAAAGGCACAATGCCGACTTAAGTACAAGAGGACTGACACTCTAACTCTCTATGATTTGAAAATCTCCTGTGAATCCAGTGTTAGATTCCAATGCTTCACTTCTGGTTTACTGTATCCCTTGGACCTTCTTATTGACGATGAAACACAGAAACTGCATCCGAATTTAATACAAAAGGCACAATGCCGACTTAAGTACAAGAGGACTGACTCTCTAACTCTCTATGATTTGAACCACTACTGTGAGTACAGTTTTAGATTCCGATGCTTCACTTCAGGTTTATTGTATCCCTTCTACCTTCTTATTGACGTTGAAACACAGAAATTGCATCCGAATTTAATACAAAAGGCAGAATACCGACTTAAGTACAAGAGGACTGACACTCTAACTCTCTATGATTTGAACCTCTCCTGTGAGTCATGTTTTTGATTCCGCTGCTTCACTTCAGGTTTACTGTATCCCTTGGACCTTCTTATTGATGATGAAACTCAGCAATTGCATCCGAATTTAATAGAACAGCCACAATGCCGATTTAAGTAGAAGCGGGCTGACACTCTAACTCTCTATGATTTGAACCTCTCCTGTGTGTCCTGTTTTAGATTCCGGTGCTTCAATTCAGGTTTACTGTATCCCTTGGACCTTCTTATTGACGATGAAACACAGAAATTGCATCCGAATTTAATACAAAAGGCACAATGCCGACTTAAGTACAGGAGGACTGACACTCTAACTTTATATGATTTGAACCTCTCCTGTGAGTCCAGTTTGAGATTCCGATGCTTTACTTCAGGTTTACTGTATCCCTTGGACCTTCTTATTGGCGATGAAACACAGAAATAGCATCCGAATTTAATACAAAAGGCACAATGCCGACTTAAGTACAAGAGGACTGACACTCTAACTCTCTATGATTTGAACCTCTCCTGTGAGTCCAGTGTTAGATTCCAATGCTTCACTTCTGGTTTACTGTATCCCTTGGACCTTCTTATTGACGATGAAACACAGAAACTGCATCCGAATTTAATACAAAAGGCACAATGCCGACTTAAGTACAAGAGGACTGACACTCTAACTTTCTGTGATTTCAACCTCTCCTGTAAGTCCAGTTTTAGATTCCAATGCTTCACTTCAGGTTTACTGTATCGCTTGGACCTTCTTATTGACGACGAAACACAGAAATTGCATCCGATTTTAATACAAAAGGCACAATGCCGACTTAAGTACAAGAGGATTGACGCTTTAACTTTATATGATTTGAACATCTCCAGTGAGTCCAGTTTGAGATTCCGATGCTTCACTTCAGGTTTACTGTATCCCTGGGACCTTCTTATTGACGATGAAACACAGAAATTGCATCCGTATTTAATACAAAAGGCACATTGCCGACATAAGTACAAGAGGACTGACACTCTAACTTTCTATGATTTGAACCACTCCTGTGAGTCCAGTTCTAGATTTTGATGCTTCACTTCAGGTTTACTGTATCCCTTGGACATTCTTATTGACGATGAAACACTGAAATTGCATCCAAATTTAATACAAATGGCACAATGCCGACTTAAGTACAAGAGGACTGACACTCTAATTTTCTATGATTTGAACCTCTCCTGAGAGTCCAGTTTTTGATTCCGATGCTTCACTACAGGTTTACTGTATCCCTTGGACCTTCTTATTAACGATGAAACACAGAAATTGCATCCGTATTTAATACAAAATGCACAATGCCGACTTAAGTACAAGAGGACCGCAGTCTAAGTTTCTATGATTTGAACCTCTCACGTGGGTCCAGTTTTAGATTCCGATGCTTCACTTCAGGTTTACTGTAACCCTTGGACATTCTTATTGACGGTGAAACACAGAAATTGCATCCGAATTTAATACAAAGGGCACAATGCCAACAAGTACAAGAGGACTGACACTCTAACTTTCTACGATTTGATCCTCTCCTGTGAGTGCAGTTTTTTAGATTTCGATGCTTCACTTCAGGTTTACTGTAACCCTTGGACGTTCTTATTGACGATGAAACACAGAAATTGCATCCGAATGTAATACAAAAGTCACAATGCCGACTTAAGTACAAGAGGACTGACACTCTAACTCTCTATGATTGGAACCTCTCCTGTGAGTCCAGTTTTAGATTCCGATGCTTCACTTCACGTTTACTGTATCCCTTGGACCTTCTTATTGACGATGAAACACAGAAATTTCATCCGAATTTAATACAAAAGGCACAATGCCGACTTAAGTACAAGAGTACTGACACTCTAACATTCTACGATTTGAACCCCTCCTGTGAGTGCAGTTTTAGATTTCGATGCTTGACTTCAGGTTCACTGTAACCCTTGAACTTTCATATTGACGATGAAACACAGAAATTACATCCGAATTTAATACAAAAGGCACAATGCCGACTTAAGTACTAGAGGACTGACTCTCTAACTCTCTATGATTGGAACCTCTCCTGTGAGTCCAGTTTTAGATTCCGATGCTTCACTTAAGGTTTACTGTATCCCTTGGACCTTCTTATTGACGATGAAACACAGAAATTGCATCCGAATATAATACGAAATGCACAATGCCGACTTAAGTACAAGAGGACTGACACTCTAACTCTCTATGATTTGAACCTCTACTGTGAGTACAGTTTTAGATTCCGATGCTTCACTTCAGGTTTACTGTATCCCTTCTACCTTCTTATTGACGATGAAACACAGAAATTGCACCCGAAATTAATACAAAAGGCAGAATACCGACTTAAGTACAAGAGGACTGACACTCTAACACTCTATGATTTGAACGTCTCCTGTGAGTCATGTTTTTGATTCCGCTGCTTCACTTCAGGTTTACTGTATCCCTTGGACCTTCTTATTGATGATGAAACTCAGCAATTGCATCCGAATTTAATAGAAAAGCCACAATGCCGATTTAAGTAGAAGCGGACAGACACTCTAACACTCTATGATTTGAACCTCTCCTGTGTGTCCTGTTTTAGATTCCGGTGCTTCAATTCAGGTTTACTGTATCACTTGGACCTTCTTATTGACGATGAAACACAGAAATCGGATCCGAATTTAATACAAAAGGCACAATGCCGCCTTAAGTACAAGGGGACTGACAGTCTAACTTTCGATGATTTGAACCTCTTCTGTGAGTCCAGTTTTAGATTCCGATGCTTCACTTCAGGTTTACTGTATCCCTTGGACCTTCTTATTGACGATGAAACACAGAAATTGCATCCAAATTTAATACAAAAGGCACAATGCCGACTTAAGTGCAAGTGGACTGACACTCTAACCTTATATGATTTGAACCTCTACTGTAAGTCCAGTTTTAGAATCCGATGCTTGACTTCAGGTTTACTGTATCGCTTGGACCTTCTTATTGACGATGAAACACAGAAATTGCATCCGAATTTAATAGAAAAGGCACAATGCCGACTTAAGTACAGGAGGACTGACACTCTAACTTTATATGATTTGAACCTCTCCTGTGAGTCCAGTTTGAGATTCCGATGCTTTAATTCATGTTTACTGTATCCCTTGGACCTCCTTATTGACGATGAAACACAGAAATTGCATCCGAATGTAATACAAAAGGCACAATGCCGACTTAAGTACAAGAGGACTGACACTCTAACTCTCTATGATTTGAACCTCTCCTGTGAGTCCAGTGTTAGATTCCAATGCTTCACTTCTGGTTTACTGTATCCCTTGGACCTTCTTATTGACGATGAAACACAGAAACTGCATCCGAATTTAATACAAAAGGCACAATGCCGACTTAAGTTCAAGAGGACTGACACTCTAACTTTCTGTGATTTCAACCTCTCCTGTAAGTCCAGTTTTAGATTCCAATGCTTCACTTCAGGTTTACTGTATCGCTTGGACCTTCTTATTGACGATGAAACACAGAAATTGCATCCGAATTTAATACAAAAGGCACAATGCCGACTTAAGTACAAGAGGATTGACACTCTAACTTTATATGTTTTGAACATCTCCTGTGAGTCCGGTTTGAGATTCCGATGCTTCACTTCAGGTTTACTGTATCCCTTGGACCATCTTATTGACGATGAAACAAAGAAATTGCATCCGAATTTAATACAAAAGGTACAATGCCGACTTAAGTACAAGAGGACTAGCACTCTAACTTTCTATGATTTGAACCTCTTCTGTGAGTCCAGTTTTAGATTCTGATGCTTCACTTCAGGTTTACTGTATCCCTTGGACCTTCTTATTGACAATGAAACACAGAAATTGCATCCGTATTTAATACAAAAGGCACAATGCCGACATAAGTACAAGAGGACTGACACTCTAACTTTCTATGATTTGAACCACTCCTGTGAGTCCAGTTCTGGATTTTGATGCTTCACTTCAGGTTTACTGTATCCCTTGGACCTTTTAATTGACGATGAAACACTGAAATTGCATCCAAATTTAATACAAATGGCACAATGCCGACTTAAGTACAAGAGGACTGACACTTCAATTATCTATGATTTGAACCTCTCCTGAGAGTCCAGTTTTTGTTTCCGATGCTTCACTTCAGGTTTACTGTATCCCTTGGACCTTCTTATTGACGATGAAACATAGAAATTGCATCCAAATTTAATACAAAAGGCAGAATGCCGACTTAATTACAAGAGGACTGACACTCTAACTTTCGATAATTTAAACCTATCCTGTGAATCCAGTTTTAGACTCCGATGCTTCACTTGAGGTTTATTGTATCCCTAGGACCATCTTATTGACGGCGAAACACAGAAATTGCATCCGAATTTTATACAAAAGGCACAATGCCGACTTTAGTACAAGAGGACTGACACTCTAACTTTCTATGATTTGAACCTCTTCGGTGGGTCCAGTTTTAGATTCCGATGCTTCACTTCAGGTTTACTGTAACCCTTGGACATTCTTATTGACGGTGAAACACAGAAATTGCATTGGAATTTAATACAAAGGGCACAATGCCAACAAGTACAAGAGGACTGACACTCTAACTTTCTACGATTTGATCCTCTCCTGTGAGTGCAGTTTTAGATTTCGATGCTTCACTTCAGGTTTACTGTAACCCTTGGACCTTCTTATTGACGATGAAACACAGAAATTGCATCCGAATTTAATACAAAAGGCACAATGCCGACTTAAGTACAGGAGGACTGACACTCTAACTTTATATGATTTGAACCTCTCCTGTGAGTCCAGTTTGAGATTCCGATGCTTTACTTCAGGTTTACTGTATCCCTTGGACCTTCTTATTGACGATGAAACACAGAAATTGCATCCGAATTTAATACAAAAGGCACAATGCCGACATAAGTACAAGAGCACTGACACACTAACTTTCTGTGATTTGAACCTCTCCTGTGAGTCCGGTTTTTGATTCCGATGCTTCACTTCTGGTTTACTGTAACCCTTGGACCTTCTTATTGACGATGAAACACAGAAATTGCATCCGAATTTAGTACAAAAGGCACAATGCCGACTTCAGTACAAAAGGACTGACACTCTAATGTTCTATGACTTGAACCCCTCCTGTGAGTCCAGTTTAGATTCCGATGCTTCACTTCAGGTTTACTGTATCCCTTGGGCCTTCTTATTGACGATGAAACACAGATATTGCATCCAAATTCAATACAAAAGGCACAATGTCGACTTAAGTACGAGAGGACTGACACTCTAAATTTCTAATATTTGAACCTCTCCTGTGAGTCCAGTTTTAGATTCCGATGTTTCACTTCAGGTTTAATGTATCCCTTGGACCTTCTTATTGACGATGAAACATAGAAATTGCATCCAAATTTAATACAAAAGGCACAATGCCGACTTAATTACAAGAGGACTGACACTCTAACTTTCGATGATTTAAACCTATCCTGTGAATCCAGTTTTAGACTCCGATGCTTCACTTGAGGTTTATTGTATCCCTTGGACCATCTTATTGACGGCGAAACACAGAAATTGCATCCGAATTTAATACAAAAGGCACAATGCCGACTTTAGTACAAGAGGACTGACACTCTAACTTTCGATGATTTGAACCTCTCCTGTGAGTCCAGTTTCAGATTCCGATGCTTCACTTAAGGTTTACTGTATCCCTTGTACCTTCTTATTGATGATGAAACACAGCAATTGCATCCGAATTTAATACAAAAGGCCCAATGCTGACTTAAGTACAAGTGGACTGACACTCTAACTCTCTATGATTTGAACCTCTCCTGTGAGTCCAGTTTTAGATTCCGATGCTTCACTTCAGGTTTGCTGTATCCCATGGACCTTCTTATTGACGATGAAACACAGAAATTGCATCCGAATTTAATGCAAAAGGCACAATGCCGACTTAAGTACAAGAGGACTGACACTCTAACTTTCGATGATTTGTACCTCTCCTGTGAGTCCAGTTTTAGATTCCGGTGCTTCACTTCAGGTTTACTGTATCCCTTGGACCTTCTTATTGTCGATAAAACCCAGAAATTGCATCTGAATTTAATACAAATGGCACAATGCCGACTTAAGTACACGAGGACTGACACCCTAACTTTCGATGATTTGAACCTCTCCTGTGAGTCCAGTTTTAGATTCCGATGCTTCACTTCAGGTTTACTGTATCCCTTGGACCTTCTTATTGACTATGAAACACAGAAATTGCATCCAAATTTAATACAAAAGGCACAATGCTGACTTAAGTGCAAGTGGACTGACACTCAAACTTTCTATGATTTGAACCTCTCCTGTAAGTCCAGTTTTAGATTCCGATGCTTCACTTCAGGTTTACTGTATCGCTTGGACCTTCTTAATGACGATGAAACACAGAAATTGCATCCGAATTTAATACAAAAGGCACAATGCCGACTTAAGTACAGGAGGACTGACACTCTAACTTTATATGATTTGAACCTCTCCTGTGAGTCCAGTTTGAGATTCCGATGCTTTACTTCAGGTTTACTGTATCCCTTGGACCTTTTTATTGACGATGAAACACAGAAATTGCATCCGAATTTAATACAAAAGGCACAATGCCGACATAAGTACAAGAGGACTGACACTCTAACTTTCTGTGATTTGAACCTCTCCTGTGAGTCCGGTTTTTGATTCCGATGCTTCACTTTAGGTTTACTGTATCCCTTGGACCGTCTTATTGACAATGAAACACAGAAATTGCATCCGAATTTAATACAAAATGCACAATGCCGACTTAAGTACAAGAGGACTGACACTCTAACTTTCTATGATTTGAACCTCTCCTGTGAGTCCAGTTTTAGATTCCGATGCTTCACTTCAGGTTTACTGTATCCCTTGGACCTTCTTATTGACGACGAAACACAGAAATTGCATCCAAATTTAATAGAAAAGGCACAATGCCGACATAACTTTTTATGATTTGAACCTCTCCTGTGAGTCCACTTTTAGATTCCGATGCTTCACTTCAGGTTTACTGTATCCCTTGGACCTTCTTATTGACGATGAAGCACAGAAATTGCATCCGAATTTAATACAAAAGGACTGACACTCTAACTCACTACGATTTGAACCCCTCCTGTGGGTCCAGTTTTATCTTCCGATGCTTCACTTTAGGTTCACTGTATCCCTTGGACCCATCTTATTGACGATGAAACACAGAAATTGCATCCGAATTTAATACAAAATTCAGAATACCGACTTAAGTACAAGAGGACTGACACTCTAACTCTCTATGATTTGAACCTCTCCTGTGAGTCCAGTTTTATCTTCCGATGCTTCACTTTAGGTTCACTGTATCCCTTGGACCTTCTTATTGACGATGAAAAACAGAAATTGCATCCAAATTTAATACAAAAGGCACAATGCCGACATAACTTTTTATGATTTGAACCTCTCCTGTGAGTCCACTTTTAGATTCCGATGTTTCACTTCAGGTTTACTGTATCCCTTGGACCTTCTTATTGACGATGAAACACAGAAATAGCATCCGAATTTAATACAAACTTCACAATGCCGACTTAAGTACAAGAGGACTGACACTCTAACTCTCTATGAATTGAACCTCTCCTGTGAGTCATGTTTTTGATTCCGCTGCTTCACTTAAGGTTTACTGTATCCCTTGGACCTTCTTATTAATGATGAAACTCAGCAATTGCATCCGAATTTAATACAAAAGCCACAATGCCGATTTAAGTACAAGCGGACTGACACTCTAACTCTCTATGATTTGAACCTCTCCTGTGAGTCCAGTTTTAGATTCCGATGCTTCAATTCAGGTTTACTGTATCCCTTGGACCTTCTTATTGACGATGAAACACAGAAATCGCCTCCGAATTTAATACAAAAGGCACAATGCCGCCTTAAGTACAAGAGGACCGACACCCTAACTTTCGATGATTTGAACATCTCCTGTGAGTCCAGTTTTAGATTCCGATGCTTCACTTCAGGTTTACTGTATCCCTTGGACCTTCTTATTGACGATGAAACAAACAAATTGCTTCCAAATTTAATACAAAAGGCACAATGGCGACATAAGTGCAAGTGGACTGACACACTAACTTTCTATGATTTGAACCTCTCCTGTAAGTCCAGTTTTAGCATCCGATGCTTCACTTCAGGTTTACTGTATCGCTTGGACCTTCTTATTGACGATGAAACACAGAAATTGCATCCGAATTTAATACAAAAGGCACAATGCCGACTTACGTACAAGAGGACTGACACTCTAACTTTATATGATTTGAACCTCTCCTGTGAGTCCAGTTTGAGATTCCGATGCTTCACTTCAGGTTTACTGTATCCCTTGGACCTTCTTATTGACGACGAAACACAGAAATTGCATCCGAATTTTTATACAAAAGGCACAATGCCGACTTAAGTACAAGAGGACTGACACTCTAACTTTCTGTGATTTGAACCTCTCCTGTGAGTCCAGTTTTTGATTCCGATGCTTCACTTCAGGTTTACTGTATCCCTTACACCGTCTTATTGACGATGAAACACAGAAATTGCATCCGAAATTAATACAAAATGCACAATGCCGACTTAAGTACAAGAGGACTGACACACTATTTTTCTATGATTTGAACCTCTACTGTGAGTACAGTTTTAGATTCCGATGCTTCACTTCAGGTTTACTGCATCCCTTGGACCTTCTTATTGACGATGAAACATAGAAATTGCATCCGAATTTAATACAAAAGGCACAATGCCGACTTAAGTGAAAGAGGACTGACACTCTACCTCTCTATGATTTGAACCTCTACTGTGAGTACAGTTTTAGATTCCGATGCTTCACTTCAGGTTTACTGTATCCCTTGGACCTTCTTATTGACGATGAAACACAGAAATTGCATCCGAATTTAATGCAAAAGGCACAATGCCGACTTAAGTACAAGAGGACTGACACTCTAACTTTCGATGATTTGAACCTCTCCTGTGAGTCCAGTTTTAGATTCCGGTGCTTCACTTCAGGTTTACTGTATCCCTTGGACCTTCTTATTGACGATGAAACACAGAAATAGCATCCGAATTTAATACAACAGGCACAATGCCGACTTAAGTACAAGAGGACTGACACCCTAAGCAATGGAATCTAAAACTGGACTTACAGGAGAGGTTCAAATCATAGAAAGTGAGAGTGTCAGTTCTCTTTTACTTATGTCGGCATTGTGCGTTTTGAATTTGATTCCGATGCAATTTCTGTGTTTCATCGTCAATAAGAAGTTCCAAGGGATACAGTAAACCAGAAGTGAAGCGTCGGAATCTAAAACTGGACTCACAGGAGATGTTCAAATCATAGAAAGTTAGAGTGTCAGTCCTCTTGTACTTAAATCGGCATTGTGCCTTTTGAATTTAATTCCGATGCAATTTCTGTGTTTCATCGTCAATAAGAAGGTCCAAGGGATACAGTAAACCTGAAGTGAAGCAATGGAATCTAAAACTGGACTCACAGGAGAGGTTCAAATCATAGAAAGTGAGAGTGTCAGTCCTCTTTTACTTATGTCGGCATTGTGCGTTTTGAATTTGATTCCGATGCAATTTCTGTGTTTCATCGTCAATAAGAAGTTCCAAGGGATACAGTAAACCAGAAGTGAAGCGTCGGAATCTAAAACTGGACTCACAGGAGATATTCAAATCATAGAACGTGAGAGTGTCAGTCCTCTTGTACTTAAGTCGCCATTGTGATTTTTGTATTACATTCGGATGCAATTTCTGTGTTTCATCGTCAATAAGAAGGTCCAAGGGATACAGTAAACCTGAAGTGAAGCATCAGAATCTAAAACTGGACTCACAGGAGAGGTTCAAATCATAGAAAGTGAGAGTGTCAGTCCTCTTGTACTTATGTCGACATTGTGCCATTTGTATTACATTCAGATGCATTTTCTGTGTTTCATCGTCAATAAGAAGGTCCAAGGGATACAGTAAACCTGAAGTGTAGCATCGGAATCTAAAACTGGACTCAAAGGAGGGTTTGAAATCATAGAAAGTTAGAGTGCCAGTCCTCTTTTACTTAAGTCGTCGTTGTGCCTTTTGTATTAAATTCCAATGCAAATTCTATGTTTCATCGTCAATAAGAAGGTGCAAGGTATGCAGTAAACCTGAAGTGAAGCATCAGAATCTAAAACTGGACTCACAGGAGAGGTTCAAATCATAGGAAGTGAGAGTGTCAGTCCTCTTGTACTTAAGTCGACATTGTGCCATTTGTATTACATTCAGATGCAATTTCTGTGTTTCATCGTCAATAAGAAGGTCCAAGGGATACAGTAAACCTGAAGTGAAGCATCGGAATCTAAAACTGGACTCAGAGGAGAGGTTCAAATCATATGAAGTGAGAGTGTCAGTCCTCATGTACTTAAGTCACCATTGTGACTTTTGTATTAATTTCGGATGCAATTTCTGTGTTTCATCGTCAATAAGAAGGTCCAAGGGATACAGTAAACCTGAAGTGAAGCATCGGAATCTAAAACTGGACTCACAGGAGAGGTTCAAATCATAGAAAGTGAGAGTGTCAGTTCGCTTGTACTTAAGACGGCATTGTGCCTTTTGAATTAAATTCCGATGCAAATTCTGTGTTTCATCGTCAATAAGAAGCTGCAATGTATACAGTAAACCTGAAGTGAAGCTTCGGAATCTAAAACTGGACTCACAGGAGAGGTTCAAATCATAGAAAGTGAGAGTGTTAGTCCTCTTCTACTTAGGTCGGCACTGTGAAATTTGAATTTAATTCGATGCAATTTCTGTGTTTCATCGTCAATAAGAACGTCCAAGGTATACAGTAAACCTGAAGTGAAGCATCGGAATCTAAAACTGTACTCACAGGACAGGTTCGAATCATGGAAAGTGAGAGTGTCAGTCCTCTTGTACTTAGGTCGGCATATGCGCGATTTGTATTAAATTCGGTTGCAATTTCTGTGTTTCATCGTCATTAAGAAGGTCCAAGGGATACAGTAAACCTGAGGTGGAGCATCGGAATCTAAAACTGGACTCAGAGGAGAGGTTCAAATCATATAAAGTGAGAGTGTCAGTCCTCATGTACTTAAGTCACCATTGTGACTTTTGTATTTATTTCGGGTGCAACTTCTGTGTTTCATCGTCAATAAGAAGGTCCAAGGGATACAGTAAACCTGAAGTGAAGCATGGGAATCTAAAACTGGGCTCACAGGAGAGGTTCAAATCATAGAAAGTGAGTGTGTCAGTCCTCTTGTACTTAAGTCGGCATTGTGCCATTTGTATTAAATTCGGATGAAATTTCTGTGTTTCATCGTCAATAAGAAGGTCAAAGGTATACAGTAAACATGAAGTGAAGCATCGGAATCTAAATTTGGACTCACAGGAGAGGTTCAAATCATAGAAAGTTAGACTGTCAGTCCTCTTGTACTTAAGTCGGCATTGTGCCTTTTGTATTAAATTCGGATGGAATCTATGTGTTTCATCGTAAATAAGAAGGAGCAAGGTATACAGTAAACCTGAAGTGAAGCATCGGAATCTAAAACTGGACTCACAGGAGAGGTTCAAAACATAGAAAGTGAGAGTGTCAGTCCTCTTGTACTTAAGTCGACATTGTGCCATTTCTATTACATTCAGATGCAATTTCTGTGTTTCATCGTCAATAAGAAGGTCCAAGGGATACAGTAAACCTGAAGTGAAGCATCGGAATCTAAAACTGGACTCACAGGAGAGTTTCAAATCATAGAAAGTTAGAGTGTCAGTCCTCTTTTACTTAAGTCGTCATTGTGCCTTTTGTATCAAATTCCGATGCAAATTCTATGTTTCATCGTCAATAAGAAGGTGCAAGGTATACAGTAAACCTGAAGTGAAGCATCGGAATTAAAAACCGGTCTCACAGGAGAGGTTCAAGTCATAGAAAGTGCGAGTGTCAGTCCTCTTGTACTTAAGTCGGCATTGTGCCATTTGTATTAAATTCGGATGCTATTTCTGTGTTTCATCGTCAATAAGAAGGTCCAAGGGATACAGTAAACCTGAAGTGAAGCATCGGAATCCAAAACTGGACTCACAGGAGAGGTTCAAATCATAGAAAGTTAGAGTGTCAGTCCTCTTGTACTTAAGTCGGCATTGTGCCTTTTGTATTAAATTCGGATGCAAACTCTGTGTTTCATCGTCAATAAGAAGGTGCAAGGTATACAGTAAACCTGAAGTGAAGCATCGGAATCTAAAACTGGACTCACAGGAGAGGTACAAATCATAGAAAGTTAGAGTGTCAGTCCTCTTGTACTTAAATCGGCATTGTGCCTTTTTAATTTAATTCCGATGCAATTTCTGTGTTTCATCGTCAATAAAAAGGTCCAAGGGATACAGTAAACCTGAAGTGAAGCAATGGAATCTAAAACTGGACTCACAGGAGAGGTTCAAATCATAGAAAGTGAGAGTGTCAGTCCTCTTTTACTTCAGTCGGCATTGTGCGTTTTGAATTTGATTCCGATGCAATTTCTGTGTTTCATCGTCAATAAGAAGTTCCAAGGGATACAGTAAACCAGAAGTGAAACGTCGGAATCTAAAACTGGACTCACAGGAGATGTTCAAATCATAGAAAGTGAGAGTGTCAGTCCTCTTGTACTTAAGTCGCCATTGTGATTTTTGTATTACATTCGGATGCAATTTCTGTGTTTCATCGTCAATAAGAAGGTCCAAGGGATGCAGTAAACCTGAAGTGAAGCATCAGAATCTAAAACTGGACTCACAGGAGAGGTTCAAATCATAGAAAGTTAGAGTGTCAGTCCTCTGTACTTAAGTCGGCATTGTACCTTTTGTATTAAATTCGGATGCAAACTCTGTGTTTCATCGTCAATTACAAGGTCCGAGGGATACAGTGAACCTGAAGTGAAGCATCGGAATCTAAAACTGGACTCACAGGTGAGGTTCAAATCATAGAAAGTGAGAGTGTCAGTCCTCTAGTACTTAAGACGGCACTGTGCCTTTTGAATTAAATTCCGATGCAATTTCTGTGTTTCATCGTCAATAAGAAGCTGCAAGGTATACAGTAAACCAGAAGTGAAGCTTCGGAATCTAAAACAGGACTCACAGGAGAGGTTCAAGTCATAGAAAGTGAGAGTGTTAGTCCTCTTCTACTTAGGTCGGCACTGTGCCTTTTGAATTTAATTCCGATGCAATTTCTGTGTTTCATCGGCAATAAGAACGTCCAAGGGATACAGTAAACCTGAAATGAAGCATCGGAATCTAAAACTGTACTCACAGGAGAGGTTCGAATCATAGAGAGTTAGAGTGTCAGTCCTCTTGTACTTAAGTCGGCATTGCGCCATTTGTATTGAATTCGGATGCAATTTCTGTGTTTCATCGTCAATAAGAAGGTCCAAGGGATACAGTAAACCTGAGGTGAAGCATCGGAATCTAAAACTGGACTCAGAGGAGAGGTTCAAATCATATAAAGTGAGAGTGTCAGTGCTCTTGTACTTAAGTCACCATTGTGACTTTTGTATTAATTTCGGATGCAATTCCTGTGTTTCATCGTCAATAAGAAGTTCCAAGGGATACAGTAAACCTGAAGTGAAGCATCGGATTCCAAAACTGGACTAACAGGAGAGGTTTAAAACATAGAAAGTTAGAGTGTCAGTCCTCTTGTACTTAAGTCGGCATTGTGCCTTTTGTATTAAATTCGGATGCAAACTCTGTGTTTCATCGTCAATAAGAAGGTGCAAGGTATACAGTAAACCTGAAGTGAAGCATCGGAATCTAAAACTGGACTCACAGGAGAGGTTCAAATCATAGAAAGTGAGAGTGTCAGTTCTCTTGTACTTAAGACGGCATTGTGCCTTTTGAATTAAATTCCGATGCAAATTCTGTGTTTCATCGTCAATAAGAAGCTGCAATGTATACAGTGAACCTGAAGTGAAGCTTCGGAATCTAAAACTGGACTCACAGGAGAGGTTCAAATCCTAGAAAGTGAGAGTGTTAGTCCTCTTCTACTTAGGTCGGCACTGTGCCTTTTGAATTTAATTCCGATGCAATTTCTGTGTTTCATCGTCAATAAGAACGTCCAAGGTATACAGTAAACCTGAAGTGAAGCATCGGAATCTAAAACTGTACTCACAGGAGAGGTTCGAATCATAGAAAGTGAGAGTGTCAGTCCTCTTGTACTTAAGTCGGCATTGCGCCATTTGTATTAAATTCGGATGCAATTTCTGTGTTTCATCGTCAATAAGAAGGTCCAAGGGATACAGTAAACCTGAGGTGGAGCATCGGAATCTAAAATTGGACTCAGAAAAGAGGTTCAAATCATATAAAGTGAGAGTGTCAGTCCTCATGTACTTAAGTCACCATTGTGACTTTTGTATTAATTTCGGATGCAATTTCTGTGTTTCATCGTCAATAAGAAGGTCCAAGGGATACAGTAAACCTGAAGTGAAGCATCGGAATCTAGAACTGGACTCACAGGAGAGGTTCAAATCATAGAAAGTTAGACTGTCAGTCCTCTTGTACTTAAGTCGGCATTGTGCCTTTTGTATTAAATTCGGATGGAATTTCTGTGTTTCATCGTCAATAAGAACGTCCAAGGTATACAGTAAACCTGAAGTGAAGCATCGGAATCTTAAACTGTACTCACAGGAGAGGTTCAATTCATAGAAAGTGAGAGTGTCAGTCCTCTTGTACTTAAGTCGACATTGTGCCATTTGTATTACATTCAGATGCAATTTCTGTGTTTCATCGTCAATAAGAAGGTCCAAGGGATACAGTAAACCTGACGTGAAGCATCGGAATCTTAAACTGGACTCACAGGAGAGTTTCAAATCATAGAAATTTAGAGTGTCAGTCCTCTTTCACTTAACTCGTCATAGTGCCTTTTGTATTAAATTCCAATGTAAATTCTATGTTTCATCGTCAATAAGAAGGTGCAAGGTATACAGTAAACCTGAAGTGAAGCATCGGAATTTAAAACCGGTCTCACAGGAGAGGTTCAAATCATAGAAAGTGCGAGTGTCAGTCCTCTTGTACTTAAGTCGGCATTGTACCATTTGTATTAAATTCGGATGCGATTTCCGTGTTTTATCGTCAATAAGAAGGTACAAGGCATACATTAAACCTGAAGTGAAGCATCGGAATCTAAATCTGACCTCACAAGAGAGGTTCGAATCATAGAAAGTGAGAGTGTCAGCCCTCTTGTACTTAAGTCGGCATTGTGCCATTTGTATTAAATTCGGATGCAATTTCTGTGTTTCATCGTCAATAAGAAGGTCCAAGGGATACAGTAAACCTGAAGTGAAGCATCGGAATCCAAAACTGGACTCACAGGAGAGGTTCAAATCATAGAAAGTTAAGGTGTCAGTCCTCTTGTACTTAAGTCGGCATTGTGCCTTTTGTATTAAATTCGGATGCAAACTCTGTGTTTCATCGTCAATAAGAAGGTGCAAGGTATACAGTAAACCTGAAGTGAAGCATCGGAATCTAAAACTGGACTCACAGGAGAGGTTCAAATCATAGAAAGTTAGAGTGTCAGTCCTCTTGTACTTAAATCGGCATTGTGCCATTTGAATTTAATTCCGATGCAATTTCTGTGTTTCATCGTCCATAAGAAGGTCCAAGGGATGCAGTGAACCTGAAGTGAAGCAATGGAATCTAAAACTGGACTCACAGGAGAGGTTCAAATCATAGAAAGTGAGAGTGTCAGTCCTCTTTTACTTAAGTCGGCATCGTGCGTTTTGAATTTGATTCCTATGCAATTTCTGTGTTTCATCGTCAATAAGAAGTTCCAAGGGATACAGTAAACCAGAAGTGAAGCGTCGGAATCTAAAACTGGACTCACAGGAGATGTTCAAATCATAGAAAGTGTGAGTGTCAGTCCTCTTGTACTTAAGTCGCCATTGTGATTTTTGTATTACATTCGGATGCAATTTCTGTGTTTCATCGTCAATAAGATGGTCCAAGGGATACAGTAAACCTGAAGTGAAGCATCAGAATCTAAAACTGGACTCACAGGAGAGGTTCAAATCATAGAAAGTTAGACTGTCAGTCCTCTTGTACTTAAGTCGGCATTGTGCCTTTTGTATTAAATTCGGATGGAATTTCTGTGTTTCATCGTAAATAAGAAGGAGCAAGGTATACAGTAAACCTGAAGTGAAGCATCGGAATCTAAAACTGGACTCACAGGAGAGGTTCAAATCATAGAAAGTGAGAGTGTTAGTCCTCTTGTACTTAAGTCGACATTGTGCCATTTGTATTACATTCAGATGCAATTTCTGTGTTTCATCGTCAATAAGAAGGTCCAAGGGATACAGTCAACCTGACGTGAAGCATCGGAATCTAAAACTGGACTCACAGGAGAGTTTCAAATCATAGAAATTTAGAGTGTCAGTCCTCTTTCACTTAAGTCGTCATAGTGCCTTTTGTATTAAATTCCAATGCAAATTCTATGTTTCATCGTCAATAAGAAGGTGCAAGGTATACAGTAAACCTGAAGTGAAGCATCGGAATTTAAAACCGGTCTCACAGGAGAGGTTCAAATCATAGAAAGTGCGAGTGTCAGTCCTCTTGTACTTAAGTCGGCATTGTACCATTTGTATTAAATTCGGATGTGATTTCCGTGTTTTATCGTCAATAAGGAGGTACAAGGCATACATTAAACCTGAAGTGAAGCATCGGAATCTAAATCTGACCTCACAAGAGAGGTTCGAATCATAGAAAGTGAGAGTGTCAGCCCTCTTGTACTTAAGTCGGCATTGTGCCATTTGTATTAAATTCGGATGCAATTTCTGTGTTTCATCGTCAATAAGAAGGTCCAAGGGATACAGTAAACCTGAAGTGAAGCATCAGAATCCAAAACTGGACTCACAGGAGAGGTTCAAATCATAGAAAGTTAAGGTGTCAGTCCTCTTGTACTTAAGTCGGCATTGTGCCTTTTATATTAAATTCGGATGCAAACTCTGTGTTTCATCGTCAATAAGAAGGTGCAAGGTATACAGTAAACCTGAAGTGAAGCATCGGAATCTAAAACTGGACTCACAGGAGAGGTTCAAATCATAGAAAGTTAGAGTGTCAGTCCTCTTGTACTTAAATCGGCATTGTGCCTTTTGAATTTAATTCCGATGCAATTTCTGTGTTTCATCGTCCATAAGAAGGTCCAAGGGATGCAGTGAACCTGAAGTGAAGCAATGGAATCTAAAACTGGACTCACAGGAGAGGTTCAAATCATAGAAAGTGAGAGTGTCAGTCCTCTTTTACTTAAGTCGGCATTGTGCGTTTTGAATTTGATTCCGATGCAATTTCTGTGTTTCATCGTCAATAAGAAGTTCCAAGGGATACAGTAAACCAGAAGTGAAGCGTCGGAATCTAAAACTGGACTCACAGGAGATGTTCAAATCATAGAAAGTGAGAGTGTCAGTCCTCTTGTACTTAAGTCGCCATTGTGATTTTTGTATTACATTCGGATGAAATTTCTGTGTTTCATCGTCAATAAGAAGGTCCAAGGGATACAGTAAACCTGAAGTGAAGCATCAGAATCTAAAACTGGACTCACAGGAGAGGTTCAAATCATAGAAAGTTAGAGTGTCAGTTCTCTTGTACTTAAGTCGGCATTGTACCTTTTGTATTAAATTCGGTTGCAAACTCTGTGTTTCATCGTCAATTACAAGGTCCGAGGGATACAGTGAACCTGAAGTGAAGCATCGGAATCTAACACTGGACTCACAGGTGAGGTTCAAATCATAGAAAGTGAGACTGTCAGTCCTCTAGTACTTAAGACGGCATTGTGCCTTTTGAATTAAATTCCGATGCAATTTCTGTGTTTCATCGTCAATAAGAAGCTGCAAGGTATACAGTAAACCAGAAGTGAAGCTTCGGAATCTAAAACTGGACTCACAGGAGAGGTTCAAATCATAGAAAGTGGGAGTGTTAGTCCTCTTCTACTTAGGTCGGCACTGTGCCCTTTTGAATTTAATTCCGATGCAATTTCTGTGTTTCATCGTCAATAAGAACGTCCAAGGGATACAGTAAACCTGAAATGAAGCATCGGAATCTAAAACTGTACTCACAGGAGAGGTTCGAATCATAGAAAGTGAGAGTGTCAGTCCTCTTGTACTTGAGTCACCATTGTGACTTTTGTATTAATTTCGGATGCAATTTCTGTGTTTCATCGTCAATAAGAAGGTCCAAGGGATACAGTAAACCTGAAGTGAAGCATCGGAATCCAAAACTGGACTCACAGGAGAGGTTCAAATCATATAAAGTGAGAGTGTCAGTCCTCTTGTACTTGAGTCACCATTGTGACTTTTGTATTAATTTCGGATGCAATTTCTGTGTTTCATCGTCAATAAGAAGGTCCAAGGGATACAGTAAACCTGAAGTGAAGCATCGGAATCCAAAACTGGACTCACAGGAGAGGTTCAAATCATAGAAAGTGAGAGTGTCAGCCCTCTTGTACTTAAGTCGGCATTGTGCCATTTGTATTAAATTCGGATGCAATTTCTGTGTTTCATCGTCAATAAGAAGGTCCAAGGGATACAGTAAACCTGAAGTGAAGCATCGGAATCCAAAACTGGACTCACAGGAGAGGTTCAAATCATAGAAAGTTAAGGTGTCAGTCCTCTTGTACTTAAGTCGGCATTGTGCCTTTTGTATTAAATTCGGATGCAAACTCTGTGTTTCATCGTCAATAAGAAGGTGCAAGGTATACAGTAAACCTGAAGTGAAGCATCGGAATCTAAAACTGGACTCACAGGAGAGGTTCAAATCATAGAAAGTTAGAGTGTCAGTCCTCTTGTACTTAAATCGGCATTGTGCCTTTTGAATTTAATTCCGATGCAATTTCTGTGTTTCATCGTCCATAAGAAGGTCCAAGGGATGCAGTGAACCTGAAGTGAAGCAATGGAATCTAAAACTGGACTCACAGGAGAGGTTCAAATCATAGAAAGTGAGAGTGTCAGTCCTCTTTTACTTAAGTCGGCATTGTGCGTTTTGAATTTGATTCCGATGCAATTTCTGTGTTTCATCGTCAATAAGAAGGTCCAAGGGATACAGTAAACCTGAAGTGAAGCATCAGAATCTAAAACTGGACTCACAGGAGAGGTTCAAATCATAGAAAGTTAGAGTGTCAGTTCTCTTGTACTTAAGTCGGCATTGTACCTTTTGTATTAAATTCGGTTGCAAACTCTGTGTTTCATCGTCAATTACAAGGTCCGAGGGATACAGTGAACCTGAAGTGAAGCATCGGAATCTAAAACTGGACTCACAGGTGAGGTTCAAATCATAGAAAGTGAGACTGTCAGTCCTCTAGTACTTAAGACGGCATTGTGCCTTTTGAATTAAGTTCCGATGCAATTTCTGTGTTTCATCGTCAATAAGAAGCTGCAAGGTATACAGTAAACCAGAAGTGAAGCTTCGGAATCTAAAACTGGACTCACAGGAGAGGTTCAAATCATAGAAAGTGAGAGTGTTAGTCCTCTTCTACTTAGGTCGGCACTGTGCCTTTTGAATTTAATTCCGATGCAATTTCTGTGTTTCATCGTCAATAAGAACGTCCAAGGGATACAGTAAACCTGAAATGAAGCATCGGAATCTAAAACTGTACTCACAGGAGAGGTTCGAATCATAGAAAGTGAGAGTGTCAGTCCTCTTGTACTTAAGTCGTCATTGCGCCATTTGTATTAAATTCGGATGCAATTTCTGTGTTTCATCGTCAATAAGAAGGTCCAAGGGATACAGTAAACCTGAGGTGAAGCATCGGAATCTAAAACTGGACTCAATGGAGAGGTTCAAATCATATAAAGTGAGAGTGTCAGTCCTCTTGTACTTAAGTCACCATTGTGACTTTTGTATTAATTTCGGATGCAATTTCTGTGTTTCATCGTCAATAAGAAGGTCCAAGGGATACAGTAAACCTGAAGTGAAGCATCGGAATCCAAAACTGGACTCACAGGAGAGGTTCAAATCATAGAAAGTTAGAGTGTCAGTCCTCTTGTACTTAAGTCGGCATTGTGCCTTTTGTATTAAATTCGGATGCAAACTCTGTGTTTCATCGTCAATAAGAAGGTGCAAGGTATACAGTAAACCTGAAGTGAAGCATCGGAATCTAAAACTGGACTCACAGGAGAGGTTCAAATCATAGAAAGTTAGAGTGTCAGTCCTCTTGTACTTAAATCGGCATTGTGCCTTTTGAATTTAATTCCGATGCAATTTCTGTGTTTCATCGTCAATAAGAAGGTCCAAGGGATAAAGTAAACCTGAAGTGAAGCAATGGAATCTAAAACTGGACTCACAGGAGAGGTTCAAATCATTGAAAGTGAGAGTGTGAGTCCTCTTTTACTTAAGTCGGCATTGTGCGTTTTGAATTTGATTCCGATGCAATTTCTGTGTTTCATCGTCAATAAGAAGTTCCAAGGGATACAGTAAACCAGAAGTGAAGCGTCGGAATCTAAAACTGGACTCAAAGAAGATGTTCAAATCATACAAAGTGAGAGTGTCAGTCCTCTTGTACTTAAGTCGCCATTGTGATTTCTGTATTACATTCGGATGAAATTTCTGTGTTTCATCGTCAATAAGAAGGTCCAAGGGATACAGTCAATCTGAAGTGAAGCATCATCATCTAAAACTGGACTCACAGGAGAGGTTCAAATCATAGAAAGTTAGAGTGTCAGTCCTCTTGTACTTAAGTCGGCATTGTACCTTTTGTATTAAATTCGGATGCAAACTCTGTGTTTCATCGTCAATTACAAGGTCCGAGGGATACAGTGAACCTGAAGTGAAGCATCGGAATCTAAAACTGGATTCACAGGTGAGGTTCAAATCATATAAAGTGAGACTGTCAGTCCTCTAGTACTTAAGACGGCATTGTGCCTTTTGAATTAAATTCCGATGCAATTTCTGTGTTTCATCGTCAATAAGAAGCTGCAAGGTATACAGTAAACCAGAAGTGAAGCTTCGGAATCTAAAACTGGACTCACAGGAGAGGTTCAAATCATAGAAAGTGAGAGTGTTAGTCCTCTTCTACTTAGGTCGGCACTGTGCATTTTGAATTTAATTCCGATGCAATTTCTGTGTTTCATCGTCAATAAGAACGTCCAAGGGATACAGTAAACCTGAAATGAAGCATCGGAATCTAAAACTGTACTCACAGGAGAGGTTCGAATCATAGAAAGTGAGAGTGTCAGTCCTCTTGTACTTAAGTCGTCATTGCGCCATTTGTATTAAATTCGGATGCAATTTCTGTGTTTCATCGTCAATAAGAAGGTCCAAGGGATACAGTAAACCTGAGGTGAAGCATCGGAATCTAAAACTGGACTCAATGGAGAGGTTCAAATCATATAAAGTGAGAGTGTCAGTCCTCTTGTACTTAAGTCACCATTGTGACTTTTGTATTAATTTCGGATGCAATTTCTGTGTTTCATCGTCAATAAGAAGGTCCAAGGGATACAGTAAACCTGAAGTGAAGCATCGGAATCCAAAACTGGACTCACAGGAGAGGTTCAAATCATAGAAAGTTAGAATGTCAGTCCTCTTGTACTTAAATCGGCATTGTGCCTTTTGAATTTAATTCCGATGCAATTTCTGTGTTTCATCGTCCATAAGAAGGTCCAAGGGATGCAGTGAACCTGAAGTGAAGCAATGGAATCTAAAACTGGACTCACAGGAGAGGTTCAAATCATAGAAAGTGAGAGTGTCAGTCCTCTTTTACTTAAGTCGGCATTGTGCGTTTTGAATTTGATTCCGATGCAATTTCTGTGTTTCGTCGTCAATAAGAAGTTCCAAGGGATACAGTAAACCAGAAGTGAAGCGTCGGAATCTAAAACTGGACTCAATGGAGATGTTCAAATCATAGAAAGTGAGAGTGTCAGTCCTCTTGTACTTAAGTCGCCATTGTGATTTTTGTATTACATTCGGATGCAATTTCTGTGTTTCATCGTCAATAAGAAGGTCCAAGGGATACAGTAAACCTGAAGTGAAGCATCAGAATCTAAAACTGGACTCACAGGGGAGGTTAAAATCATAGAAACTTAGAGTGTCAGTCCTCTTGTACTTAAGTCGGCATTGTACCTTTTGTATTAAATTCGGATGCAAACTCTGTGTTTCATCGTCAATTACAAGGTCCGAGGGATACAGTGAACCTGAAGTGAAGCATCGGAATCTAAAACTGGACTCACAGGAGAGGTTCAAATCATAGAAAGTGAGAGTGTCAGTCCTCTTTTACTTAAGTCGGCATTGTGCGTTTTGAATTTGATTCCGATGCAATTTCTGTGTTTCATCGTCAATAAGAAGTTCCAAGGGATACAGTAAACCAGAAGTGAAGCGTCGGAATCTAAAACTGGACTCACAGGAGATGTTCAAATCATAGAAAGTGAGAGTGTCAGTCCTCTTGTACTTAAGTCGCCATTGTGATTTTTGTATTACATTCGGATGCAATTTCTGTGTTTCATCGTCAATAAGAAGGTCCAAGGGATACAGTAAACCTGAAGTGAAGCATCAGAATCTAAAACTGGACTCAATGGAGAGGTTCAAATCATATAAAGTGAGAGTGTCAGTCCTCTTGTACTTAAGTCACCATTGTGACTTTTGTATTAATTTCGGATGCAATTTCTGTGTTTCATCGTCAATAAGAAGGTCCAAGGGATACAGTAAACCTGAAGTGAAGCATCGGAATCCAAAACTGGACTCACAGGAGAGGTTCAAATCATAGAAAGTTCTAGTGTCAGTCCTCTTGTACTTAAGTCGGCATTGTGCCTTTTGTATTAAATTCGGATGCAAACTCTGTGTTTCATCGTCAATAAGAAGGTGCAAGGTATACAGTAAACCTGAAGTGAAGCATCGGAATCTAAAACTGGACTCACAGGAGAGGTTCAAATCATAGAAAGTTAGAGTGTCAGTCCTCTTGTACTTAAATCGGCATTGTGCCTTTTGAATTTAATTCCGATGCAATTTCTGTGTTTCATCGTCAATAAGAAGGTCCAAGGGATAAAGTAAACCTGAAGTGAAGCAATGGAATCTAAAACTGGACTCACAGGAGAGGTTCAAATCATTGAAAGTGAGAGTGTGAGTCCTCTTTTACTTAAGTCGGCATTGTGCGTTTTGAATTTGATTCCGATGCAATTTCTATGTTTCATCGTCAATAAGAAGTTCCAAGGGATACAGTAAACCAGAAGTGAAGCGTCGGAATCTAAAACTGGACTCAAAGGAGATGTTCAAATCATACAAAGTGAGAGTGTCAGTCCTCTTGTACTTAAGTCGCCATTGTGATTTCTGTATTACATTCGGATGAAATTTCTGTGTTTCATCGTCAATAAGAAGGTCCAAGGGATACAGTAAATCTGAAGTGAAGCATCATCATCTAAAACTGGACTCACAGGAGAGGTTCAAATCATAGAAAGTTAGAGTGTCAGTCCTCTTGTACTTAAGTCGGCATTGTACCTTTTGTATTAAATTCGGATGCAAACTCTGTGTTTCATCGTCAATTACAAGGTCCGAGGGATACAGTGAACCTGAAGTGAAGCATCGGAATCTAAAACTGGACTCACAGGTGAGGTTCAAATCATATAAAGTGAGACTGTCAGTCCTCTAGTACTTAAGACGGCATTGTGCCTTTTGAATTAAATTCCGATGCAATTTCTGTGTTTCATCGTCAATAAGAAGCTGCAAGGTATACAGTAAACCAGAAGTGAAGCTTCGGAATCAAAAACTGGACTCACAGGAGAGGTTCAAATCATAGAAAGTGAGAGTGTTAGTCCTCTTCTACTTAGGTCGGCACTGTGCCTTTTGAATTTAATTCCGATGCAATATCTGTGTTTCATCGTCAATAAGAACGTCCAAGGGATACAGTAAACCTGAAATGAAGCATCGGAATCTAAAACTGTACTCACAGGAGAGGTTCGAATCATAGAAAGTGAGAGTGTCAGTCCTCTTGTACTTAAGTCGTCATTGCGCCATTTGTATTAAATTCGGATGCAATTTCTGTGTTTCATCGTCAATAAGAAGGTCCAAGGGATACAGTAAACCTGAGGTGAAGCATCGGAATCTAAAACTGGACTCAATGGAGAGGTTCAAATCGTATAAAGTGAGAGTGTCAGTCCTCTTGTACTTAAGTCACCATTGTGACTTTTGTATTAATTTCGGATGCAATTTCTGTGTTTCATCGTCAATAAGAAGGTCCAAGGGATACAGTAAACCTGAAGTGAAGCATCGGAATCCAAAACTGGACTCACAGGAGAGGTTCAAATCATAGAAAGTTAGAATGTCAGTCCTCTTGTACTTAAATCGGCATTGTGCCTTTTGAATTTAATTCCGATGCAATTTCTGTGTTTCATCGTCCATAAGAAGGTCCAAGGGATGCAGTGAACCTGAAGTGAAGCAATGGAATCTAGAACTGGACTCACAGGAGAGGTTCAAATCATAGAAAGTGAGAGCGTCAGTCCTCTTTTACTTAAGTCGGCATTGTGCGTTTTGAATTTGATTCCGATGCAATTTCTGTGTTTCGTCGTCAATAAGAAGTTCCAAGGGATACAGTAAACCAGAAGTGAAGCGTCGGAATCTAAAACTGGACTCAATGGAGATGTTCAAATCATAGAAAGTGAGAGTGTCAGTCCCCTTGTACTTAAGTCGCCATTGTGATTTTTGTATTACATTCGGATGCAATTTCTGTGTTTCATCGTCAATAAGAAGGTCCAAGGGATACAGTAAACCTGAAGTGAAGCATCAGAATCTAAAACTGGACTCACAGGAGAGGTTAAAATCATAGAAAGTTAGAGTGTCAGTCCTCTTGTACTTAAGTCGGCATTGTACCTTTTGTATTAAATTCGGATGCAAACTCTGTGTTTCATCGTCAATTACAAGGTCCGAGGGATACAGTGAACTTGAAGTGAAGCATCGGAATCTAAAACTGGACTCACAGGAGAGGTTCAAATCATAGAAAGTGAGAGTGTCAGTCCTCTTTTACTTAAGTCGGCATTGTGCGTTTTGAATTTGATTCCGATGCAATTTCTGTGTTTCATCGTCAATAAGAAGTTCCAAGGGATACAGTAAACCAGAAGTGAAGCGTCGGAATCTAAAACTGGACTCACAGGAGATGTTCAAATCATAGAAAGTGAGAGTGTCAGTCCTCTTGTACTTAAGTCGCCATTGTGATTTTTGTATTATATTCGGATGCAATTTCTGTGTTTCATCGTCAATAAGAAGGTCCAAGGGATACAGTAAACCTGAAGTGAAGCATCAGAATCTAAAACTGGACTCACAGGAGAGGTTCAAATCATAGAAAGTTAGAGTGTCAGTTCTCTTGTACTTAAGTCGGCATTGTACCTTTTGTATTAAATTCGGTTGCAAACTCTGTGTTTCATCGTCAATTACAAGGTCCGAGGGATACAGTGAACCTGAAGTGAAGCATCGGAATCTAACACTGGACTCACAGGTGAGGTTCAAATCATAGAAAGTGAGACTGTCAGTCCTCTAGTACTTAAGACGGCATTGTGCCTTTTGAATTAAATTCCGATGCAATTTCTGTGTTTCATCGTCAATAAGAAGCTGCAAGGTATACAGTAAACCAGAAGTGAAGCTTCGGAATCTAAAACTGGACTCACAGGAGAGGTTCAAATCATAGAAAGTGAGAGTGTTAGTCCTCTTCTACTTAGGTCGGCACTGTGCCTTTTTGAATTTAATTCCGATGCAATTTCTGTGTTTCATCGTCAATAAGAACGTCCAAGGGATACAGTAAACCTGAAATGAAGCATCGGAATCTAAAACTGTACTCACAGGAGAGGTTCGAATCATAGAAAGTGAGAGTGTCAGTCCTCTTGTACTTGAGTCACCATTGTGACTTTTGTATTAATTTCGGATACAATTTCTGTGTTTCATCGTCAATAAGAAGGTCCAAGGGATACAGTAAACCTGAAGTGAAGCATCGGAATCCAAAACTGGACTCACAGGAGAGGTTCAAATCATATAAAGTGAGAGTGTCAGTCCTCTTGTACTTGAGTCACCATTGTGACTTTTGTATTAATTTCGGATGCAATTTCTGTGTTTCATCGTCAATAAGAAGGTCCAAGGGATACAGTAAACCTGAAGTGAAGCATCGGAATCCAAAACTGGACTCACAGGAGAGGTTCAAATCATAGAAAGTGAGAGTGTCAGCCCTCTTGTACTTAAGTCGGCATTGTGCCATTTGTATTAAATTCGGATGCAATTTCTGTGTTTCATCGTCAATAAGAAGGTCCAAGGGATACAGTAAACCTGAAGTGAAGCATCGGAATCCAAAACTGGACTCACAGGAGAGGTTCAAATCATAGAAAGTTAAGGTGTCAGTCCTCTTGTACTTAAGTCGGCATTGTGCCTTTTGTATTAAATTCGGATGCAAACTCTGTGTTTCATCGTCAATAAGAAGGTGCAAGGTATACAGTAAACCTGAAGTGAAGCATCGGAATCTAAAACTGGACTCACAGGAGAGGTTCAAATCATAGAAAGTTAGAGTGTCAGTCCTCTTGTACTTAAATCGGCATTGTGCCTTTTGAATTTAATTCCGATGCAATTTCTGTGTTTCATCGTCCATAAGAAGGTCCAAGGGATGCAGTGAACCTGAAGTGAAGCAATGGAATCTAAAACTGGACTCACAGGAGAGGTTCAAATCATAGAAAGTGAGAGTGTCAGTCCTCTTTTACTTAAGTCGGCATTGTGCGTTTTGAATTTGATTCCGATGCAATTTTTGTGTTTCATCGTCAATAAGAAGGTCCAAGGGATACAGTAAACCTGAAGTGAAGCATCAGAATCTAAAACTGGACTCACAGGAGAGGTTCAAATCATAGAAAGTTAGAGTGTCAGTTCTCTTGTACTTAAGTCGGCATTGTACCTTTTGTATTAAATTCGGTTGCAAACTCTGTGTTTCATCGTCAATTACAAGGTCCGAGGGATACAGTGAACCTGAAGTGAAGCATCGGAATCTAAAACTGGACTCACAGGTGAGGTTCAAATCATAGAAAGTGAGACTGTCAGTCCTCTAGTACTTAAGACGGCATTGTGCCTTTTGAATTAAGTTCCGATGCAATTTCTGTGTTTCATCGTCAATAAGAAGCTGCAAGGTATACAGTAAACCAGAAGTGAAGCTTCGGAATCTAAAACTGGACTCACAGGAGAGGTTCAAATCATAGAAAGTGAGAGTGTTAGTCCTCTTCTACTTAGGTCGGCACTGTGCCTTTTGAATTTAATTCCGATGCAATTTCTGTGTTTCATCGTCAATAAGAACGTCCAAGGGATACGGTAAACCTGAAATGAAGCATCGGAATCTAAAACTGTACTCACAGGAGAGGTTCGAATCATAGAAAGTGAGAGTGTCAGTCCTCTTGTACTTAAGTCGTCATTGCGCCATTTGTATTAAATTCGGATGCAATTTCTGTGTTTCATCGTCAATAAGAAGGTCCAAGGGATACAGTAAACCTGAGGTGAAGCATCGGAATCTAAAACTGGACTCAATGGAGAGGTTCAAATCATATAAAGTGAGAGTGTCAGTCCTCTTGTACTTAAGTCACCATTGTGACTTTTGTATTAATTTCGGATGCAATTTCTGTGTTTCATCGTCAATAAGAAGGTCCAAGGGATACAGTAAACCTGAAGTGAAGCATCGGAATCCAAAACTGGACTCACAGGAGAGGTTCAAATCATAGAAAGTTAGAGTGTCAGTCCTCTTGTACTTAAGTCGGCATTGTGCCTTTTGTATTAAATTCGGATGCAAACTCTGTGTTTCATCGTCAATAAGAAGGTGCAAGGTATACAGTAAACCTGAAGTGAAGCATCGGAATCTAAAACTGGACTCACAGGAGAGGTTCAAATCATAGAAAGTTAGAGTGTCAGTCCTCTTGTACTTAAATCATCATTGTGCCTTTTGAATTTAATTCCGATGCAATTTCTGTGTTTCATCGTCAATAAGAAGGTCCAAGGGATAAAGTAAACCTGAAGTGAAGCAATGGAATCTAAAACTGGACTCACAGGAGAGGTTCAAATCATTGAAAGTGAGAGTGTGAGTCCTCTTTTACTTAAGTCGGCATTGTGCGTTTTGAATTTGATTCCGATGCAATTTCTGTGTTTCATCGTCAATAAGAAGTTCCAAGGGATACAGTAAACCAGAAGTGAAGCGTCGGAATCTAAAACTGGACTCAAAGGAGATGTTCAAATCATACAAAGTGAGAGTGTCAGTCCTCTTGTACTTAAGTCGCCATTGTGATTTCTGTATTACATTCGGATGCAATTTCTGTGTTTCATCGTCAATAAGAAGGTCCGAGGGATACAGTGAACCTGAAGTGAAGCATCGGAATCTAAAACTGGACTCACAGGAGAGGTTCAAATCATAGAAAGTGAGAGTGTTAGTCCTCTTCTACTTAGGTCGGCACTGTGCCTTTTGAATTTAATTCCGATGCAATTTCTGTGTTTCATCGTCAATAAGAACGTCCAAAGGATACAGTAAACCTGAAATGAAGCATCGGAATCTAAAACTGTACTCACAGGAGAGGTTCGAATCATAGAAAGTGAGAGTGTCAGTCCTCTTGTACTTAAGTCGTCATTGCGCCATTTGTATTAAATTCGGATGCAATTTCTGTGTTTCATCGTCAATAAGAAGGTGCAAGGTATACAGTAAACCTGAAGTGAAGCATCGGAATCTAAAACTGGACTCACAGGAGAGGTTCAAATCATAGAAAGTTAGAGTGTCAGTCCTCTTGTACTTAAATCGGCATTGTGCCTTTTGAATTTAATTCCGATGCAATTTCTGTGTTTCATCGTCAATAAGAAGGTCCAAGGGATAAAGTAAACCTGAAGTGAAGCAATGGAATCTAAAACTGGACTCACAGGAGAGGTTCAAATCATAGAAAGTGAGAGTGTGGGTCCTCTTTTACTTAAGTCGGCATTGTGCGTTTTGAATTTGATTCCGATGCAATTTCTGTGTTTCATCGTCAATAACAAGTTCCAAGGGATACAGTAAACCAGAAGTGAAGCGTCGGAATCTAAAACTGGACTCACAGGATATGTTCAAATCATACAAAGTGAGAGTGTCAGTCCTCTTGTACTTAAGTCACCATTGTGAATTTTGTATTACATTCGGATGAAATTTCTGTGTTTCATCGTCAATAAGAAGGTCCAAGGGATACAGTAAATCTGAAGTGAAGCATCAGAATCTAAAACTGGACTCACAGGAGAGGTTCAAATCACAGAAAGTTAGAGTGTCAGTCCTCTTGTACTTAAGTCGGCATTGTACCTTTTGTACTAAATTCGGATGCAAACTCTGTGTTTCATCGTCAATTACAAGGTCCGAGGGATACAGTGAACCTGAAGTGAAGCATCAGAATCTAAAACTGGACTCACAGGTGAGGTTCAAATCATAGAAAGTGAGACTGTCAGTCCTCTAGTACTTAAGACGGCATTGTGCCTTTTGAATTAAATTCCGATGCAATTTCTGTGTTTCATCGTCAATAAGAAGCTGCAAGGTATACAGTAAACCAGAAGTGAAGCTTCGGAATCTAAAACTGGACTCACAGGAGAGGTTCAAATCATAGAAAGTGAGAGTGTTAGTCCTCTTCTACTTAGGTCGGCACTGTGCCTTTTGAATTTAATTCCGATGCAATTTCTGTGTTTCATCGTCAATAAGAACGTCCAAGGGATACAGTAAACCTGAAATGAAGCATCGGAATCTAAAACTGTACTCACAGGAGAGGTTCGAATCATAGAAAGTGAGAGTGTCAGTCCTCTTGTACTTAAGTCGTCATTGCGCCATTTGTATTTATTTCGGATGCAATTTCTGTGTTTCATCGTCAATAAGAAGGTCCAATGGATACAGTAAACCTGAGGTGAAGCATCGGAATCTAAAACTGGACTCAATGGAGAGGTTCAAATCATATAAAGTGAGAGTGTCAGTCCTCTTGTACTTAAGTCACCATTGTGAATTTTGTATTAATTTCGGATGCAATTTCTGTGTTTCATCGTCAATAAGAAGGTCCAAGGGATACAGTAAACCTGAAGTGAAGCATCGGAATCCTAAACTGGACTCACAGGAGAGGTTCAAATCATAGAAAGTTAGAGTGTCAGTCCTCTTGTTCTTAAGTCGGCATTGTGCCTTTTGTATTAAATTCGGATGCAAACTCTGTGTTTCATCGTCAATAAGAAGGTGCAAGGTATACAGTAAACCTGAAGTGAAGCATCGAAATCTAAAACTGGACTCACAGGAGAGGTTCAAATCATAGAAAGTTAGAGTGTCAGTCCTCTTGTACTTAAATCGGCATTGTGCCTTTTGAATTTAATTCCGATGAAATTTCTGTGTTTCATCGTCAATAAGAAGGTACAAGGGATACAGTAAACCTGAAGTGAAGCAATGGAATCTAAAACTGGACTCACAGGAGAGGTTCAAATCATAGAAAGTGAGAGTGTGAGTCCTCTTTTACTTAAGTCGTCATTGTGCGTTTTGAATTTGATTCCGATGCAATTTCTGTGTTTCATCGTCAATAAGAAGTTCCAAGGGATACAGTAAACCAGAAGTGAAGCGTCGGAATCTAAAACTGGACTCACAGGAGATGTTCAAATCATACAAAGTGAGAGTGTCAGTCCTCTTGTACTTTAGTCGCCATTGTGATTTTTGTATTACATTCGGATGAAATTTCAGTGTTTCATCGTCAATAAGAAGGTCCAAGGGATACAGTAAATCTGAAGTGAAGCATCATCATCTAAAACTGGACTCACAGGAGAGGTTCAAATCATAGAAAGTGAGTTTGTCAGTCCTCTTGTACTTAAGTCGGCATTGTGCCATTTGTATTAAATTCGGATGGAATTTCTGTGTTTCATCGTAAATAAGAAGGAGCAAGGTATACAGTAAACCTGAAGTGAAGCATCGGAATCTAAAACTGGACTCACAGGAGAGGTTCAAATCATAGAAAGTGAGAGTGTCAGTCCTCTTGTACTTAAGTCGACATTGTGCCATTTGTATTACATTCAGATACAATTTCTGTGTTTCATCGTCAATAAGAAGGTCCATGGGATAGAGAAAACTTGAAGTGAAGCATCGGAATCTAAAACTGGACTCACAGGAGAGTTTCAAATCATAGAAAGTTAGAGTGTCAGTCCTCTTTTACTTAAGTCATCATTGTGCCTTTTGTATTAAATTCCAAGGCAATATCTATGTTTCATCGTCAATAAGAAGGTGCAAGGTATAGAGTAAACCTGAAGTGAAGCATCGGAATTTAAAACCGGTCTCACAGGAGAGGTTCAAATCATAGAAAGTGCGAGTGTCAGTCCTCATGTACTTAAGTCGGCATTGTCCCATTTGTATTAAATTCGGATACGATTTCCGTGTTTTATCGTCAATAAGAAGGTCCAAGGGATACATTAAACCTGAAGTGAAGCATCGGAATCTAAATCTGACCTCACAGGAGAGGTTCGAATCATAGAAAGTGAGAGTGTCAGCCCTCTTGTACTTAAGTCGGCATTGTGCCATTTGTATTAAGTTCGGATGCAATTTCTGTGTTTCATCGTCAATAAGAATGTCCATGGGATACAGTAAACCTGAGGTGAAGCATCGGAATCTAAAACTGGACTCACAGGAGAGATTCAAATCATAGAAAGTGAAAGTGTCTGTCCTCTTGTACTTAAGTCGCCATTGTGCCTTTTGTATTAAATTCGGATGCAAACTCTGTGTTTCATCGTCAATAAGAAGGTCCAAGGGATACAGTAAACCTGAAGTGAAGCATCGGAATCTAAAACTGGACTCACAGGAGAGGTTCAAATCATAGAAAATTAGAGTGTCAGTCCTCTTGTACTTAAATCGGCATTGTGCCTTTTGAATTTAATTCCGATGCAATTTCTGTGTTTCATCGTCAATAAGAAGGTCCAAGGGATACAGTAAACCTGAAGTGCAGTAATGGAACCCAAAACTGCACTCACAGGAGAGGTTCAAATCATAGAAAGTTAGAGTGTCAGTCCTCTTGTACTTAAGACATCATTGTGCCTTTTGAATTTAATTCCGATGCATTTTAGGAGCTTCATCGTCAATAAGAAGGTGCAAGGTATACAGTAAACCTGAAGTGAAGCATCGGAATCTATATCTGACCTCACAGGAGAGGTTCGAATCATAGAAAGTGAGAGTGTCAGTCCTCTTGTACTTAAGTCGGCATTGTGCCATTTGTATTAAATTCGTATGCAATTTCTGTGTTTCGTCGTCAATAAGAAGGTCCAAGGGATACAGTAAACCTGACGTGAAGCATCGGAAACTAAAACTGGACTCACAGGGGAGGTTCAAATCATAGAAAGTGAGAGTGTCAGTCCTCTTGTACTTAAGTCGCCATTGTGCCATTTGTATTAAATTCGGATGCAATTTCTGTTTTCATCGTCAATAAGAAGGTCCAAGGGATACAGTAAACCTGAAGTAAAGCATCGGAATCTAAAACTGCACCCTCAGGAGAGATTCAAATCATCGAAAGTTAAAGTGTCAGTCCTCTTGTACTTAAGTCGGCATTGTGCCTTTTGTATTAAATTCGGATTCAAACTCTGTGTTATATCGTCAATAAGAAGGTCCAAGGGATACAGTAAACCTGAAGTGAAGCATCGGAATCTAAACCTGGACCCACAGGAGAGGTTCAAATTATAAAAAGTTAGAGTGTCAGTCCTCTTGTACTTAAGTCAGCATTGTGCCTTTTTAATTTAATTCCGATGCTATTTCTGTGTTTCATTGTCAATAAGAAGGTTCAAAGGATACAGTAAACCTGAAGTGAAGCATCGGAATCTGAAACTGGAATCACAGGAGAGTTTCAAATCATAGAAAGTGAGAGTGTCAGTCCACTTTTACTTAAGTCGCCATTGTGCGTTTTAAATTTAATTCCGATGCTATATCTGTGTTTCATCGTCAATAAGAAGTTCCATGGGATACAGTAAACCTGAAGTGAAGCATCGGAATCTAGAACTGGACTCACAGGAGATGTTCAAATCATAGAAAGTTAGGGTGTCAGTCCTCTTGTACTTAAATCGGCATTGTGCCTTTTGAATTTAATTCCGATGCAATTTCTGTGTTTCATCGTCAATAAGAAGGTCCAAGGGATACAGTAAACCTGAAGTGAAGCAATGGAACCTAAAACTGGACTCACAGGAGAGGTTCAAATCATAGAAAGTTAGAGTGTCAGTCCTCTTGTACTTAAGACGGCATTGTGCCTTTTGAATTTAATTCCGATGCATTTTAGGAGTTTCATCGTCAATACGAAGGTGCAAGGTATACAATAAACCTGAAGTGAAGCATCGGAATCTAAATCTGACCTCACAGGAGAGGTTCGAATCATAGAAAGTGAGAGTGTCAGTCCTCTTGTACTTAAGTCGGCATTGTGCCATTTGTATTAAATTCGTATGCAATTTCTGTGTTTTGTCGTCAATAAGTTGCTGCAAGGTATACAGTAAACCTGAAGTGAAGCTTCGGAATCTAAAACTAGACTCACAGGAGAGGTTCAAATCATAGAAAGTGAGAGTGTTAGTCCTCTTCTACTTAGGTCGGCACTGTGCCTTTTGAATTTAATTTCGGTGCAATTTCTGTGTTCCATCGTCAATATGAACGTCCAAGGGATACAGTAAACCTGAAGTGAAGCATCGGAATCTAAAACTGTACTCACAGGAGAGGTTCGAATCATAGAAAGTGAGAGTGTCAGTCCTCTTGTACTTAAGTCGGCATTGCGCCATTTGTATTAAATTCGGATGCAATTTCTGTGTGTCATCGTCAATAAGAAGGTCCAAGGGATACAGTAAACCTGAGGTGAAGCATCGGAATCAAAAACGGGACTCAGAGGAGAGGTTCAAATCATATAAAGTGAGAGTGTCAGTCCTCTTGTACTTAAGTCACTATTGTGACTTTTGTATTAATTTCGGATGCAATTTCTGTGTTTCATCGTCAATAAGAAGGTCCAAGGGATACAGCAAACCTGAAGTGAAGCATCGGAATCTAAAACTGGACTCACAGGAGAGATTCAAATCATAGAAAGTGAAAGTGTCAGTCCTCTTGTACTTAAGTAGCCATTGTGCCTTTTGTATTAAATTCGGATGCAAACTCTGTGTTTCAACGTCAATAAGAAGGTCCAAGGCATACAGTAAACCTGAAGTGAAGCAATGGAATCTAAAACTGGACTCACAGGAGAGGTTCAAATCATAGAAAGTGAGTGTGTCAGTCCTCTTTTACTTATGTCGGCATTGTGCGTTTTGAATTTGATTCCGATGCAATTTCTGTGTTTCATCGTCAATAAGAAGTTCCAAGGGATACAGTAAACCTGAAGTGAAGCGTCGGAATCTAAAACTGGACTCACAGGAGATGTTCAAATCATAGAAAGTGAGAGTGTTAGTCCTCTTGTACTTAAGTCGCCATTGTGATTTTTGTATTACATTCGGATGCAATTTCTGTGTTTCATCGTCAATAAGAAGGTCCAAGGGATACAGTAAACCTGAAGTGAAGCATCAGAATCTAAAACTGGACTCACAAGAGAGGTTCAAATCATAGAAAGTTAGTGCGTCAGTCCTCTTGTACTTAAGTCGGCATTGTACCTTTTGTATTAAATTCGGATGCAAACTCTGTGTTTCATCGTCAATTAGAAGGTCCGAGGGATACAGTAAACCTGAAGTGAAGCATCGGAATCTAAAACTGGACTCACAGGAGAGGTTCAAATCATAGAAAGTGAGAGTGTCAGTCCTCTTGTACTTAAGACGGCATTGTGCCTTTTGAATTAAATTCCGATGCAATTTCTGTGTTTCATCGTCAATAAGAAGCTGCAAGGTATACAGTAAACCTGAAGTGAAGCTTCGGAATCTAAAACTGGACTCACAGGAGAGGTTCAAATCATAGAAAGTGAGAGTGTTAGTCCTCTTCTACTTAGGTCGGCACTGTGCCTTTTGAATTTAATTCCGATGCAATTTCTGTGTTTCATCGTCAATAAGAACGTCTAAGGGATACAGTAAACCTGAAGTGAAGCATCGGAGTCTAAAACTATACTCACAGGAGAGGTTCGAATCATAGAAAGTGAGAGTGTCAGTCCTCTTGTACTTAAGTCGGCATTGCGCCATTTGTATTAAATTCGGATGCAATTTCTCTGTTTCATCGTCAATAAGAAGGTCCAAGGGATACAGTAAACCTGAGGTGAAGCATCGGAATCTAAAACTGGACTCAGAGGAGAGATTCAAATCATATAAAGTGAGAGTGTCAGTCCTCTTGTGCTTAAGTCACCATTGTGACTTTTGTATTAATTTCGGATGCAGTTTCTGTGTTTCATCGTCAATAAGAAGGTCCAAGGGATACAGTAAACCTAAAGTGAAGCATCGGAATCTAAAACTGGACTCACAGGAGTGGTTCAAAGCATAGAAAATGAGTGTGTCAGTCCCCTTGTACTTAAGTCGGCATTGTGCCATTTGTATTAAATTCGGATGAAATTTCTGTGTTTCATCGTCAATAAGAAGGTCAAAGGTATACAGTAAACCTGAAGTGAAGCATCGGAATCTAAAACGGGACTCACAGGAGAGGATCAAATCATAGAAAGTTACACTGTCAGTCCTCTTGTATTTAAGTCGGCATTGTGCCGTTTGTACTAAATTCGGATGCAAACTCTGTGTTTCATCGTCAATAAGAAGGTGCAAGGTATACAGTAAACCTGAAGTGAAGCATCGGAATCTAAAACTGGACTCACAGGTGAGGTTCGAATCATAGAAAGTTAGAGTGTCAGTCCTCTAGTACTTAAATCGGCATTGTGCCTTTTGAATTTAATTCCGATGCAATTTCTATGGTTCTTCGTCAATAAGAAGGTCCAAGTGATACAGTAAACCTGAAGTGAAGCAATGGAATCTAAAACTGGACTCGCAGGAGAGGTTCAAATCATAGAAAGTGAGAGTGTCAGTCCTCTTTTACTAAGTCGGCATTGTGCGTTTTGAGTTTGATTCCGATGCAATTTCTGTGTTTCATCGTCAATAAGAAGTTCCAAGGGATACAGTAAACCAGAAGTGAAGCGTCGGAATCTAAAACTGGACTCACAGGAGATGTTCAAATCGTAGAAAGTGAGAGTGTCAGTCCTCTTGTACTTAAGTCGCCATTGTGATTTTTGTATTACATTCGGATGCAATTTCTGTGTTTCATCGTCAATAAGAATGTCCAAGGGATACAGTAAACCTGAAGTGAAGCATCAGAATCTAAAACTGGACTCACAGGAGAGGTTCAAATCATAGAAAGTTAGAGTGTCAGTCCTCTTGTACTTAAGTCGGCATTGTACCTTTTGTATTAAATTCGGATGCAAACTCTGTGTTTCATCGTCAATTAGAAGGTCCGAGGGATACAGTAAATCTGAAGTGAAGCATCGGAATCTAAAACTGGACTCACAGGAGAGGTTCAAATCATAGAAAGTGAGAGTGTCAGTCCTCTTGTACTTAAGTCGACATTGTGCCACTTGTATTACATTCAGATGCAATTTCTGTGTTTCATCGTCAATAAGAAGGTCAAGGGATACAGTAAACCTGAAGTGAAGCATCGGAATCTAAAACTGGACTCACAGGAGAGTTTCAAATCATAGAAAGTTTGAGTGTCAGTCCTCTTTTACTTAAGTCGTCATTGTGCTTTTTGTATTAAACTCCAATGCAATTTCTATGTTTCATCGTCAATAAGAAGGTGCAAGGTATACAGTAAACCTGAGGTGAAGCATTGCAATTTAAAACCGGTCTCACAGGAGAGGTTCAAATCATAGAAAGTGCGAGTGTCAGTCCTCTTGTACTTAAGTCGGCATTATACCATTTGTATTAAATTCGAATGCGATTTCCGTGTTTTATCGTCAATAAGAAGGTCCAAGGGATACATTAAACCTGAAGTGAAGCATCGGAATCTAAATCTGACCTCACAGGAGAGGTTCAAATCATATAAAGTGAGAGTGTCAGTCCTCTTGTACTTAAGTCACCATTGTGACTTTTGTATTAATTTCGGATGCAATTTCTGTGTTTCATCGTCAATAAGAAGGTCCAAGGGATACAGTAAACCTGAAGTGAAGCATCGGAATCTAAAACTGGACTCACAGGAGAGGTTCAAATCATAGAAAGTGAGTGTGTCAGTCTTCTTGTACTTAAGTGGGCATTGTGCCATTTGTATTAAATTCGGATGAAATTTCTGTGTTTCATCGTCAATAAGAAGGTCAAAGGTATACAGTAAACCTGAAAGGAAGCATCGGAATCTAAAACTGGACTCAGAGGAGAGGTTCAAATCATAGAAAGTTAGACTGTCAGTCCTCTTGTACTTAAGTCGGCATTGTGCCTTTTGAATTTAATTCCGATGCAATTTCTGTGTTTCATCGTCAATAAGATGGTCCAAGGGATACATTAAACCTGAAGTGAAGCATCGGAATCTAAATCTGACCTCACAGGAGAGGTTCGAATCATAGAAAGTGAGAGTGTCAGTCCTCTTTTACTTAAGTCTTCATTGTGCGTTTTGAATATGATTCCGATGCAATTTCTGTGTTTCATCGTCAATAAGAAGTTCCAAGGGATACAGTACACCAGAAGTGAAGCGTCGGAATCTAAAACTGGACTCACAGGAGATGTTCAAATCATAGAAAGTGAGAGTGTCAGTCCTCTTGTACTTAAGTCGCCATTGTGATTTTTGTATTACATTCGGATGCAATTTCTGTGTTTCAATGTCAATAAGAAGGTTCAAGGGATACAGTAAACCTGAAGTGAAGCATCAGAATCTAAAACTGGACTCACAGGAGAGGTTCAAATCATAGAAAGTTAGAGTGTCAGTCCTCTCGTACTTAAGTCGGCATTGTACCTTTGTATTAAATTCGGATGCAAACTCTGTGTTTCATCGTCAATTAGAAGTTCCGAGGGATACAATAAACCCGAAGTGAAGCATCGGAATCTAAAACTGGACTCACAGGAGAGGTTCAAATCATAGAAAGTGAGAGTGTCAGTCCTATTGTACTTAAGACGGCATTGTGCTTTTTGAATTAAATTCGGATGCAATTTCTGTGTTTCATCGTCAATAAGAAGGTCCAAGGGATACAGTAAACCTGAGGTGAAGCATCGGAATCTAAAACTGGACTCAGAGGAGAGGTTCAAATCATATAAAGTGAGAGTGTCAGTCCTCTTGTACTTAAGTCACCATTGTGACTTTTGTATCAATTTCGGATGCAATTTCTGTGTTTCATCGTCAATAAGAAAGTCCAAGGGATACAGTAAACCTGAAGTGAAGCATCGGAATCTAAAACTGGACTCACAGGAGAGGTTCAAATCATAGAAAGTGAGTGTGTCAGTCCTCTTGTACTTAAGTCGGCATTGTGCCATTTGTATTAAATTCGGATGAAATTTCTGTGTTTCATCGTCAATAAGAAGGTCAAAGGTATACAGTAAACCTGAAGTGAAGCATCGGAATCTAAAACTGGACTCACAGGAGAGGTTCAAATCATAGAAAGTGGCAGTGTCAGTCCTCTTGTACTTAAGTCGACATTGTGCCATTTGTATTACATTCAGATGCAATTTCTGTGTTTCATCGTCAATAAGAAGGTCCAAGGGATACAGTAAACCTGAAGTGAAGCATCGGAATCTAAAACTGGACTCAGAGGAGAGGTTCAAATCATATAAAGTGAGAGTGTCAGTCCCCTTGTACTTAAGTCACTATTGTGACTTTTGTATTAATTTCGGATGCAATTTCTGTGTTTCATCGTCAATAAGAAGGTCCAAGGGATACAGTAAACCTGAAGTGAAGCATCGGAATCTAAAACTGGACTCACAGGAGAGGTTCAAATCATAGAAAGTGAGAGTGTTAGTCCTCTTCTACTTAGGTCGGCACTGTGCCTTTTGAATTTAATTCCGATGCAATTTCTGTGTTTCATCGTCAATAAGAAGGTCCTAGGCATACAGTAAACCTGAAGTGAAGCAATGGAATCTAAAACTGGACTCACAGGAGAGGTTCAAATCATAGAAAGTGAGAGTGTCAGTCCTCTTTTACTTATGACGGCATTGTGCGTTTTGAATTTGATTCCGATGCAATTTCTGTGTTTCATCGTCAAGAAGAAGTTCCAAGGGATACAGTAAACCAGAAGTGAAGCGTCGGAATCTAAAACTGGACTCACAGGAGATGTTCAAATCATAGAAAGTGAGAGTGTTAGTCCTCTTGTACTTAAGTCGCCATTGTGATTTTTGTATTACATTCGGATGCAATTTCTGTGTTTCATCGTCAATAAGAAGGTCCAAGGGATACAGTAAACCTGAAGTGAAGCATCAGAATCTAAAACTGGACTCACAGGAGAGGTTCAAATCATAGAAAGTTAGAGTGTCAGTCCTCTTGTACTTAAGTCGGCATTGTACCTTTTGTATTCAATTCGGATGCAAACTCTGTGTTTCATCGTCAATTAGAAGGTCCGAGGGATACAGTAAACCTGAAGTGAAGCATCGGAATCTAAAACTGGACTCACAGGAGAGGTTCAAATCATAGAATGTGAGAGTGTCGGTCCTCTTGTACTTATGACGGCATTGTGCCTTTTGAATTAAATTCCGATGCAATTTCTGTGTTTCATCGTCAATAAGAAGCTGCAAGGTATACAGTAAACCTGAAGTGAAGCTTCGGAATCTAAAACTGGACTCACAGGAGAGGTTCAAATCATAGAAAGTGAGAGTGTTAGTCCTCTTCTACTTAGGTCGGCACTGTGCCTTTTGAATTTAATTCCGATGCAATTTCTGTGTTTCATCGTCAATAAGAACGTCCAAGGGATACAGTTAACGTGACGTGAAGCATCGGAGTCTAAAACTATACTCACAGAAGAGGTTCGAATCATAGAAAGTGAGAGTGTCAGTCCTCTTGTACTTAAGTCGGCATTGCGCCATTTGTATTAAATTCGGATGCAATTTCTCTGTTTCATCGTCAATACGAAGGTCCAAGGGATACAGTAAACCTGAGGTGAAGCATCGGAATCTAAAACTGGACTCAGAGGAGAGATTCAAATCATATAAAGTGAGAGTGTCAGTCCTCTTGTACTTAAGTCACCATTGTGACTTTTGTATTAATTTCGGATGCAATTTCTGTGTTTCATCGTCAATAAGAAGGTCCAAGGGGTACAGTAAACCTGAAGTGAAGCATCGGAATCTAAAACTGGACTCACAGGAGAGGTTCAAATCATAGAAAGTTAGACTGTCAGTCCTCTTGTACTTAAGTCGTCATTGTGCCTTTTGTATTAACTTCGGATGGAATTTCTGTGTTTCATCGTAAATAAGAAGGAGCAAGGTATACAGTAATCCTGAAGTGAAGCATCGGAATCTAAAACTGGACTCACAGGAGAGGTTCAAATCATGGAAAGTGGCAGTGTCAGTCCTCTTGTACTTAATCGACATTGTGCCATTTGTATTACATTCAGATGCAATTTCTGTGTTTCATCGTCAATAAGAAGGTCCAAGGGATACAGTAAACCTGAAGTGAAGCATCGGAATCTAAAACTGGACTCAGAGGAGAGGTTCAAATCATATAAAGTGAGAGTGTCAGTCCTCTTGTACTTAAGTCACTATTGTGACTTTTGTATTAGTTTCGGATGCAATTTCTGTGTTTCATCGTCAATAAGATGGTCCAAGGGATACAGTAAACCTGAAGTGAAGCATCGGAATCTAAAACTGGACTCACAGGAGAGATTCAAATCATAGAAAGTAAAAGTGTCAGTCCTCTTGTACTTAAGTCGCCATTGTGCCTTTTGTATTAAATTCGGATGCAAACTCTGTGTTTCAACGTCAATAAGAAGGTGCAAGGTATACAGTAAACCTGAAGTGAAGCATCTGAGTCTAAAACTGGACTCACAGGAGAGGTTCAAATCATAGAAAGTTAGAGTGTCAGTCCTCTTGTACTTAAATCGGCATTGTGCCTTTTGAATTTAATTCCGATGCAATTTCTGTGTTTCATCGTCAATAAGAAGGTCCAAGGCATACAGTAAACCTGAAGTGAAGCAATGGAATCTAAAACTGGACTCACAGGAGAGGTTCAAATCATAGAAAGTGAGAGTGTCAGTCCTCTTTTACTTATGTCGGCATTGTGCGTTTTGAATTCGATTCCGATGCAATTTCTGTGTTTCATCGTCAATAAGAAGTTCCAAGGGATACAGTAAACCAGAAGTGAAGCGTCGGAATCTAAAACTGGACTCACAGGAGATGTTCAAATCATAGAAAGTGAGAGTGTTAGTCCTCTTGTACTTAAGTCGCCATTGTGATTTTTGTATTACATTCGGATGCAATTTCTGTGTTTCATCGTCAATAAGAAGGTCCAAGGGATACAGTAAACCTGAAGTGAAGCATCAGAATCTAAAACTGGATTCACAGGAGAGGTTCAAATCATAGAAAGTTAGAGTGTCAGTCCTCTTGTACTTAAGTCGGCAATGTACCTTTTGTATTCAATTCGGATGCAAACTCTGTGTTACATCGTCAATTAGAAGGTCCGAGGGATACAGTAATGCTGAAGTGAAGCATCGGAATCTAAAACTGGACTCACAGGAGAGGTTCAAATCATAGAAAGTGAGAGTGTCGGTCCTCTTGTACTTAAGACGGCATTGTGCCTTTTGAATTAGTTTCCGATGCAATTTCTGTGTTTCATCGTCAATAAGAAGCTGCAAGGTATACAGTAAACCTGAAGTGAAGCATCGGAATCTAAAACTGGACTCACAGGAGAGATTCAAATCATAGAAAGTAAAAGTGTCAGTCCTCTTGTACTTAAGTCGCCATTGTGCCTTTTGTATTAAATTCGGATGCAAACTCTGTGTTTCATCGTCAATAAGAAGGTGCAAGGTATACAGTAAACCTGAAGTGAAGCATCTGAATCTAAAACTGGACTCACAGGAGAGGTTCAAATCATAGAAAGTTAGAGTGTCAGTCCTCTTGTACTTAAATCGGCATTGTGCCTTTTGAATTTAATTCCGATGCAATTTCTGTGTTTCATCGTCAATAAGAAGGTCCAAGGCATACAGTAAACCTGAAGTGAAGCAATGGAATCTAAAATTGGACTCACAGGAGAGGTTCAAATCATAGAAAGTGAGAGTGTCAGTCCTCTTTTACTTATGTCGGCATTGTGCGTTTTGAATTTGATTCCGATGCAATTTCTGTGTTTCATCGTCAATAAGAAGTTCCAAGGGATACAGTAAACCAGAAGTGAAGCGTCGGAATCTAAAACTGGACTCACAGGAGATGTTCAAATCATAGAAAGTGAGAGTGTTAGTCCTCTTGTACTTAAGTCGCCATTGTGATTTTTGTATTACATTCGGATGCAATTTCTGTGTTTCATCGTCAATAAGAAGGTCCAAGGGATACAGTAAACCTGAAGTGTAGCATCAGAATCTAAAACTGGACTCACAGGAGAGGTTCAAATCATAGAAAGTTAGAGTGTCAGTCCTCTTGTACTTAAGTCGGCATTGTACCTTTTGTATTCAATTCGGATGCAAACTCTGTGTTTCATCGTCAATTAGAAGGTCCGAGGGATACAGTAAACCTGAAGTGAAGCATCGGAATCTAAAACTGGACTCACAGGAGAGGTTCAAATCATAGAATGTGAGAGTGTCGGTCCTCTTGTACTTAAGACGGCATTGTGCCTTTTGAATTAAATTCCGATGCAATTTCTGTGTTTCATCGTCAATAAGAAGCTGCAAGGTATACAGTAAACCTGAAGTGAAGCTTCGGAATCTAAAACTGGACTCACAGGAGAGGTTCAAATCATAGAAAGTGAGAGTGTTAGTCCTCTTCTACTTAGGTCGGCACTGTGCCTTTTGAATTTAATTCCGATGCAATTTCTGTGTTTCATCGTCAATAAGAACGTCCAAGGGATACAGTTAACGTGAAGTGAAGCATCGGAGTCTAAAACTATACTCACAGGAGAGGTTCGAATCATAGAAAGTGAGAGTGTCAGTCCTCTTGTACTTAAGTCGGCATTGCGCCATTTGTATTAAATTCGGATGCAATTTCTCTGTTTCATCGTCAATACGAAGGTCCAAGGGATACAGTAAACCTGAGGTGAAGCATCGGAATCTAAAACTGGACTCAGAGGAGAGATTCAAATCATATAAAGTGAGAGTGTCAGTCCTCTTGTACTTAAGTCACCATTGTGACTTTTGTATTAATTTCGGATGCAATTTCTGTGTTTCATCGTCAATAAGAAGGTCCAAGGGATACAGTAAACCTGAAGTGAAGCATCGGAATCTAAAACTGGACTCACAGGAGAGGTTCAAATCATAGAAAGTTAGACTGTCAGTCCTCTTGTACTTAAGTCGTCATTGTGCCTTTTGTATTAACTTCGGATGGAATTTCTGTGTTTCATCGTAAATAAGAAGGAGCAAGGTATACAGTAATCCTGAAGTGAAGCATCGGAATTAAAAACTGGACTCACAGGAGAGGTTCAAATCATAGAAAGTGGCAGTGTCAGTCCTCTTGTACTTAATCGACATTGTGCCATTTGTATTACATTCAGATGCAATTTCTGTGTTTCATCGTCAATAAGAAGGTCCAAGGGATACAGTAAACCTGAAGTGAAGCATCGGAATCTAAAACTGGACTCAGAGGAGAGGTTCAAATCATATAAAGTGAGAGTGTCAGTCCTCTTGTACTTAAGTCACTATTGTGACTTTTGTATTAATTTCGGATGCAATTTCTGTGTTTCATCGTCAATAAGAAGGTCCAAGGGATACAGTAAACCTGAAGTGAAGCATCGGAATCTAAAACTGGACTCACAGGAGAGATTCAAATCATAGAAAGTAAAAGTGTCAGTCCTCTTGTACTTAAGTCGCCATTGTGCCTTTTGTATTAAACTCGGATGCAAACTCTGTGTTTCATCGTCAATAAGAAGGTGCAAGGTATACAGTAAACCTGAAGTGAAGCATCTGAATCTAAAACTGGACTCACAGGAGAGGTTCAAATCATAGAAAGTTAGAGTGTCAGTCCTCTTGTACTTAAATCGGCATTGTGCCTTTTGAATTTAATTCCGATGCAATTTCTGTGTTTCATCGTCAATAAGAAGGTCCAAGGCATACAGTAAACCTGAAGTGAAGCAATGGAATCTAAAACTGGACTCACAGGAGAGGTTCAAATCATAGAAAGTGAGAGTGTCAGTCCTCTTTTACTTATGTCGGCATTGTGCGTTTTGAATTTGATTCCGATGCAATTTCTGTGTTTCATCGTCAATAAGAAGTTCCAAGGGATACAGTAAACCAGAAGTGAAGCGTCGGAATCTAAAACTGGACTCACAGGAGATGTTCAAATCATAGAAAGTGAGAGTGTTAGTCCTCTTGTACTTAAGTCGCCATTGTGATTTTTGTATTACATTCAGATGCAATTTCTGTGTTTCATCGTCAATAAGAAGGTCCAAGGGATACAGTAAACCTGAAGTGAAGCATCAGAATCTAAAACTGGATTCACAGGAGAGGTTCAAATCATAGAAAGTTAGAGTGTCAGTCCTCTTGTACTTAAGTCGGCAATGTACCTTTTGTATTCAATTCGGATGCAAACTCTGTGTTTCATCGTCAATTAGAAGGTCCGAGGGATACAGTAAACCTGAAGTGAAGCATCGGAATCTAAAACTGGACTCACAGGAGAGGTTCAAATCATAGAAAGTGAGAGTGTCGGTCCTCTTGTACTTAAGACGGCATTGTGCCTTTTGAATTAAATTCCGATGCAATTTCTGTGTTTCATCGTCAATAAGAAGCTGCAAGGTATACAGTAAACCTGAAGTGAAGCATCGGAATCTAAAACTGGACTCACAGGAGAGGTTCAAATCATAGAAAGTGTGAGTGTTAGTCCTCTTCTACTTAGGTCGGCACTGTGCCTTTTGAATTTAATTCCGATGCAATTTCTGTGTTTCATCGTCAATAAGAACGTCCAAGGGATACAGTTAACGTGAAGTGAAGCATCGGAGTCTAAAACTATACTCACAGGAGAGGTTCGAATCATAGAAAGTGAGAGTGTCAGTCCTCTTGTACTTAAGTCGGCATTGCGCCATTTGTATTAAATTCGGATGCAATTTCTCTGTTTCATCGTCAATACGAAGGTCCAAGGGATACAGTAAACCTGAGGTGAAGCATCGGAATCTAAAACTGGACTCAGAGGAGAGATTCAAATCATATAAAGTGAGAGTGTCAGTCCTCTTGTACTTAAGTCACCATTGTGACTTTTGTATTAATTTCGGATGCAATTTCTGTGTTTCATCGTCAATAAGAAGGTCCAAGGGATACAGTAAACCTGAAGTGAAGCATCGGAATCTAAAACTGGACTCACAGGAGAGTTTCAAATCATAGAAAGTTTGAGTGTCAGTCCTCTTTTACTTAAGTCGTCATTGTGCTTCTTGTATTAAGTTCCAATGCAATTTCTATGTTTCATCGTCAATAAGAAGGTGCAAGGTGTACAGTAAACCTGAAGTGAAGCATCGGAATTTAAAACCGGTCTCACAGGAGAGGTTCAAATCATAGAAAGTGCGAGTGTCAGTCCTCTTGTACTTAAGTCGGCATTGTACCATTTGTATTAAATTCGAATGCTATTTCCGTGTTTTATCGTCAATATGAAGGTCCAAGGGATACATTCAACCTGAAGTGAAGCATCGGAATCTAAATCTGACCTCACAGGAGAGGTTCAAATCATATAAAGTCAGAGTGTCAGTCCTCTTGTACTTAAGTCACCATTGTGACTTTTGTATTAATTTCGGATGCAATTTCTGTGTTTCATCGTCAATAAGAAGGTCCAAGGGATACAGTAAACCTGAAGTGAAGCTTCGGAATCTAAAACTGGACTCACAGGAGAGGTTCAAATCATAGAAAGTGAGTGTGTCAGTCTTCTTGTACTTAAGTGGGCATTGTGCCATTTGTATTAAATTCGGATGAAATTTCTGTGTTTCATCGTCAATAAGAAGGTCTAAGGCATTCAGTAAACCTGAAAGGAAGCATCGGAATCTAAAACTGGACTCACAGGAGAGGTTCAAATCATAGAAAGTTAGACTGTCAGTCCTCTTGTACTTAAGTCGGCATTGTGCCTTTTGAATTTAATTACGTTGCAATTTCTGTGTTTCATCGTCAATAAGATGGTCCAAGGGATACATTAAACCTGAAGTGAAGCATCGGAATCTAAATCTGACCTCACAGGAGAGGTTCGAATCATAGAAAGTGAGAGTGTCAGTCCTCTTTTACTTAAGTCTTCATTGTGCGTTTTGAATATGATTCCGATGCAATTTCTGTGTTTCATCGTCAATAAGAAGTTCCAAGGGATACAGTAAACCAGAAGTGAAGCGTCGGAATCTATAACTGGACTCACAGGAGATGTTCAAATCATAGAAAGTGAGAGTGTCAGTCCTCTTGTACTTAAGTCGCCATTGTGATTTTTGTATTACATTCGGATGAAATTTCTGTGTTTCATCGTCAATAAGAAGGTCCAAGGGATACAGTAAACCTGAAGTGAAGCATCAGAATCTAAAACTGGACTCACAGGAGAGGTTCAAATCATAGAAAGTTAGAGTGTCAGTCCTCTCGTACTTAAGTCGGCATTGTACCTTTGTATTGAATTCGGATGCAAACTCTGTGTTTCATCGTCAATTAGAAGGTCCGAGGGATACAGTAAACCCGAAGTGAAGCATCGGAATCTAAAACTGGACTCACAGGAGAGGTTCAAACCATAGAAAGTGAGAGTGTCAGTCCTATTGTACTTAAGACGGCATTGTGCCTTTTGAATTAAATTCCGATGCAATTTCTGTGTTTCATCGTCAATAAGAAGCTGCAAGGTATACAGTAAACCTGAAGAGAAGCTTCGGAATCTAAAACTGGACTCACAGGAGAGGTTCAAATCAGAGAAAGTGAGAGTGTTAGTCCTCTTCTACTTAGGTCGGCAGTGTGCGTTTTGAATTTAATTCCGATGCAATTTCTGTGTTTCATCGTCAATAAGAACGTCCAAGGGATACAGTAAACCTGAAGTGAAGCATCGGAAATTAAAACTGTACTCACAGGAGAGGTTCGAATCATAGAAAGTGAGAGTGTCAGTCCTCTTGTACTTAAGTCGGCATTGCGCCATTTGTATTAAATTCGGATGTAATTTCTGTGTTTCATCGTCAATAAGAAGGTCCAAGGGATACAGTAAACCTGAGGTGAAGCATCGGAATCTAAAACTGGACTCAGAGGAGAGGTTCAAATCATATAAAGTGAGAGTGTCAGTCCTCTTGTACTTAAGTCACCATTGTGACTTTTATATTAATTTCGGATGCAATTTCTGTGTTTCATCGTCAATAAGAAGGTCCAAGGGATACAGTAAACCTGAAGTGAAGCATCGGAATCTAAAACTGGACTCACAGGAGTGGTTCAAATCATAGAAAGTGAGTGTGTCAGTCCTCTTGTACTTAAGTCGGCATTGTGCCATTTGTATTAAATTCGGATGAAATTTCTGTGTTTCATCGTCAATAAGAAGGTCAAAGGTATACAGTAAACCTGAAGTGAAGCATCGGAATCTAAAACTGGACTCACAGGAGAGGTTCAAATCATAGAAAGTTAGACTGTCAGTCCTCTTGTACTTAAGTCGGCATTGTGCCGTTTGTACTAAATTCGGATGCAAACTCTGTGTTTCATCGTCAATAAGAAGGTGCAAGGTATACAGTAAACCTGAAGTGAAGCTTCGGAATCTAAAACTGGACTCACAGGAGAGGTTCAAATCATAGAAAGTTAGAGTGTCAGTCCTCTTGTACTTAAATCGGCATTGTGCTTTTTGAATTTAATTCCGATGCAATTTCTATGTTTCTTCGTCAATAAAAAGGTCCAAGGGATACAGTAAACCTGAAGTGAAGCAATGGAATCTAAAACTGGACTCGCAGGAGAGGTTCAAATCATAGAAAGTGAGAGTGTCAGTCCTCTTTTACTAAGTCGGCATTGTGCGTTTTGAATTTGATTCCGATGCAATTTCTGTGTTTCATCATCAATAAGAAGTTCCAAGGGATACAGTAAACCAGAAGTGAAGCGTCGGAATCTAAAACTGGACTCACAGGAGTGGTTCAAATCATAGAAAGTGAGTGTGTCAGTCCTCTTGTACTTAAGTCGGCATTGTGCCATTTGTATTAAATTCGGATGAAATTTCTGTGTTTCATCGTCAATAAGAAGGTCAAAGGTATACAGTAAACCTGAAGTGAAGCATCGGAATCTAAAACTGGACTCACAGGAGAGGTTCAAATCATAGAAAGTTAGACTGTCAGTCCTCTTGTACTTAAGTCGGCATTGCGCCATTTGTATTAAATTCGGATGTAATTTCTGTGTTTCATCGTCAATAAGAATGTCCAAGGGATACGGTAAACCTGAAGTGAAGCATCAGAATCTAAAACTGGACTCACAGGAGAGTTTCAAATCATAGAAAGTTTGAGTGTCAGTCATCTTTTACTTAAGTCGTCATTGTGCCTTTTGTATTAAATTCCAATGCAATTTCTATGATTCATCGTCAATAAGAAGGTGCAAGGTATACAGTAAACCTGAAGTGAAGCATCGGAATTTAAAACCGGTCTCACAGGAGAGGTTCAAATCATAGAAAGTGCGAGTGTCAGTCCTCTTGTACTTAAGTCGGCATTGTACCTTTGTATTAATTTCGGATGCAATTTCTGTGTTTCATCGTCAATAAGAAGGTCCAAGGGATACAGTAAACCTGACGTGAAGCATCAGAATCTAAAACTGGACTCACAGGAGAGGTTCAAATCATAGAAAGTTAGAGTGTCAGTCCTCTCGTACTTAAGTCGGCATTGTACCTTTGTATTAAATTCGGATGCAAACTCTGTGTTTCATCGTCAATAAGAAGGTCCAAGGGATACAGTAAACTTGAAGTGAAGCATCGGAATCTAAATCTGACCTCACAGGAGAGGTTCAAATCATAGAAAGTTAGAGTGTCAGTCCTCTTGTACTTAAATCGGCATTGTGCCTTTTGAATTTAATTCCGATGCAATTTCTGTGTTTCTTCGTCAATAAGAAGGTGTTAGGGATACAGTAAACCTGAAGTGAAGCAATGGAATCTAAAACTGGACTCGCAGGAGAGGTTCAAATCATAGAAAGTGAGAGTGTCAGTCCTCTTTCACTAAGTCGGCATTGTGCGTTTTGAATTTGATTTTGATGCAATTTCTGTGTTTCATCGTCAATAAGAAGTTCCAACGGATACAGTAAACCAGAAGTGAAGCATCGGAATCTAAAACTGGACTCACAGGAGATGTTCAAATCATAGAAAGTGAGAGTGTCAGTCCTCTTGTACTTAAGTCGCCATTGTGATTTTTGTATTACATTCGGATGCAATTTCTGTGTTCCATCGTCAATAAGAATGTCCAAGGGATACAGTAAACCTGAAGTGAAGCATCAGAATCTAAAACTGGACTCACAGGAGAGGTTCAAATCATAGAAAGTTAGAGTGTCAGTCCTCTTGTACTTAAGTCGGCATTGTACCTTTTGTATTAAATTCGGATGCAAACTCTGTGTTTCATCGTCAATTAGAAGGTCCGAGGGATACATTAAATCTGAAGTGAAGCATCGGAATCTAAAACTGGATTCACAGGAGAGGTTCAAATCATAGAAAGTGAGAGTGTCAGTCCTCTTGTACTTAAGTCGACATTGTGCCATTTGTATTACATTCAGATGCAATTTCTGTGTTTCATCGTCTATAAGAAGGTCCAAGGGATAGAGTAAACCTGAAGTGAAGCATCGGAATCCAAAACTGGACCCACAGGAGAGTTTCAAATGATAGAAAGTTTGAGTGGCAGTCCTCTTTTACTTAAGTCGTCATTGTGCTTTTTGTATTAAATTCCAATGCAATTTCTATGTTTCATCGTCAATAAGAAGGTGCAAGGTATACAGTAAACCTGAAGTGAAGCATCGGAATTTAAAACCGGTCTCACAGGAGAGGTTCAAATCATAGAAAGTGAGAGTGTCAGTCCTCTTGTACTTAAGTCGGCATTGTACCATTTGTATTAAATTCGGATGCGATTTCCGTGTTTTATCGTCAATAAGAAGGTCCAAGGGATACATTAAACCTGAAGTGAAGCATCGGAATCTAAATCTGACCTCACAGGAGAGGTTGAAATCATTTAAAGTGAGAGTGTCAGTCCTCTTGTACTTAAGTCACCATTGTGACTTTTGTATTAATTTCGGATGCAATTTCTGTGTTTCATCGTCAATAAGAAGGTCCAAGGGATACAGTAAACCTGAAGTGAAGCATCAGAATCTAAAACTGGACTCACAGGAGAGGTTCAAATCATAGAAAGTGAGTGTGTCAGTCTTCTTGTACTTAAGTGGGCATTGTGCCATTTGTATTAAATTCGGATGCAATTTCAGTGTTTCATCGTCAATAAGAAGGTCAAAGGTATACAGTAAACCTGAAAGGAAGCATCGGATTCTAAAACTAGACTCACAGGAGAGGTTCAAATCATAGAAAGTTAGACTGTCAGTCCTCTTGTACTTAAGTCGACATTGTGCCTTTTTAATTTAATTCCGATGCAATTTCTGTGTTTCATCGTCAATAAGAAGGTCCAAGGGATACATTAAACCTGAAGTGAAGCATCGGAATCTAAATCTGACCTCACAGGAGAATTTCGAATCATAGAAAGGGATAGTGTCAGTCCTCTTTTACTTAAGTCGGCATTGTGATTTTTGTATTACATTCGGATGCAATTTCTGTGTTTCATCGTCAATAAGAAGGTCCAAGGGATACAGTAAACCTGAAGTGAAGCATCAGAATCTAAAACTGGACTCACAGGAGAGGTTCAAATCATAGAAAGTTAGAGTGTCAGTCCTCTCGTACTTAAGTCGGCATTGTACCTTTGTATTAAATTCGGATGCAAACTCTGTGTTTCATCGTCAATTAGAAGGTCCGAGGGATACAGTAAACCTGAAGTGAAGCATCGGAATCTAAAACTGGACTCACAGGAGAGGTTCAAATCATAGAAAGTGAGAGTGCCAGTCCTATTGTACTTAAGACGGCATTGTGCCTTTTGAATTAAATTCCGATGCAATTTCTGTGTTTCATCGTCAATAAGAACGTCCAAGGGATACAGTAAACCTGAATTGAAGCATCGGAAATTAAAACTGTACTCACAGGAGAGGTTCGAATCATAGAAAGTGAGAGTGTCAGTCCTCTTGTACTTAAGTCGGCATTGCGCCATTTGTATTAAATTCGGATGCAGTTTCTGTGTTTCATCGTCAATAAGAAGGTCCAAGGGATACAGTAAACCTGAGGTGAAGCATCGGAATCTAAAACTGGACTCAGAGGAGAGGTTCAAATCATATAAAGTGAGAGTGTCAGTCCTCTTGTACTTAAGTCACCATTGTGACTTTTGTATTAATTTCGGATGCAATTTCTGTGTTTCATCGTCAATAACAAGGTCCAAGGGATACAGTAAACCTGAAGTGAAGCATCGGAATCTAAAACTGGACTCACAGGAGAGGTTCAAATCATAGAAAGTGAGTGTGTCAGTCCTCTTGTACTGAAGTCGGCATTGTGCCATTTCTATTAAATTCGGATGCAATTAGTGTGTTTCATCGTCAATAAGAATGTCCATGTGATACAGTAAACCTGAGGTGAAGCATCGGAATCTAAAACTGGACTCACAGGAGAGATTCAAATCATAGAAAGTGAAAGTGTCAGTCCTCCTGTACTTAAGTCGCCATTGTGCCTTTTGTATTAAATTCGGATGCAAACTCTGTGTTTCATCGTCAATAAGAAGGTCCAAGGGATACAGTAAACCTGAAGTGAAGCATCGGAATCTAAAACTGGACACACAGGAGAGGTTCAAATCATAGAAAGTTAGAGTGTCAGTCCTCTTTTACTTAAATCGGCATTGTGCCTTTTGAATTTAATTCCGATGCAATTTCTGTGTTTCTTCGTCAATAAGAAGGTCCAAGGGGTACAGTAAACCTGAAGTGAAGCAATGGAATCTAAAACTGGACTCGCAGGAGAGGTTCAAATCATAGAAAGTGATAGTGTCAGTCCTCTTTTACTAAGTCGGCATTGTGCGTTTTGAATTTGATTCCGATGCAATTTCTGTGTTTCATCGTCAATAAGAAGTTCCAAGGGATACAGTAAACCAGAAGTGAAGCGTCGGAATCTAAAACTGGACTCACAGGAGATGTTCAAATCATAGAAAGTGAGAGTGTCAGTCCTCTTGTACTTAAGTCGCCATTGTGATTTTTGTATTACATTCGGATGCAATTTCTGAGTTTCATCGTCAATGAGAATGTCCAAGGGATACAGTAAACCTGAAGTGAAGCATCAGAATCTAAAACTGGACTCACAGGAGAGGTTCAAATCATAGAAAGTTAGAGTGTCAGTCCTCTTGTACTTAAGTCGGCATTGTACCTTTTGTATTAAATTCGGATGCAAACTCTGTGTTTCATCGTCAATTAGAAGGTCCGAGGGATACAGTAAATCTGAAGTGAAGCATCGGAATCTAAAACTGGACTCACAGGAGAGGTTCAAATCATAGAAAGTGAGAGTGTCAGTCCTCTTGTACTTAAGTCGCCATTGTGCCATTTGTATTACATTCAGATGCAATTTCTGTGTTTCATCGTCAATAAGATGGTCCAAGGGATACAGTAAACCTGAAGTGAAGCATCGGAATCTAAAACTGGACTCACAGGAGAGTTTCAAATCATAGAAAGTTTGAGTGTCAGTCCTCTTTTACTTAAGTCGTCATTGTGCGTTTTGTATTAAATTCCAATGCAATTTCTATGTTTCATCGTCAATAAGAAGGTGCAAGGTATACAGTAAACCTGAAGTGAAGCATCGGAATTTAAAACCGGTCTCACAGGAGAGGTTCAAATCACAGAAAGGGCGAGTGTCAGTCCTCTTGTACTTAATTCGGCATTGTACCATATGTATTAAATTCGGATGCGATTTCCGTGTTTTATCGTCAATAAGATGGTCCAAGGGATACATTAAACCTGAAGTGAAGCATCGGAATCTAAATCTGACCTCACAGGAGAGGTTCAAATCATATAAAGTGAGAGTGTCAGTCCTCTTGTACTTAAGTCACCATTGTGACTTTTGTATTAATTTCGGATGCAATTTCTGTGTTTCATCGTCAATAAGAAGGTCCAAGGGATACAGTAAACCTGAAGTGAAGCATCGGAATCTAAAACTGGACTCACAGGAGAGGTTCAAATCAAAGAAAGTGAGTGTGTCAGTCTTCTTGTACTTAAGTGGGCATTGTGCCATTTGTATTAAATTCGGATGAAAGTTCTGTGTTTCATCGTCAATAAGAAGGTCAGAGGTATACAGTAAACCTGAAAGGAAGCATCGGAATCTAAAACTGGACTCAAAGGAGAGGTTCAAATCACAGAAAGTTAGACTGTCAGTCCTCTTGTACTTAAGTCGGCATTGTGCTTTTTGAATTTAATTCCGATGCAACTTCTGTGCTTCATCGTCAATAAGAAGGTCCAAGGGATACATTAATCCTGAAGTGAAGCATCGGAATCTAAATCTGACCTCACAGGAGAGGTTCGAATCATAGAAAGTGAGAGTGTCAGTCCTCTTTTACTTAAGTCGGCATTGTGCATTTTGAATATGATTCCGATGCAATTTCTGTGTTTCATCGTGAATAAGAAGTTCCAAGGGATACAGTAAACCAGAAGTGAAGCGTCGGAATCTAAAACTGGACTCACAGGAGATGTTCAAATCATAGAAAGTTTGAGTGTCAGTCCTCTTGTACTTAAGTCGCCATTGTGATTTTTGTATTACATTCGGATGCCATTTCTGTGTTTCATCGTCAATAAGAAGGTCCAAGGGATACAGTAAACCTGAAGTGAAGCATCAGAATCTAAAACTGGACTCACAGGAGAGGTTCAAATCATAGAAAGTTAGAGTGTCAGTCCTCTCGTACTTAAGTCGGCATTGTACCTTTGTATTAAATTCGGATGCAAACTCTGTGTTTCATCGTCAATTAGAAGGTCCGAGGGATACAGTAAACCTGAAGTGAAGCATCGGAATCTAAAACTGGACTCACAGGAGAGGTTCAAATCATAGAAAGTGAGAGTGCCAGTCCTATTGTACTTAAGACGGCATTGTGCCTTTTGAATTAAATTCCGATGCAATTTCTGTGTTTCATCGTCAATAAGAAGCTGAAAGGTATACAGTAAACCTGAAGTGAAGCTTCGGAATCTGAAACTGGACTCACAGGAGAGGTTCAAATCAGAGAAAGTGAGAGTGTTAGTCCTCTTCTACTTAGGTCGGCACTGTGCCTTTTGAATTTAATTCCGATGCAATTTCTGTGTTTCATCGTCAATAAGAACGTCCAAGGGATACAGTAAACCTGAATTGAAGCATCGGAAATTAAAACTGTACTCACAGGAGAGGTTCGAATCATAGAAAGTGAGAGTGTCAGTCCTCTTGTACTTAAGTCGGCATTGCGCCATTTGTATTAAATTCGGATGCAGTTTCTGTGTTTCATCGTCAATAAGAAGGTCCAAGGGATACAGTAAACCTGAGGTGAAGCATCGGAATCTAAACATGGACTCAGAGGAGAGGTTCAAATCATATAAAGTGAGAGTGTCAGTCCTCTTGTACTTAAGTCACCATTGTGACTTTTGTATTAATTTCGGATGCAATTTCTGTGTTTCATCGTCAATAACAAGGTCCAAGGGATACAGTAAACCTGAAGTGAAGCATCGGAATCTAAAACTGGACTCACAGGAGAGGTTCAAATCATAGAAAGTGAGTGTGTCAGTCCTCTTGTACTGAAGTCGGCATTGTGCCATTTCTATTAAATTCGGATGCAATTAGTGTGTTTCATCGTCAATAAGAATGTCCATGTGATACAGTAAACCTGAGGTGAAGCATCGGAATCTAAAACTGGACTCACAGGAGAGATTCAAATCATAGAAAGTGAAAGTGTCAGTCCTCCTGTACTTAAGTCGCCATTGTGCCTTTTGTATTAAATTCGGATGCAAACTCTGTGTTTCATCGTCAATAAGAAGGTCCAAGGGATACAGTAAACCTGAAGTGAAGCATCGGAATCTAAAACTGGACACACAGGAGAGGTTCAAATCATAGAAAGTTAGAGTGTCAGTCCTCTTGTACTTAAATCGGCATTGTGCCTTTTGAATTTAATTCCGATGCAATTTCTGTGTTTCTTCGTCAATAAGAAGGTCCAAGGGGTACAGTAAACCTGAAGTGAAGCAATGGAATCTAAAACTGGACTCGCAGGAGAGGTTCAAATCATAGAAAGTGATAGTGTCAGTCCTCTTTTACTAAGTCGGCATTGTGCGTTTTGAATTTGATTCCGATGCAATTTCTGTGTTTCATCGTCAATAAGAAGTTCCAAGGGATACAGTAAACCAGAAGTGAAGCGTCGGAATCTAAAACTGGACTCACAGGAGATGTTCAAATCATAGAAAGTGAGAGTGTCAGTCCTCTTGTACTTAAGTCGCCATTGTGATTTTTGTATTACATTCGGATGCAATTTCTGAGTTTCATCGTCAATGAGAATGTCCAAGGGATACAGTAAACCTGAAGTGAAGCATCAGAATCTAAAACTGGACTCACAGGAGAGGTTCAAATCATAGAAAGTTAGAGTGTCAGTCCTCTTGTACTTAAGTCGGCATTGTACCTTTTGTATTAAATTCGGATGCAAACTCTGTGTTTCATCGTCAATTAGAAGGTCCGAGGGATACAGTAAATCTGAAGTGAAGCATCGGAATCTAAAACTGGACTCACAGGAGAGGTTCAAATCATAGAAAGTGAGAGTGTCAGTCCTCTTGTACTTAAGTCGTCATTGTGCCATTTGTATTACATTCAGATGCAATTTCTGTGTTTCATCGTCAATAAGATGGTCCAAGGGATACAGTAAACCTGAAGTGAAGCATCGGAATCTAAAACTGGACTCACAGGAGAGTTTCAAATCATAGAAAGTTTGAGTGTCAGTCCTCTTTTACTTAAGTCGTCATTGTGCGTTTTGTATTAAATTCCAATGCAATTTCTATGTTTCATCGTCAATAAGAAGGTGCAAGGTATACAGTAAACCTGAAGTGAAGCATCGGAATTTAAAACCGGTCTCACAGGAGAGGTTCAAATCATAGAAAGGGCGAGTGTCAGTCCTCTTGTACTTAATTCGGCATTGTACCATATGTATTAAATTCGGATGCGATTTCCGTGTTTTATCGTCAATAAGATGGTCCAAGGGATACATTAAACCTGAAGTGAAGCATCGGAATCTAAATCTGACCTCACAGGAGAGGTTCAAATCATATAAAGTGAGAGTGTCAGTCCTCTTGTACTTAAGTCACCATTGTGACTTTTGTATTAATTTCGGATGCAATTTCTGTGTTTCATCGTCAATAAGAAGGTCCAAGGGATACAGTAAACCTGAAGTGAAGCATCGGAATCTAAAACTGGACTCACAGGAGAGGTTCAAATCAAAGAAAGTGAGTGTGTCAGTCTTCTTGTACTTAAGTGGGCATTGTGCCATTTGTATTAAATTCGGATGAAAGTTCTGTGTTTCATCGTCAATAAGAAGGTCAGAGGTATACAGTAAACCTGAAAGGAAGCATCGGAATCTAAAACTGGACTCAAAGGAGAGGTTCAAATCACAGAAAGTTAGACTGTCAGTCCTCTTGTACTTAAGTCGGCATTGTGCTTTTTGAATTTAATTCCGATGCAACTTCTGTGCTTCATCGTCAATAAGAAGGTCCAAGGGATACATTAATCCTGAAGTGAAGCATCGGAATCTAAATCTGACCTCACAGGAGAGGTTCGAATCATAGAAAGTGAGAGTGTCAGTCCTCTTTTACTTAAGTCGGCATTGTGCATTTTGAATATGATTCCGATGCAATTTCTGTGTTTCATCGTGAATAAGAAGTTCCAAGGGATACAGTAAACCAGAAGTGAAGCGTCGGAATCTAAAACTGGACTCACAGGAGATGTTCAAATCATAGAAAGTTTGAGTGTCAGTCCTCTTGTACTTAAGTCGCCATTGTGATTTTTGTATTACATTCGGATGCCATTTCTGTGTTTCATCGTCAATAAGAAGGTCCAAGGGATACAGTAAACCTGAAGTGAAGCATCAGAATCTAAAACTGGACTCACAGGAGAGGTTCAAATCATAGAAAGTTAGAGTGTCAGTCCTCTCGTACTTAAGTCGGCATTGTACCTTTGTATTAAATTCGGATGCAAACTCTGTGTTTCATCGTCAATTAGAAGGTTCGAGGGATACAGTAAACCCGAAGTGAAGCATCGGAATCTAAAACTGGACTCACAGGAGAGGTTCAAATCATAGAAAGTGAGAGTGTCAGTCCTATTGTACTTAAGACGGCATTGTGCCTTTTGAATTAAATTCCGATGCAATTTCTGTGTTTCATCGTCAATAAGAAGCTGCAAGGTATACAGCAAACCTGAAGTGAAGCTTCGGAATCTAAAACTGGACTCACAGGAGAGGTTCAAATCCGAGAAAGTGAGAGTGTTAGTCCTCTTCTACTTAGGTCGGCACTGTGCCTTTTGAATTTAATTCCGATGCAATTTCTGCGTTTCATCGTCAATAAGAACGTCCAAGGGATACAGTAAACCTGAAGTGAAACATCGTAAATTAAAACTGTACTCACAGGAGAGGTTCGAATCATAGAAAGTGAGAGTGTCAGTCGTCTTGTACTTATGTCGGCATTGCGCCATTTGTATTAAATTCGGATGCAATTTCTGTGTTTCATCGTCAATAAGAAGGTCCAAGGGATACAGTAAACCTGAGGTGAAGCATCGGAATCTAAAACTGGACTCAGAGGAGAGGTTCAAATCATATAAAGTGAGAGTGTCAGTCCTCTTGTACTTAAGTCACCATTGTGACTTTTGTATTAATTTCGGATGCAATTTCTGTGTTTCATCGTCAATAAGAAGGTCCAAGGGATACAGTAAACCTGAAGTGAAGCATCGGAATCTAAAACTGGACTCACAGGAGAGGTTCAAATCATAGAAAGTGAGTGTGTCAGTCCTCTTGTACTTAAGTCGGCATTGTGCCATTTGTATTAAATTCGGATGAAATTTCTGTGTTTCATCGTCAATAAGAAGGTCAAAGGTATACAGTAAACCTGAAGTGAAGCATCGGAATCTAAAACTGGACTCACAGGAGAGGTTCAAATCATAGAAAGTGGCAGTGTCAGTCCTCTTGTACTTAAGTCGACATTGTGCCATTTGTATTACATTCAGATGCAATTTCTGTGTTTCATCGTCAATAAGAAGGTCCAAGGGATACAGTAAACCTGAAGCGAAGCATCGGAATCTAAAACTGGACTCACAGGAGAGTTTCAAATCATAGAAAGTTTGAGTGTCAGTCCTCTTTTACTTAAGTCATCATTGTGCCTTTTGTATTAAATTCCAATGCAATTTTTATGTTTCATCGTCAATAAGAAGGTGCAAGGTATACAGTAAACCTGAAGTGAAGCTTCGGAATTTAAAACCGGTATCACAGGAGAGGTACAAATCATAGAAAGTTCGAGTGTCAGTCCTCTTGTACTTAAGTCGGCATTGTACCATTTGTATTAAATTCGGATGCGATTTCCGTGTTTTATCGTCAATAAGAAGGTCCAAGGGATACATTAAACCTGAAGTGAAGCATCGGAATCTAAATCTGACCTCACAGGAGAGGTTCGAATCATAGAAAGTGAGAGTGTCAGCCCTCTTGTACTTAAGTCGGCATTGAGCCATTTGTATTAAATTCGGATGCAATTTCTGTGTTTCATCTTCAATAAGAATGTCCATGGGATACAGTAAACCTGAGGTGAAGCATCGGAATCTAAAACTGGACTCACAGGAGAGATTCAAATCATAGAAAGTGAAAGCGTCAGTCCTCTTGTACTTAAGTCGCCATTGTGCCTTTTGTATTAAATTCGGATGCAAACTCTGTGTTTCGTCGTCAATAAGAAGGTCCAAGGGATACAGTAAACCTGAAGTGAAGCATCGGAATCTAAAACTGGACTCACAGGAGAGGTTCAAATCATAGAAAGTTAGAGTGTCAGTCCTCTTGTACTTAAATCGGCATTGTGCCTTTTGAATTTAATTCCGATGCAATTTCTGTCTTTCATCGTCAATAAGAAGGTCCAAGGGATACAGTAAACCTGAAGTGAAGCAATGGAACCTAAAACTGGACTCACAGGAGAGGTTCAATCATAGAAAGTTAGAGTGTCAGTCCTCTTGTACTTAAATCGGCATTGTGCCTTTTGAATTTAATTCCGATGCAACTTCTGTGTTTCATCGTCAATAAGAAGGTCCAAGGGATACAGTAAACCTGAAGTGAAGCAATGGAACCTAAAACTGGACTCACAGGAGAGGTTCAAAACATAGAAAGTTAGACTGTCAGTCCTCTTGTACTTAAGTCGTCATTGTGCCTTTTGTATTAACTTCGGATGGAATTTCTGTGTTTCATCGTAAATAAGAAGGAGCAAGGTATACAGTAAACCTGAAGTCAAGCATCGGAATCTAAAACTGGACTCACAGGAGAGTTTCAAATCATAGAAAGTTTGAGTGTCAGTCCTCTTTTACTTAAGTCATCATTGTGCCTTTTGTATTAAATTCCAATGCAATTTCTATGTTTCATCGTCAATAAGAAGGTGCAAGGTATACAGTAAACCTGAAGTGAAGCATCGGAATTTAAAACCGGTATCACAGGAGAGGTACAAATCATAGAAAGTTCGAGTGTCAGTCCTCTTGTACTTAAGTCGGCATTGTACCATTTGTATTAAATTCGGATGCGATTTCCGTGTTTTATCGTCAATAAGAAGGTCCAAGGGATACATTAAATCTGAAGTGAAGCATCGGAATCTAAATCTGACCTCACAGGAGAGGTTCGAATCATAGAAAGTGAGAGTGTCAGCCCTCTTGTACTTAAGTCGCCATTGAGCCATTTGTATTAAATTCGGATGCAATTTCTGTGTTTCATCTTCTATAAGAATGTCCATGGGATACAGTAAACCTGAGGTGAAGCATCGGAATCTAAAACTGGACTCACAGGAGAGATTCAAATCATAGAAAGTGAAAGTGTCAGTCCTCTTGTACTTAAGTCGCCATTGTGCCTTTTGTATTAAATTCGGATGCAAACTCTGTGTTTCGTCGTCAAAAAGAAGGTCCAAGGGATACAGTAAACCTGAAGTGAAGCATCGGAATCTAAAACTGGACTCACAGGAGAGGTTCAAATCATAGAAAGTTAGAGTGTCAGTCCTCTTGTACTTAAATCGGCATTGTGCCTTTTGAATTTAATTCCGATGCAATTTCTGTCTTTCATCGTCAATAAGAAGGTCCAAGGGATACAGTAAACCTGAAGTGAAGCAATGGAACCTAAAACTGGACTCACAGGAGAGGTTCAATCATAGAAAGTTAGAGTGTCAGTCCTCTTGTACTTAAATCGGCATTGTGCCTTTTGAATTTAATTCCGATGCAACTTCTGTGTTTCATCGTCAATAAGAAGGTCCAAGGGATACAGTAAACCTGAAGTGAAGCATCGGAATTTAAAACTGGACTCACAGGAGAGTTTCAAATCATAGAAAGTTTGAGTGTCAGTCCTCTTGTACTTAAGTCGTCATTGTGCCTTTTGTATTAACTTCGGATGGAATTTCTGTGTTTCATCGTAAATAAGATGGAGCAAGGTATACAGTAAACCTGAAGTGAAGCATCGGAATCTAAAACTGGACTCACAGGAGAGGTTCAAATCATAGAAAGTGGCAGTGTCAGTCCTCTTGTACTTAAGTCGACATTGTGCCATTTGTATTACATTCAGATGCAATTTCTGTGTTTCATCGTCAATAAGAAGGTCCAAGGGATACAGTAAACCTGAAGCGAAGCATCGGAATCTAAAACTGGACTCACAGGAGAGTTTCAAATCATAGAAAGTTTGAGTGTCAGTCCTCTTTTACTTAAGTCATCATTGTGCCTTTTGTATTAAATTCCAATGCAATTTCTATGTTTCATCGTCAATAAGAAGGTGCAAGGTATACAGTAAACCTGAAGTGAAGCATCGGAATTTAAAACCGGTATCACAGGAGAGGTACAAATCATAGAAAGTTCGAGTGTCAGTCCTCTTGTACTTAAGTCGGCATTGTACCATTTGTATTAAATTCGGATGCGATTTCCGTGTTTTATCGTCAATAAGAAGGTCCAAGGGATACATTAAACCTGAAGTGAAGCATCGGAATCTAAATCTGACCTCACAGGAGAGGTTCGAATCATAGAAAGTGAGAGTGTCAGCCCTCTTGTACTTAAGTCGGCATTGAGCCATTTGTATTAAATTCGGATGCAATTTCTGTGTTTCATCTTCAATAAGAATGTCCATGGGATACAGTAAACCTGAGGTGAAGCATCGGAATCTAAAACTGGACTCACAGGAGAGATTCAAATCATAGAAAGTGAAAGTGTGAGTCCTCTTGTACTTAAGTCGCCATTGTGCCTTTTGTATTAAATTCGGATGCAAACTCTGTGTTTCGTCGTCAATAAGAAGGTCCAAGGGATACAGTAAACCTGAAGTGAAGCATCGGAATCTAAAACTGGACTCACAGGAGAGGTTCAAATCATAGAAAGTTAGAGTGTCAGTCCTCTTGTACTTAAATCGGCATTGTGCCTTTTGAATTTAATTCCGATGCAATTTCTGTCTTTCATCGTCAATAAGAAGGTCCAAGGGATACAGTAAACCTGAAGTGAAGCAATGGAACCTAAAACTGGACTCACAGGAGAGGTTCAATCATAGAAAGTTAGAGTGTCAGTCCTCTTGTACTTAAATCGGCATTGTGCCTTTTGAATTTAATTCCGATGCAACTTCTGTGTTTCATCGTCAATAAGAAGGTCCAAGGGATACAGTAAACCTGAAGTGAAGCAATGGAACCTAAAACTGGACTCACAGGAGAGGTTCAACACATAGAAAGTTAGACTGTCAGTCCTCTTGTTCTTAAGTCGTCATTGTGCCTTTTGTATTAACTTCGGATGGAATTTCTGTGTTTCATCGTAAATAAGAAGGAGCAAGGTATACAGTAAACCTGAAGTCAAGCATCGGAATCTAAAACTGGACTCACAGGAGAGGTTCAAATCATAGAAAGTGGCAGTGTCATTCCTCTTGTACTTAAGTCGACATTGTGCCATTTGTATTACATTCAGATGCAATTTCTGTGTTTCATCGTCAATAAGAAGGTCCAAGGGATACAGTAAACCTGAAGCGAAGCATCGGAATCTAAAACTGGACTCACAGGAGAGTATCAAATCATAGAAAGTTTGAGTGTCAGTCCTCTTTTACTTAAGTCGTCATTGTGCCTTTTGTATTAAATTCCAATGCAATTTCTATGTTTCATCGTCAATAAGAAGGTGCAAGGTATACAGTAACCCTGAAGTGAAGCATCGGAATTTAAAACCGGTATCACAGGAGAGGTACAAATCATAGAAAGTTCGAGTGTCAGTCCTCTTGTAATTAAGTCGGCATTGTACCATTTGTATTAAATTCGGATGCGATTTCCGTGTTTTATCGTCAATAAGAAGGTCCAAGGGATACATTAAACCTGAAGTGAAGGATCGGAATCTAAATCTGACCTCACAGGAGAGGTTAGAATCATAGAAAGTGAGAGTGTCAACCCTCTTGTACTTAAGTCTTCATTGAGCCATTTGTATTAAATTCGGATGCAATTTCTGTGTTTCATCGTCAATAAGAATGTCCATGGGATACAGTAAACCTGAGGTGAAGCATCGGAATCTAAAACTGGACTCACAGGAGAGATTCAAATCATAGAAAGTGAAAGTGTCAGTCCTCTTGTACTTAAGTCGCCATTGTGCCTTTTGTATTAAATTCGGATGCAAACTCTGTGTTTCATCGTCAATAAGAAGGTCCAAGGGATGCAGTAAACCTGAAGTGAAGCATCGGAATCTAAAACTGGACTCACAGGAGAGGTTCAAATCATAGAATGTTAGAGTGTCAGTCCTCTTGTACTTAAAACGGCATTGTGCCTTTTGAATTTAATTCCGATGCAATTTCTGTCTTTCATCGTCAATAAGAAGGTCCAAGGGATACAGTAAACCTGAAGTGAAGCAATGGAACCTAAAACTGGACTCACAGGAGAGGTTCAATCATAGAAAGTTAGAGTGTCAGTCCTCTTGTACTTAAATCGGCATTGTGCCTTTTGAATTTAATTCCGATGCAATTTCTGTGTTTCATCGTCAATAAGAAGGTGCAAGGGATACAGTAAACCTGAAGTGAAGCAATGGAACCTAAAACTGGACTCACAGGAGAGGTTCAAATCACAGAAAGAGAGAGTGTCAGTCCTCTTGTACTTAAGACGGCATTGTGCCTTTTGAATTTAATTACGATGCATTTTCTGAATTTCATCGTCAACAACAAGGTGCAAGGTATACAGTAAACCTGAAGTGAAGCATCGGAATCTAAATCTGACCTCACAATAGAGGTTCGAATCATAGAAAGTGAGAGTGTCGGTCCTCTTGTACTTAAGTCGGCATTGTGATATTTGTATTAAATTCGTATGCAATTTCTGTGTTTCGTCGTCAATAAGAAGGTCCAAGGGATACGGTAAACCTGAAGTGAAGCACCGGAAACTAAAACTGGACTCACAGGGGAGGTTCAAATCATAGAAAGTGAGAGTGTCAGTCCTCTTGTACTTAAGTCGCCATTGTGCCATTTGTATTAATTTCGGATGCAATTTCTGTGTTTCATCGTCAATTAGAAGGTCCAAGGGATACAGTAAACCTGAAGTAAAGCATCGGAATCTAAAACTGGAATCACAGGAGAGGTTCAAATCATAGAAAGTGAGAGTGTCAGTCCTCTTGTACTTAAGACGGCATTGTGCCTTTTGAATTTAATTCCGATGCATTTTCTGAGTTTCATCGTCAATAAGAAGGTCCAAGGGATGCAGTAAACCTGAAGTGAAGCATCGGAATCTAAAACTGGACTCACAGGAGAGGTTCAAATCATAGAATGTTAGAGTGTCAGTCCTCTTGTACTTAAAACGGCATTGTGCCTTTTGAATTTAATTCCGATGCAATTTCTGTCTTTCATCGTCAATAAGAAGGTCCAAGGGATACAGTAAACCTGAAGTGAAGCAATGGAACCTAAAACTGGACTCACAGGAGAGGTTCAATCATAGAAAGTTAGAGTGTCAGTCCTCTTGTACTTAAATCGGCATTGTGCCTTTTGAATTTAATTCCGATGCAATTTCTGTGTTTCATCGTCAATAAGAAGGTGCAAGGGATACAGTAAACCTGAAGTGAAGCAATGGAACCTAAAACTGGACTCACAGGAGAGGTTCAAATCACAGAAAGAGAGAGTGTCAGTCCTCTTGTACTTAAGACGGCATTGTGCCTTTTGAATTTAATTACGATGCATTTTCTGAATTTCATCGTCAACAACAAGGTGCAAGGTATACAGTAAACCTGAAGTGAAGCATCGGAATCTAAATCTGACCTCACAATAGAGGTTCGAATCATAGAAAGTGAGAGTGTCGGTCCTCTTGTACTTAAGTCGGCATTGTGATATTTGTATTAAATTCGTATGCAATTTCTGTGTTTCGTCGTCAATAAGAAGGTCCAAGGGATACGGTAAACCTGAAGTGAAGCACCGGAAACTAAAACTGGACTCACAGGGGAGGTTCAAATCATAGAAAGTGAGAGTGTCAGTCCTCTTGTACTTAAGTCGCCATTGTGCCATTTGTATTAATTTCGGATGCAATTTCTGTGTTTCATCGTCAATTAGAAGGTCCAAGGGATACAGTAAACCTGAAGTAAAGCATCGGAATCTAAAACTGGAATCACAGGAGAGGTTCAAATCATAGAAAGTGAGAGTGTCAGTCCTCTTGTACTTAAGACGGCATTGTGCCTTTTGAATTTAATTCCGATGCATTTTCTGAGTTTCATCGTCAATAAGAAGGTGCAAGGTATACAGTAAACCTGAAGTGAAGCATCGGAATCTAAATCTGACCTCACAGGAGAGGTTCGAATCATAGAAAGTGAGAGTGCCAGTCCTCTTTTACTTAAGTCGGCATTGTGCCATTTGCATTAAATTCGTATGCAATTTCTGTGTTTCGTCGTCAATAAGAAGGTCCAAGGGATACGGTAAACCTGAAGTGAAGCACCGGAAACTAAAACTGGACTCACAGGGGAGGTTCAAATCATAGAAAGTGAGAGTGTCAGTCCTCTTGTACTTAAGCCGCCATTGTGATTTTTGAATTTAATTCCGATGCTATATCTGTGTTTCATCGTCAATAAGAAGGTCCATGGGATACAGTAAACCTGAAGTGAAGCATCGGAATCTAGATCTGGACTCACAGGAGATGTTCATATCATAGAAAGTGAGAGTGTCAGTCCTCTTGTACTTAAGCCGCCATTGTGATTTTTGTATTAAATTCGGATGCAATTTCTGTGTTTCATCGTCAATAAGAAGCTCCAAGGGATACAGTAAACCTGAAGTGAAGCATCGGAATCTAAAACTGGACTCACAGCAGAGGTGCAAATCATAGAGAGTTAGAGTGTCAGTCCTCTTGTACTAAAGTCTTCATTGTACCTTTTGTATTAAATTCGGATGCAAACTCTGTGTTGCATCGTCAATTAGAAGGTCCAAGAGATACAGTAATCCTTAAGTGAAGCATCGGAATGTAAAACTGGACTCACAGGAGAGGTTTAAATCATAGAAAGTAAGAGTGTCAGTCCTCTTGTACTTAAGTCGGCATTGTGCCTTTTGAATATAATTCCGATGCAATTTCTGTGTTTCTTCGTCAATAAGAAGCTGCAAGGTATACAGTAAACCTGAAGAGAAGCTTCGGAATCTAAAACTGGACTCAGAGGAGAGGTTCAAATCATATAAAGTGAGAGTGTCAGTCCTCTTGTACTTAAGTCTCCATTGTGACTTTTGTATTAATTTCGGATGCAATTTCTGTGTTCCATCGTCAACAAGAAGGTCCAAGGGATACAGTAAACCTGAAGTGAAGCATCGGAATCTAAAACTGGACTCACAGGAGAGATCTAAATCATAGAAAGTGAAAGTGTCAGTCCACTTGCACTTAAGTCGCCATTGTGCCTTTTGTATTAAATTCGGATGCAATTTCTGTGTTTCATCGTCAATAAGAAGGTCCAAGGGATACAGTATACCTGAAGTGAAGCATTGGAATCCAAAACTGGACTCACAGGAGAGGTTCAAAGCATAGAAAGTTAGAGTGTCAGTCCTCTTGTACTTAAATCGGCATTGTGCTTTTTGAATTTAATTCCGATGCAATTTCTGTGTTTCATCGTCAATAAGAAGGTCGAAGGGATACAGTAAACCTGAAGTGAAGCAATGGAATCTAAAACTGGACTCACAGGAGATGTTCAAAACATAGAAAGTGAGAGTGTCAGTCCTCTTGTACTTAAGTCGCCATTGTGATTTTTGTATTGCATTCGGATGCAATTTCTGTGTTTCATCGTCAATAAGAAAGTCCAAGGGATACAGTAAACCTGAAGTGAAGCATCAGAATCTAAAACTGGACTCACAGGAGAGGTTCAAATCATGGAAAGTTAGAGTGTCAGTCCTCTTGTACTTAAGTCGGCATTGTGCCCTTTGTATTAAATTCGAATGCAAACTCTGAGTTTCATCGTCAATAAGAAGGTCCAAGGGATACAGTAAATCTTAAGTGAAGCATCAGAATTTAAAACTGGACTCTTAGGAGAGGTTCAAATCATAGAAAGTTAGAATGTCAGTCCTCTTGTACTTAAGTCGGCATTGTGCATTTTGAATTTAATTCCGATGCTTTTTCTGTGTTTCATTGACAATAAGAAGGTCCAAGAGATACAGTAAACCTGAAGTGAAGCATCGGAATCCAAAACTGGACTCACAGGAGAGGTTCAAACCATAGAAAGTTGGAATGTCAGTCCTCTTGTACTTAAGTCGGCATTGTGCCTTTTGCATAAATTCGGATGCAATTTCTGTGTTTCATCGCCAATAAGAAGGTGCAAGGTATACAGCGAACCTGAAGTGAAGCATCGGAGTCTAAAACTGGACTCACAGGAGAGGTTCAAATCATAGAAAGTGAGAGTGTCAGTCCTCTTGTACTTAAGTCGACATTGTGCCATTTGTATTAAATTCGAATGCAATTTCTGTGTTTCATCGTCAATAAGAAGGTCCAAGGGATACAGTAAACCAGAAGTGAAGCATCGGAATCCAAAACTGGACCTACAGGTGAGGTTCAAAGCATAGAAAGTGAGAGTCTCAGTCCTCTTGTACTTAAGACGGCATTGTGCCTTGAGAATTTAATTCCGATACATTTTCTGAGTTTCATCGTCAATAAGAAGGTGCAAGGTATACAGTAAACCTGAAGTGAAGCATCGGAATCTAAATCTGACCTCACAGGAGAGGTTCGAATCATAGAAAGTGTGAGTGTCAGTCCTCTTGTACTTAAGTCGGTATTGTGCCTTTTGTATTAAATTCGGATGCAAACTCTGTGTTTCATTGTCAATAAGAGGGTCCAAGGGATACAGTAAACCTGAAGTGATGCATCGGAATCTAAAACTGGACTCACAGGAGAGGTTCAAATCATAGAAAGTTAGAGTGTCAGTCCTCTTGTATTCAAGTCGGTATTGTGCCTTTTGAATTTAATTCCGATGCTATTTCTGTGTTTCATCGACAATCAGAAGTTCCAAGGGATACAGTAAACCTGAAGTGAAGCATCGGAATCTAAAACTGGACTCACAGGAGAGGTTCAAATCATAGAAAGTGAGAGTGTCAGTCCTCTTGTACTTAAGTCACCATTGTGACTTTTGTATTAATTTCGGATGCAATTTCTGTGTTTCATCGTCAATTAGAAGGTCCAAGGGATACAGCAAACCTGAAGTAAAGCATCGAAATCTAAAACTTGAATCACAGGAGAGGTTCAAATCATAGAAAGTGAGAGTGTCCGTCCTCTTGTACTTAAGGCGGCATTGTGCCTTTTGAATTTAATTCCGATGCATCTTCTGAGTTTCATCGTCAATAAGAAGGTGCACGGTATACAGTAAACCTGAGGTGAAGCATCAGAATCTAAATCTGACCTCACAGGAGAGGTTCGAATCATAAAAAGTGAGAGTGTCAGTCCTCTTCTACTTAAGTCGGCATTGTGCCATTTGTATTAAATTCGTATGCAATTTCTGTGTTTCGTTGTCAATAAGAAGGTCCAAGGGATACAGTAAACCTGAAGTGAAGCATCGGAAACTAAAACTGGACTCACAGGGGAGGTTCAAATCATAGAAAGTGAGAGTGTCAGTCCTCTTGTACTTAAGTCGCCATTGTGCCATTTGTATTAAATTCGGATGCAATTTCTGTCTTCATCGTCCATAAGAAGGTCCAAGGGATATAGTAAACCTGAAGTAAAGCTTCGGAATCTAAAACTGGACTCTCAGGAGAGGTTCAAATCATAGAAAGTTAAAGTTTCAGTCCTCTTGTACTTAAGTCAGCATTGTGCATTTTGTATCAAATTCGGATGCAAACTCTGTGTTTCATCGTCAATAAGAAGGTCCAAGGGATACAGTAAACCTGAAGTGAAGCATCGGAATCTGAACCTGGACTCACAGGAGAGGTTCATATCATAAAAAGTTAGAGTGTCAGTCCTCTTGTACTTAAGTCGGCTTTGTGCCTTTTGAATTTAATTCCGATGCTATTTCTGTGTTTCATTGTCAATAAGAAGGTCCAAGGGATACAGTAAACCTGATGTGAAGCATCAGAATCTAAAACTGGACTCACAGGAGAGTTTAAAATCATAGAAAGTGAGAGTGTCAGTCCTCTTTTACTTAAGTCGGCATTGTGCGTTTTGAATATGATTCCGATGCAATTTCTGTGTTTCATCGTCAATAAGAAGTTCCAAGGGATACAGTAAACCAGAAGTGAAGCGTCGGAATCTAAAACTGGACCCACAGGAGAGGTTCAAATCATAGAAAGTTAGAGTGTCAGTCCTCTCGTACTTAAGTCGGCATTGTACCTTTGTATTAAATTCGGATACAAACTCTGTGTTTCATCGTCAATTAGAAGGTCCGAGGGATACAATAAACCCGAAGTGAAGCATCGGAATCTAAAACTGGACTCACAGGAGAGGTTCAAATCATAGAATGTGAGAGTGTCAGTCCTATTGTACTTAAGACGGCATTGTGCCTTTTGAATTAAATTCCGATGCAATTTCTGTGTTTCATCGTCAATAAGAAGCTGCAAGGTATACAGCAAACCTGAAGTGAAGCTTCGGAATCTAAAACTGGACTCACAGGAGAGGTTCAAATCAGAGAAAGTGAGAGTGTTAGTCCTCTTCTACTTAGGTCGGCACTGTGCCTTTTGAATTTAATTCCGATGCAATTTCTGTGTTTCATCGTCAATAAGAACGTCCAAGGGATACACTCAACCCGAAGTGAAACATCGGAAATTAAAACTATACTCACAGGAGAGGTTCGAATCATAGAAATTGAGAGTGTCAGTCGTCTTGTACTTAAGTCGGCATTGCGCCATTTGTATTAAATTCGGATGCAATTTCTGTGTTTCATCGTCAATAAGAAGGTCCAAGGGATACAGTAAACCTGGGGTGAAGCATCGGAATCTAAAACTGGACTCAGAGGAGAGGTTCAAATCATATAAAGTGAGAGTGTCAGTCCTCTTGTACTTAAGTCACCATTGTGACTTTTGTATTAGTTTCGGATGCAATTTCTGTGTTTCATCGTCAATAAGAAGGTCCAAGGGATACAGTAAACCTGAAGTGAAGCATCGGAATCTAAAACTGGACTCACAGGAGAGGTTCAAATCATAGAAAGTGAGTGGGTCAGTCCCCTTGTACTTAAGTCGGCATTGTGCCATTTGTATTAAATTCGGATGAAATTTCTGTGTTTCATCGTCAATAAGAAGGTCAAAGATATACAGTAAACCTGAAGTGAAGCATCGGAATCTAAAACTGGACTCACAGGAGAGGTTCAAATCATAGAAAGTTAGACTGTCAGTCCTCTTGTACTTAAGTGGTCATTGTGCCTTTTGTATTAACTTCGGATGGAATTTCTGTGTTTCATCGTAAATAAGAAGGAGCAAGGTATACAGTAAACCTGAAGTGTAGCATCGGAATCTAAAACTGGACTCACAGGAGAGGTTCAAATCATAGAAAGTGGCAGTGTCAGTCCTCTTGTACTTAAGTCGACATTGTGCCATTTGTACTACATTCAGATGCAATTTCTGTGTTTCATCGTCAATAAGAAGGTCCAAGGGATACAGTAAACCTGAAGCGAAGCATCGGAATCTAAAACTGGACTCACAGGAGAGTTTCAAATCATAGAAAGTTTGAGTGTCAGTCCTCTTTTACTTAAGTCGTCATTGTGCCTTTTGTAATAAATTCCAATGCAATTTCTATGTTTCATCGTCAATAAGAAGGTGCAAGGTATACAGTAAACCTGAAGTGAAGCATCGGAATTTAAAACCGGTATCACAGGAGAGGTACAAATCATAGAAAGTTCGAGTGTCAGTCCTCTTGTACTTAAGTCGGCATTGTACCATTTGTATTACATTCGATGCGATTTCCGTGTTTTATCGTCAATAAGAAGGTCCAAGGGATACATTAAACCTGAAGTGAAGCATCGGAATCTAAATCTGACCTCACAGGAGAGGTTCGAATCATAGAAAGTGAGAGTGTCAGCCCTCTTGTACTTAAGTCGGCATTGAGCCATTTGTATTAAATTCGGATGCAATTTCTGTGTTTCATCGTCAATAAGAATGTCCATGGGATACAGTAAACCTGAGGTGAAGCATCGGAATCTAAAACTGGACTCACAGGAGAGATTCAAATCATAGAAAGTGAAAGTGTCAGTCCTCTTGTACTTAAGTCGCCATTGTGCATTTTGTATTAAATTCGGATGCAAACTCTGTGTTTCATCGTCAATAAGAAGGTCCAAGGGATACAGTAAACCTGAAGTGAAGCATCGGAATCTAAAACTGGACTCACAGGAGAGGTTCAAATCATAGAAAGTTAGAGTGTCAGTCCTCTTGTACTTAAATCGGCATTGTGCCTTTAGAATTTAATTCCGATGCAATTTCTGTCTTTCATCGTCAATAAGAAGGTCCAAGGGATACAGTAAACCTGAAGTGAAGCAATGGAACCTAAAACTGGACTCACAGGAGAGGTTCAATCATAGAAAGTTAGAGTGTCAGTCCTCTTGTACTTAAATCGGCATTGTGCCTTTTGAATTTAATTCCGATGCAATTTCTGTGTTTCATCGTCAATAAGAAGGTCCAAGGGATACAGTAAACCTGAAGTGAAGCAATGGAACCTAAAACTGGACTCACAGGAGAGGTTCAAATCATAGAAAGTTAGACTGTCAGTCCTCTTGTACTTAAGTCGTCATTGTGCATTTTGTATTAACTTCGAATGGAATTTCTGTGTTTCATCGTAAATAAGAAGGAGCAAGGTATACAGTAATCCTGAAGTGAAGCATCGGAATCTCAAACTGGACTCACAGGAGAGGTTCAAATCATAGAAAGTGGCAGTGTCAGTCCTCTCGTACTTAAGTCGCCATTGTGCCATTTGTATTAAATTCGGATGCAATTTCTGTGTTTCATCGTCAATAAGAAGGTCCAAGGGATACAGTAAACCTGAAGCGAAGCATCGGAATCTAAAACTGGACTCACAGGAGAGTTTCAAATCATAGAAAGTTTGAGTGTCAGTCCTCTTTTACTTAAGTCGTCATTGTGCCTTTTGTATTAAATTCCAATGCAATTTCTATGTTTCATCGTCAATAAGAAGGTGCAAGGTATACAATAAACCTGAAGTGAAGCATCGGAATTTAAAACCGGTATCACAGGAGAGGTACAAATCATAGAAAGTTCGAGTGACAGTCCTCTTGTACTTAAGTCGGCATTGTACCATTTGTAATCAATTCGGATGCGATTTCCGTGTTTTATCGTCAATAAGAAGGTCCAAGGGATACATTAAACCTGAAGTGAAGCATCGGAATCTAAATCTGACCTCACAGGAGAGGTTCGAATCATAGAAAGTGAGAGTGTCAACCCTCTTGTACTTAAGTCGGCATTGAGCCATTTGTATTAAATTCGGATGCAATTTCTGTGTTTCATCGTCAATAAGAATGTCCATGGGATACAGTAAACCTGAGGTGAAGCATCGGAATCTAAAACTTGACTCACAGGAGAGATTCAAATCATAGAAAGTGAAAGTGTCAGTCCTCTTGTACTTAAGTCGCCATTGTGCCTTTTGTATTAAATTCGGATGCAAACTCTGTGTTTCATCGTCAATAAGAAGGTCCAAGGGATACAGTAAACCTGAAGTGAAGCATCGGAATCTAAAACTGGACTCACAGGAGATGTTCAAATCATAGAAAGTTAGAGTGTCAGTCCTCTTGTATTTAAATCGGCATTGTGCCTTTTGAATTTAATTCCGATGCAATTTCTGTCTTTCATCGTCAATAAGAAGGTCCAAGGGATACAGTAAACCTGAAGTGAAGCAATGGAACCTAAAACTGGACTCACAGGAGAGGTTCAATCATAGAAAGTTAGAGTGTCAGTCCTCTTGCACTTAAATCGGCATTGTGCCTTTTGAATTTAATTCCGATGCAATTTCTGTGTTTCATCGTCAATAAGAAGGTCCAAGGGATACAGTAAACCTGGGGTGAAGCATCGGAATCTAAAACTGGACTCAGAGGAGAGGTTCAAATCATATAAAGTGAGAGTGTCAGTCCTCTTGTACTTAAGTCACCATTGTGACTTTTGTATTAGTTTCGGATGCAATTTCTGTGTTTCATCGTCAATAAGAAGGTCCAAGGGATACAGTAAACCTGAAGTGAAGCATCGGAATCTAAAACTGGACTCACAGGAGAGGTTCAAATCATAGAAAGTGAGTGGGTCAGTCCCCTTGTACTTAAGTCGGCATTGTGCCATTTGTATTAAATTCGGATGAAATTTCTGTGTTTCATCGTCAATAAGAAGGTCAAAGATATACAGTAAACCTGAAGTGAAGCATCGGAATCTAAAACTGGACTCACAGGAGAGGTTCAAATCATAGAAAGTTAGACTGTCAGTCCTCTTGTACTTAAGTGGTCATTGTGCCTTTTGTATTAACTTCGGATGGAATTTCTGTGTTTCATCGTAAATAAGAAGGAGCAAGGTATACAGTAAACCTGAAGTGTAGCATCGGAATCTAAAACTGGACTCACAGGAGAGGTTCAAATCATAGAAAGTGGCAGTGTCATTCCTCTTGTACTTAAGTCGACATTGTGCCATTTGTACTACATTCAGATGCAATTTCTGTGTTTCATCGTCAATAAGAAGGTCCAAGGGATACAGTAAACCTGAAGCGAAGCATCGGAATCTAAAACTGGACTCACAGGAGAGTTTCAAATCATAGAAAGTTTGAGTGTCAGTCCTCTTTTACTTAAGTCGTCATTGTGCCTTTTGTAATAAATTCCAATGCAATTTCTATGTTTCATCGTCAATAAGAAGGTGCAAGGTATACAGTAAACCTGAAGTGAAGCATCGGAATTTAAAACCGGTATCACAGGAGAGGTACAAATCATAGAAAGTTCGAGTGTCAGTCCTCTTGTACTTAAGTCGGCATTGTACCATTTGTATTACATTCGATGCGATTTCCGTGTTTTATCGTCAATAAGAAGGTCCAAGGGATACATTAAACCTGAAGTGAAGCATCGGAATCTAAATCTGACCTCACAGGAGAGGTTCGAATCATAGAAAGTGAGAGTGTCAGCCCTCTTGTACTTAAGTCGGCATTGAGCCATTTGTATTAAATTCGGATGCAATTTCTGTGTTTCATCGTCAATAAGAATGTCCATGGGATACAGTAAACCTGAGGTGAAGCATCGGAATCTAAAACTGGACTCACAGGAGAGATTCAAATCATAGAAAGTGAAAGTGTCAGTCCTCTTGTACTTAAGTCGCCATTGTGCATTTTGTATTAAATTCGGATGCAAACTCTGTGTTTCATCGTCAATAAGAAGGTCCAAGGGATACAGTAAACCTGAAGTGAAGCATCGGAATCTAAAACTGGACTCACAGGAGAGGTTCAAATCATAGAAAGTTAGAGTGTCAGTCCTCTTGTACTTAAATCGGCATTGTGCCTTTAGAATTTAATTCCGATGCAATTTCTGTCTTTCATCGTCAATAAGAAGGTCCAAGGGATACAGTAAACCTGAAGTGAAGCAATGGAACCTAAAACTGGACTCACAGGAGAGGTTCAATCATAGAAAGTTAGAGTGTCAGTCCTCTTGTACTTAAATCGGCATTGTGCCTTTTGAATTTAATTCCGATGCAATTTCTGTGTTTCATCGTCAATAAGAAGGTCCAAGGGATACAGTAAACCTGAAGTGAAGCAATGGAACCTAAAACTGGACTCACAGGAGAGGTTCAAATCATAGAAAGTTAGACTGTCAGTCCTCTTGTACTTAAGTCGTCATTGTGCATTTTGTATTAACTTCGAATGGAATTTCTGTGTTTCATCGTAAATAAGAAGGAGCAAGGTATACAGTAATCCTGAAGTGAAGCATCGGAATCTCAAACTGGACTCACAGGAGAGGTTCAAATCATAGAAAGTGGCAGTGTCAGTCCTCTCGTACTTAAGTCGCCATTGTGCCATTTGTATTAAATTCGGATGCAATTTCTGTGTTTCATCGTCAATAAGAAGGTCCAAGGGATACAGTAAACCTGAAGCGAAGCATCGGAATCTAAAACTGGACTCACAGGAGAGTTTCAAATCATAGAAAGTTTGAGTGTCAGTCCTCTTTTACTTAAGTCGTCATTGTGCCTTTTGTATTAAATTCCAATGCAATTTCTATGTTTCATCGTCAATAAGAAGGTGCAAGGTATACAATAAACCTGAAGTGAAGCATCGGAATTTAAAACGGGTATCACAGGAGAGGTACAAATCATAGAAAGTTCGAGTGACAGTCCTCTTGTACTTAAGTCGGCATTGTACCATTTGTAATCAATTCGGATGCGATTTCCGTGTTTTATCGTCAATAAGAAGGTCCAAGGGATACATTAAACCTGAAGTGAAGCATCGGAATCTAAATCTGACCTCACAGGAGAGGTTCGAATCATAGAAAGTGAGAGTGTCAACCCTCTTGTACTTAAGTCGGCATTGAGCCATTTGTATTAAATTCGGATGCAATTTCTGTGTTTCATCGTCAATAAGAATGTCCATGGGATACAGTAAACCTGAGGTGAAGCATCGGAATCTAAAACTTGACTCACAGGAGAGATTCAAATCATAGAAAGTGAAAGTGTCAGTCCTCTTGTACTTAAGTCGCCATTGTGCCTTTTGTATTAAATTCGGATGCAAACTCTGTGTTTCATCGTCAATAAGAAGGTCCAAGGGATACAGTAAACCTGAAGTGAAGCATCGGAATCTAAAACTGGACTCACAGGAGATGTTCAAATCATAGAAAGTTAGAGTGTCAGTCCTCTTGTACTTAAATCGGCATTGTGCCTTTTGAATTTAATTCCGATGCAATTTCTGTCTTTCATCGTCAATAAGAAGGTCCAAGGGATACAGTAAACCTGAAGTGAAGCAATGGAACCTAAAACTGGACTCACAGGAGAGGTTCAATCATAGAAAGTTAGAGTGTCAGTCCTCTTGCACTTAAATCGGCATTGTGCCTTTTGAATTTAATTCCGATGCAATTTCTGTGTTTCATCGTCAATAAGAAGGTCCAAGGGATACAGTAAACCTGAAGTGAAGCAATGGAACCTAAAACTGGACTCACAGGAGAGGTTCAAATCATAGAAAGAGAGAGTGTCAGTCCTCTTGTACTTAAGACGGCATTGTGCCTTTTGAATTTATTTACGATGCATTTTCTGAATTTCATCGTCAACAACAAGGTGCAAGGTATACAGTAAACCTGAAGTGAAGCATCGGAATCTAAATCTGACCTCACAGGAGAGGTTCGAATCATAGAAAGTGAGAGTGTCAGTCCTCTTGTGCTTAAGTCGGTATTGTGCCTTTTGTATTAAATTCGGATGCAAACTCTATGTTTCATCGTCAATAAGAAGGTCCAAGGGATACATTAAACCTGAAGTGAAGCATCGGAATCTAAAACTGGACTCACAGGAGAGGTTCAAATCATAGAAAGTTAGAGTGTCAGTCCTCTTGTATTTAAGTCGGTATTGTGCCTTTTGAATTTAATTCCGATGCAATTTCTGAGTTTAATCGTCAATAAGAAGTTCCAAGGGATAAAGTAAACCTGAAGTGAAGCATCGGAATCTAAAACTGGACTCACAGGAGAGGTTCAAATCATAGAAAGTGAGAGTGTCAGTCCTCTTGTACGTAAGTCACCATTGTGACTTTTGTATTAATTTCGGATGCAATTTCTGTGTTTCATCGTCAATTAGAAGGTCCAAGGGATACTGTAAACCTGAAGTAAAGCATCGGAATCTAAAACTGGAATGACAGGAGAGGTTCAAATCATAGAAAGTGAGAGTGTCAGTCCTCTTGTACTTAAGACGGCATTGTGCCTTTTGAATTTAATTCCGATGCATTTTCTGATTTTCATCGTCAATAAGAAGGTGCAAGGTATACAGTAAACCTGAAGTGAAGCATCGGAATCTAAATCTGACCTCACAGGGGAGGTTCGAATCATAGAAAGTGAGAGTGTCAGTCCTCTTGTACTTAAGTCGGCATTGTGCCATTTGTATTAAATTCGTATGCAATTTCTGTGTTTCGTCGTCAATAAGAAGGTCCAAGGGATACGGTAAACCTGAAGTGAAGCACCGGAAACTAAAACTGAACTCACAGGGGAGGTTCAAATCATAGAAAGTGAGAGTGTCAGTCCTCTTGTACTTAAGTCGCCATTGTGCCATTTGTATTAAATTCGGATGCAATTTCTGTTTTCATTGTCAATAAGAAGGTCCAAGGGATACAGTAAACCTGAAGTAAAGCATCGGAATCTAAAACTGGACTCTCAGGAGAGGTTCAAATCATAGAAAGTTAAAGTGTCAGTCCTCTTGTACTTAAGTCGGCATTGTGCCTTTTGTATTAAATTCGGATGCAAACTCTGTGTTTCATCGTCAATAAGAAGGTCCAAGGGATACAGTAAACCTGAAGTGAAGCATCGGAATCTAAACCTGGACTCACAGGAGAGGGTCATATCATAAAAAGTTAGAGTGTCAGTCCTCTTGTACTTAAGTCGGCATTGTGCCTTTTGAATTTAATTCCGATGCTATATCTGTGTTTCATCGTCAATAAGAAGGTCCATGGGATACAGTAAACCTGAAGTGAAGCATCGGAATCTAGAACTGGATTCACAGGAGATGTTCAAATCATAGAAAGTGAGAGTGTCAGTCCTCTTGTACTTAAGCCGCCATTGTGATTTTTGTATTAAATTCGGATGCAATTTCTGTGTTTCATCGTCAATAAGAAGCTCCAAGGGATACAGTAAAGCTGAAGTGAAGCATCGGAATCTAAAACTGGACTCACAGGAGAGGTGCAAATCATAGAGAGTTAGAGTGTCAGTCCTCTTGTACTAAAGTCTTCATTGTACCTTTTGTATTAAATTCGGATGCAAACTCTGTGTTTCATCGTCAATTATTAGGTCCAAGGGATACAGTAATCCTTAAGTGAAGCATCGGAATGTAAAACTGGACTCACAGGAGAGGTTTAAATCATAGAAAGTAATAGTGTCAGTCCTCTTGTACTTGAGTCGGCATTGTGCCTTTTGAATTTAATTCCGATGCAATTTCTGTGTTTCGTCGTCAATAAGAAGCTGCAAGGTATACAGTAAACCTGAAGTGAAGCTTTGGAATCTAAAACTGGACTCAGAGGAGAGGTTCAAATCATATAAAGTGAGAGTGTCAGTCCTCTTGTACTTAAGTCTCCATTGTGACTTTTGTATTAATTTCGGATGCAATTTCTGTGTTTCATCGTCAACAAGAAGGTCCAAGGGATTTAGTAAACCTGAAGTGAAGCATCGGAATCTAAAACTGGACTCACAGGAGAGATCTTAATCATAGAAAGTGAAAGTGTCAGTCCTCTTGTACTTAAGTCGCCATTGTGCCTTTTGTACTAAATTCGGATGCAATTTCTGTGTTTCATCGTCAATAATAAGGTCCAAGGGATACAGTATACCTGAAGTGAAGCATTGGAATCCAAAACTTGACTCACAGGAGAGGTTCAAATCGTAGAAAGTTAGAGTGTCAGTCCTCTTGTACTTAAGCCGCCATTGTGATTTTTGTATTAAATTCGGATGCAATTTCTGTGTTTCATCGTCAATAAGAAGCTCCAAGGGATACAGTAAACCTGAAGTGAAGCATCGGAATCTAAAACTGGACTCACAGGAGAGATCTTAATCATAGAAAGTGAAAGTGTCAGTCCTCTTGTACTTAAGTCGCCATTGTGCCTTTTGTACTAAATTCGGATGCAATTTCTGTGTTTCATCGCCAATAAGAAGGTGCAAGGTATACAGCAAACCTGAAGTGAAGCATCGGAGTCTAAAACTGGACTCACAGGAGAGGTTCAAATCATAGAAAGTGAGAGTGTCAGTCCTCTTGTACTTAAGTCGACATTGTGCCTTTTGTATTAAATTCGAATGCAATTTCTGTGTTTCATCGTCAATAAGAAGGTCCAAGGGATACAGTAAACCAGAAGTGAAGCATCGGAATCCAAAACTGGACCTACAGGTGAGGTTCAAAGCATAGAAAGTGAGAGTGTCAGTCCTCTTGTACTTAAGACGGCATTGTGCCTCTTGAATTTAGTTCCGATGCATTTTCTGAGTTTCATCGTCAATAAGAAGGTGCAAGGTATACAGTAAACCTGAAGTGAAGCATCGGAATCTAAATCTGACCTCACAGGAGAGGTTCGAATCATAGAAAGTGTGAGTGTCAGTCCTCTTGTACTTAAGTCGGTATTGTGCCTTTTGTATTAAATTCGGATGCAAACTCTGTGTTTCATCGTCAATAAGAGGGTCCAAGGGATACAGTAAACCTGAAGTGAAGCATCGGAATCTAAAACTGGACTCACAGGAGAGGTTCAAATCATAGAAAGTTAGAGTGTCAGTCCTCTTGTATTCATGTCGGTATTGTGCCTTTTGAATTTAATTCCGATGCTATTTCTGTGATTCATCGATAATCAGAAGTTCCAAGGGATACAGTAAACCTGAAGTGAAGCATCGGAATCTAAAACTGGACTCACAGGAGAGGTTCAAATCATAGAAAGTGAGAGTTTCAGTCCTCTTGTACTTAAGTCACCATTGTGACTTTTGTATTAATTTCGGATGCAATTTCTGTGTTTCATCGTCAATTAGAAGGTCCAAGGGATACAGCAAACCTGAAGTAAAGCATCGAAATCTAAAACTTGAATCACATGAGAGGTTCAAATCATAGAAAGTGAGAGTGTCAGTCCTCTTGTACTTAAGGCGGCATTGTGCCTTTTGAATTTAATTCCGATGCATCTTCTGAGTTTCATCGTCAATAAGAAGGTGCAAGGTATACAGTAAACCTGAGGTGAAGCATCAGAATCTAGATCTGACCTCACAGGAGAGGTTCGAATCATAGAAAGTGAGAGTGTCAGTCCTCTTGTACTTAAGTCGGCATTGTGCCATTTGTATTAAATTCGTATGCAATTTCTGTGTTTCGTTGTCAATAAGAAGGTCCAAGGGATACAGTAAACCTGAAGTGAAGCATCGGAAACTAAAACTGGACTCACAGGGGAGGTTCAAATCATAGAAAGTGAGAGTGTCAGTTCTCTTGTACTTAAGTCGCCGTTGTGCCATTTGTATTAAATTCGGATGCAATTTCTGTTTTCATCGTCCATAAGAAGGTCCAAGGGATATAGTAAACCTGAAGTAAAGCATCGGAATATAAAACTGGACTCTCAGGAGAGGTTCAAATCATAGAAAGTTAAAGTTTCAGTCCTCTTGTACTTAAGTCGGCATTGTGCATTTTGTATTAAATTCGGATGCAAACTCTGTGTTTCATCGTCAATAAGAAGGTCCAAGGGATACAGTAAACCTGAAGTGAAGCATCGGAATCTGAACCTGGACTCACAGGAGAGGTTCATATCATAAAAAGTTAGAGTGTCAGTCCTCTTGTACTTAAGTCGGCTTTGTGCCTTTTGAATTTAATTCCGATGCTATTTCTGTGTTTCATTGTCAATAAGAAGGTCCAAGGGATACAGTAAACCTGATGTGAAGCATCAGAATCTAAAACTGGACTCACAGGAGAGTTTAAAATCATAGAAAGTGAGAGTGCCAGTCCTCTTTTACTTAAGTCGGCATTGTGCGTTTTAAATTTAATTCCGATGCTATATCTGTGTTTCATCGTCAATAAGAAGGTCCATGGGATACAGTAAACCTGAAGTGAAGCATCGGAATCTAGAACTGGACTCACAGGAGATGTTCAAGTCATAGAAAGTGAGAGTGTCAGTCCTCTTGTACTTAAGCCGCCATTGTGATTTTTGTATTAAATTCGGATGCAATTTCTGTGTTTCATCGTCAATAAGAAGGTCCAAGGGATACAGTAAACCTGAAGTGAAGCATCGGAATGTAAAACTGGACTCACAGGAGAGGTTCAAATCATAGAAAGTGAGAGTGTCAGTCCTCTTGTACTTAAGTCGGCATTGTGTGTTTTGAATTTAATTCCGATGCAATTTCTGTGTTTCATCGTCAATAAGAAGCTGCAAGGTATACAGTAAACCTGAAGTGAAGCTTAGGAATCTAAAACTGGACTCAGAGGAGAGGTTCAAATCATATAAAGTGAGAGTGTTAGTCCCCTTGTACTTAAGTCACCATTGTGACTTTTGTATTAATTTCGGATGCAATTTCTGTGTTTCATCGTCAATAAGAAGGTCCAAGGGATACAGTAAACCTGAAGTGAAGCATCGGAATCCAAAACTGGACTCACAGGAGAGATCTTAATCATAGAAAGTGAAAGTGTCAGTCCTCTTGTACTTAAGTCGCCATTGTGCCTTTTGTATTAAATTCGGATGCAATTTCTGTGTTTCATCGTCAATAATAAGGTCAAAGGGATACAGTATACCTGAAGTGAAGCATTGGAATCCAAAACTGCACTCACAGGAGAGGTTCAAATCATAGAAAGTTAGAGTGTCAGTCCTCTTGTACTTAAATCGGCATTGTGCCTTTTGAATTTAATTCCGATGAAATTTCTGTGTTTCATCGTCAATAAGAAGGTCCAAGGGATACAGTAAACCTGAAGTGAAGCAATAGAATCTAAAACTGGACTCACAGGAGATGTTCAAATCATAGAAAGTTAGAATATCAGTCCTCTTGTACTTAAGTCGGCATTGTGCCTTTTGCATAAATTCGGATGCAATTTCTGTGTTTCATCGCCAATAAGAAGGTGCAAGGTATACAGCAAACCTGAAGTGAAGCATCGGAGTCTAAAACTGGACTCACAGGAGAGGTTCAAATCATAGAAAGTTAGAGTGTCAGTCCTCTTGTACTTAAGACGGCATTGTGCCTCTTGAATTTAGTTCCGATGCATTTTCTGAGTTTCATCGTCAATAAGAAGGTGCAAGGTATACAGTAAACCTGAAGTGAAGCATCGGAATCTAAATCTGACCTCACAGGAGAGGTTCGAATCATAGAAAGTGTGAGTGTCAGTCCCCTTGTACTTAAGTCGGTATTGTGCCTTTTGTATTAAATTCGGATGCAAACTCTGTGTTTCATCGTCAATAAGAGGGTCCAAGGGATACAGTAAACCTGAAGTGAAGCATCGGAATCTAAAACTTGAATCACATGAGAGGTTCAAATCATAGAAAGTGAGAGTGTCAGTCCTCTTGTACTTAAGTCGGCATTGTGCCTTTTGCATAAGTTCGGATGCAATTTCTGTGTTTCATCGCCAATAAGAAGGTGCAAGGTATACAGCAAACCTGAAGTGAAGCATCGGAGTCTAAAACTGGACTCACAGGAGAGGTTCAAATCATAGAAAGTTAGAGTGTCAGTCCTCTTGTATTCAAGTCGGTATTGTGCCTTTTGAATTTAATTCCGATGCTATTTCTGTGATTCATCGATAATCAGAAGTTCCAAGGGATACAGTAAACCTGAAGTGAAGCATCGGAATCTAAAACTGGACTCACAGGAGAGGTTCAAATCATAGAAAGTGAGAGTTTCAGTCCTCTTGTACTTAAGTCACCATTGTGACTTTTGTATTAATTTCGGATGCAATTTCTGTGTTTCATCGTCAATTAGAAGGTCCAAGGGATACAGCAAACCTGAAGTAAAGCATCGAAATCTAAAACTTGAATCACAAGAGAGGTTCAAATCATAGAAAGTGAGAGTGTCAGTCCTCTTGTACTTAAGGCGGCATTGTGCCTTTTGAATTTAATTCCGATGCATCTTCTGAGTTTCATCGTCAATAAGAAGGTGCAAGGTATACAGTAAACATGAGGTGAAGCATCAGAATCTAAATCTGACCTCACAGGAGAGGTTCGAATCATAGAAAGTGAGAGTGTCAGTCCTCTTGTACTTAAGTCGGCATTGTGCCATTTGTATTAAATTCGTATGCAATTTCTGTGTTTCGTTGTCAATAAGAAGGTTAAAGGGATACAGTAAACCTGAAGTGAAGCATCGGAAACTAAAACTGGACTCTCAGGGGAGGTTCAAATCATAGAAAGTGAGAGTGTCAGTTCTCTTGTACTTAAGTCGCCGTTGTGCCATTTGTATTAAATTCGGATGCAATTTCTGTTTTCATCGTCCATAAGAAGGTCCAAGGGATATAGTAAACCTGAAGTAAAGCATCGGAATCTAAAACTGGACTCTCAGGAGAGGTTCAAATCATAGAAAGTTAAAGTTTCAGTCCTCTTGTACTTAAGTCGGCATTGTGCATTTTGTATTAAATTCGGATGCAAACTCTGTGTTTCATCGTCAATAAGAAGGTCCAAGGGATACAGTAAACCTGAAGTGAAGCATCGGAATCTGAACCTGGACTCACAGGAGAGGTTCATATCATAAAAAGTTAGAGTGTCAGTCCTCTTGTACTTAAGTCGGCTTTGTGCCTTTTGAATTTAATTCCGATGCTATTTCTGTGATTCATTGTCAATAAGAAGGTCCAAGGGATACAGTAAACCTGATGTGAAGCATCAGAATCTAAAACTTGACTCACAGGAGAGTTTAAAATCATAGAAAGTGAGAGTGCCAGTCCTCTTTTACTTAAGTCGGCATTGTGCGTTTTAAATTTAATTCCGATGCTATATCTGTGTTTCATCGTCAATAAGAAGGTCCATGGGATACAGTAAACCTGTAGTGAAGCATCGGAATCTAGAACTGGACTCACAGGAGATGTTCAAGTCATAGAAAGTGAGAGTGTCAGTCCTCTTGTACTTAAGCCGCCATTGTGATTTTTGTATTAAATTCGGATGCAATTTCTGTGTTTCATCGTCAATAAGAAGGTCCAAGGGATACAGTAAACCTGAAGTGAAGCATCGGAATGTAAAACTGGACTCACAGGAGAGGTTCAAATCATAGAAAGTGAGAGTGTCAGTCCTCTTGTACTTAAGTCGGCATTGTGTGTTTTGAATTTAATTCCGATGCAATTTCTGTGTTTCATCGTCAATAAGAAGCTACAAGGTATACAGTAAACCTGAAGTGAAGCTTAGGAATCTAAAACTGGACTCAGAGGAGAGGTTCAAATCATATAAAGTGAGAGTGTCAGTCCTCTTGTACTTAAGTCGGCATTGTGCATTTTGTATTAAATTCGGATGCAATTTCTGTGTTTCATCGTCAATAAGAAGGTCCAAGGGATACAGTAAACCTGAAGTGAAGCATCGGAATCTAAAACTGGACTCAGGGGAGAGATTCACATCATAGAAAGTGAAAGTGTCAGTCCTCTTGTACTTAAGTCGCCATTGTGCCCTTTGTATTAAATTCGAATGCAAACTCTGTGTTTCATCGTCAATAAGAAGGTCCAAGGGATACAGTAAACCTTAAGTGAAGCATCACAATTTAAAACTGGACTCTTAGGAGAGGTTCAAATCATAGAAAGTTAGAATGTCAGTCCTCTTGTACTTAAGTCGGCATTGTGCATTTTGAATTTAATTCCGATGCTGTTTCTGTGTTTCATTGTCAATAAGAAGGTCCAAGGGATACAGTAAACCTGAAGTGAAGCATCGGAATCCAAAACTGAACTCACAGGAGAGGTTCAAATCATATAAAGTGAGAGTGTCAGTCCTCTTGTACTTAAGTCGCCATTGTGCCCTTTGTATTAAATTCGAATGCAATTTCTGTGTTTCATCGTCAATAAGAAGGTCCAAGGGATACAGTAAACCAGAAGTGAAGCATCAGAATCCAAAACTGGACTCACAGGTGAGGTTCAAATCATAGAAAGTGAGAGTGTCAGTCCTCTTGTACTTAAGTCGGTATTGTGCCTTTTGAATTTAATTCCGATGCAATTTCTGTGTTTCATCGTCAATAAGAAGTTCCAAGGGATACAGTAAACCTGAAGTGAAGCATCGGAATCTAAAACTGGACTCACAGGAGAGGTTCAAATCATAGAAAAAGAGAGTGTCAGTCCTCTTGTACTTAAGTCACCATTGTGACTTTTGTATTAATTTCGGATGCAATTTCTGTGTTTCATCGTCAATAAGAAGCTGCAAGGTATACAGTAAACCTGAAGTGAAGCTTCGGAATCTTAAACTGGACTCACAGGAGAGGTTCAAATCATAGAAAGTGAGAGTGTTAGTCCTCTTCTACTTAGGTAGGCACTGTGCCTTTTGAATTTAATTCCGATGCAATTTCTGCGTTTTATCGTCAATAAGAACGTCCAAGGGATACAGTAAACCTGAAGTGAAGCATCGGAATCTAAAACTGTACTCACAGGAGAGGTTCGAATCACAGAAAGTGAGAGTGTAAGTCCTCTTGTACTTAAGTCGGCATTGCGCCATTTGTATTAAATTCGGATGCAATTTTTGTGTTTCATCGTCAATAAGAAGGTCCAAGGTATACAGTAAGCCTGAGGTGAAGCATCGGAATCTAAAACTGGACTCAGAGGAGAGGTTCAAATCATATAAAGTGAGAGTGTCAGTCCTCTTGTACTTAAGTCACCATTGTGACTTTTGTATTAAATTCGGATGCAATTTCTGTGTTTCATCGTCAATAAGAAGGTCCAAGGAATATAGTAAACCTGAAGTGAAGCATCGGAATCTAAAACTGGACTCACAGGAGAGGTTGAAATCATAGAAAGTGAGTGTGTCAGTGCTCTTGTACTTAAATCGGCATTGTGCCTTTTGAATTTAATTCCGATACAATTTCTGTGTTTCATCGTCAATAAGAAGGTCCAAGGGATACAGTAAACCTGAAGTGAAGCAATGGAATCTAAAACTGGACTCACAGGAGAGATTCAAATCATAGAAAGTGAGAGTGTCAGTCCTCTTTTACTTAAGTAGGCATTGTGCGTTTTGAATTTGATTCCGTTGCAATTTCTGTGTTTCATCGTCAATAACAAGTTCCAAGGGATACAGTAAACCAGAAGTGAAGCGTCGGAATCTAAAACTGGACTCACAGGAGATGTTCAAATCATAGAAAGTGAGAGTGTCAGTCCTCCTGTACTTAAGTCGCCATTGTGATTTTTGTATTACATTCGGATGCAATTTCTGTGTTTCATCGTCAATAAGAAGGTCCAAGGGATACAGTAAACCTGAAGTGAAGCATCAGAATCTAAGACTGGACTCACAGGAGAGGTTCAAATCATGGAAAGTTAGAGTGTCAGTCCTCTTGTACTTAAGTCGGCATTGTGCCCTTTGTATTAAATTCGAATGCAAACTCTGTGTTTCATCGTCAATAAGACGGTCCAAGGGATACAGTAAAGTTTAAGTGAAGCATCAGAATTTAAAACTGGACTCTTAGGAGAGGTTCAAATCATAGAAAGTTATAATGTCAGTCCTCTTGTACTTAAGTCGGCATTGTGCCTTTTGAATTTAATTCCGATGCTTTTTCTGTGTTTCATTGTCAATAAGAAGGTCCAAGGGATACAGTAAACCTGAAGTGAAGCATCGGAATCCAAAACTGGACTCACAGGAGAGGTTCAAATCATAGAAAATTAGAATGTCAGTCCTCTTGTACTTAAGTCGGCATTGTGCCTTTTGCATTAAATTCGGATGCAATTTCTGTGTTTCATCGTCAATAAGAAGGTCCAAGGGATACAGTACCCCAGAAGTGAAGCATCGGAATCCAAAACTGGACACACAGGTGAGGTTCAAATCGTAGAAAGTGCGAGTGTCAGTCCTCTTGTACTTAAGACGGCATTGTGCCTTTTGAATTTAATTCCGATGCATTTTCTGATTTTCATCGTCAATAAGAAGGTGCAAGGTATACAGTAAACCTTAAGTGAAGCATCGGAATCTAAATCTGACCTCACAGGAGAGGTTCGAATCATAGAAAGTGAGAGTGTCAGTCCTCTTGTACTTAAGTCGGTATTGTGCCTTTTGTATTAAATTCGGATGCAAACTCTGTGTTTCATCGTCAATAAGAGGGTCCAAGGGATACAGTAAACCTGAAGTGAAGCATCGGAATCTAAAACTGGACTCACAGGAGAGGTTCAAATCATAGAATGTTAGAGTGTCAGTCCTCTTGTACTTAAGTCGGTATTGTGCCTTTTGAATTTAATTCCGATGCAATTTCTGTGTTTCATCGGCAATAAGAAGTTCCAAGGGATACAGTAAACCAGAAGTGAAGCATCGGAATCTAAAACTGGACTCACAGGTGAGGTTCAAATCATAGAAAGTGAAAGTGTCAGTCCTCTTGTACTTAAGTCACCATTGTGACTTTTGTATTAATTTCGGATGCAATTTCTGTGTTTCATCGTCAATAAAAAGCTGCAAAGTATACAGTAAACCTTAAGTGAAGCTTCGGAATATTAAACTGGAATCACAGGAGAGGTTCAAATCATAGAAAGTGAGAGTGTTAGTCCTCTTCTACTTAGGTCGGCACTGTGCCTTTTGAATTTAATTCCGATGCAATTTCTGCGTTTCATCGTCAATATGAACGTCCAAAGGATACAGTAAACCTGAAGTGAAGCATCGGAATTTAAAACTGGACTCACAGGAGAGGTTCAAATCATAGAAAGTGAGTGTGTCAGTCCTCTTGTACTAAGTCGGCATTGTGCCATTTGTATTAAATTCGGATGAAATTTCTGTGTTTAATCGTCAATAAGAGGGTCAAAGGTTTACAGTAAACCTGAAGTGAAGCATCGGAATCTAAAACTGGACTCACAGGAGAGGTTCAAATCATAGAAAGTTAGACTGTCAGTCCTCTTGTACTTAAGTCGGCATTGTGCCTTTTGTATTAAATTCGGATGTAATTTCTGTGTTTCATCGTAAATAAGAAGGAGCAAGGTAAACAGTAAACCTGAAGTGAAGCATCGGAATCTAAAACTGGACTCACAGGAGAGGTTCAAATCATAGAAAGTGAGACTGTCAGTCCTCTTGTACTTAAGTCGACATTGTGCCATTTGTATTACATTCAGATGCAATTTCTGTGTTTCATCGTCAATAAGAAGGTCCAAGGGATACAGTAAACCTGAAGTGAAGCATCGGAATCTAAAACTGGACTCACAGGAGAGTTTTAAATCTTAGAAAGTTAGAGTGTCAGTTCTCTTTGACTTAAGTCGTCATTGTGCCTTATGTATTAAATTCCAATGCAATTTCTATGTTTCATCGTCAATAAGAAGGTGCAAGGTATACAGTAAACCTGAAGTGAACCATCGGAATTTAAAACCGGTCTCACAGGAGAGGTTCAAATCATAGAAAGTGCGAGTGTCAGTCCTCTTGTACTTAAGTCGGCATTGTACCGTTTGTATGAAATTCGGATGCGATTTCCGTGTTTTATCGTCAATAAGAAGGTCCAAGGGATACAGTAAACCTGAAGTGAGGCATCGGAATCTAAAACTGGACTCACAGGGGAGATTCAAATCATACAAAGTGAAAGTGTTAGTCCTCTTGTATTTAAGTCGCCATTGTGCCTTTTGTATTAAATTCGGATGCAACCTCTGTGTTTCATCGTCAATAGGAACGTCCAAGGGATACAGTAAACCTGAAGTGAAGCATCGGAATCTAAAACTGGACTCACAGGAGAGGTTCAAATCATAGAAAGTGAGAGTGTCAATCCTCTTGTACTTAAGACGGCATTGTGCATTTTGAATATCATTCCGATGCAATTTCTGTGTTTCATCGTCAATAAGAAGGTGCAAGGTATTCAGTAAACCTGAAGTGAAGCATCGGAATCTAAATCTGACCTCACAGGAGAGGTTCGAATTATAGAGAGTGAGAGTGTCAGTCCTCTTGTACTTTAATCGGCATTGTGCCATTTGTTTTAAATTCGGATGCAAGTTCTGTGTTTCATCGTCAATAAGAAGGTCCAAGGGATACAGTAGACCTTAAGTGAAGCATCAGAATTTAAAACTGGACTCTTAGGAAAGGTTCAAATAATAGAAAGTTAGAATGGCAGTCCTCTTGCACTTAAGTCGGCATTGTGCCTTTTGAATTTAATTCCGATGCTTTTTCTGTGTTTCATTGTCAATAAGAAGGTCCAAGGGATACAGTAAACCTGAAGTGAAGCATCGGAATCCAAAACTGGACTCACAGGAGAGGTTCAAATCATGGAAAGTTAGAGTGTCAGTCCTCTTGTACTTAAGTCGGCATTGTACCTTTTGTATTAAATTCGGATGCAAACTCTGTGTTTCATCGTCAATTAGAAGGTACGAGGGATACAGTAAACCTGAAGTGAAGCATCGGAATCTAAAACTGGACTCACAGGAGAGGTTTCTAATCATAGAAAGTGAGAGTGTCAGTCCTCTTGTACTTAAGACGGCATTGTGCATTTTGAATATCATTCCGATGCAATTTCTGTGTTTCATCGTCAATAAGAACGTCCAAGGGATACAGTAAACCTGAAGTGAAGCATCGGAATCTTAAACTGTACTCACAGGAGAGGGTCGAATCATAGAAAGTGAGAGTGTCAGTCCTCTTGTACTTAAGTCGGCATTGCGCCATTTGTATTAAATTCGGATGCAATTTCTGTGTTTCATCGTCAATATGAAGGTCAAAGGTATACAGTAAACCTGAAGTGAAGCATCGGAATCTAAAACTTGACTCACCGGAGAGGTTCAAATCATAGAAAGTTAGACTGTCAGTCCTCTTGTACTTAAGTCGGCATTGTGCCTTTTGTATTAAATTCGGAAGGAATTTCTGTGGTTCATCGTAAATAAGAAGGAGCAAGGTATACAGTAAACCTGGAGTAAAGCATCGGAGTCTAAAACTGGACTCACAGGAGAGGTTCAAATCATAGAAAGTGAGAGTGTCAGTCCTCTTGTACTTAAGTCGACATTGTGCCATTTGTATTACATTCAGATGCAATTTCTGTGTTTCATCGTCAATAAGAAGGTCCAAGGGATACAGTAAACCTGAAGTGAAGCATCGGAATCTAAAACTGGACTCACAGGAGAGTTTCAAATCATAGAAAGTTAGAGTGCCAGTTCTCTTTTACTTAAGTCGTCATTGTGCCGTTTGTATTAAATTCCAATGCAATTTCTATGTTTCATCGTCAAAAGAAGGTGCAAGGTATACAGTAAACCTGAAGTGAAGCATCGGAATTTAAAACCGGTCTCACAGGAGAGGTTCAAATCATAGAAAGTGCGAGTGTCAGTCCTCTTGTACTTAAGTCGGCATTGTACCGTTTGTATTAAATTCGGATGCGATTTCCGTGTTTTATCGTCAATAAGAAGGTCCAAGGGATACAGTAAACCTGAAGTGAAGCATCGGAATCCAAAACTGGACTCACAGGAGAGGTTCAAATCATGGAAAGTTAGAGTGTCAGTCCTCTTGTACTTAAGTCGGCATTGTACCTTTTGTATTAAATTCGGATGCAAACTCTGTGTTTCATCGTCAATTAGAAGGTACGAGGGATACAGTAAACCTGAAGTGAAGCATCGTAATCTAAAACTGGACTCACAGGAGAGGTTTCTAATCATAGAAAGTGAGAGTGTCAGTCCTCTTGTACTTAAGACGGCCTTGTGCATTTTGAATATCATTCCGATGCAATTTCTGTGTTTCATCGTCAATAAGAACGTCCAAGGGATACAGTAAACCAGAAGTGAAGCGTCGGAATCTAAAACTGGACTCACAGGAGATGTTCAAATCATAGAAAGTGGGAGTGACAGTCCTCTTAAACTTAAGTCGCCATTGTGATTTTTGTATTAAATTCGGATGCAATTTCTGTGTTTCATCGTCAATAAGAAGGTCCAAGGATACAGTAAACCTGAAGTGAAGCATCGGAATCCAAAACTGAACTCACAGGAGGGGTTCACATCATAGAAAGTTAGAATGTCAGTCCTCTTGTACTTAAGTCGGCATTGTGCCTTTTGAATTTAATTCCCATGCTTTTTCTGTGTTTCATTGTCAATAAGAAGGTCCAAGGGATACAGTAAACCTGAAGTGAAGCATCGGAATCCAAAACTGAACTCACAGGAGAGGTTCACATCATAGAAAGTTAGAATGTCAGTCCTCTTGTACTTAAGTCGGCATTGTGCCTTTTGCATTAAATTCGGATGCAATTTCAGCGTTTCATCGTCAATAAGAAGGTGCAAGGTATACAGCAAACCTGAAGTGAAGCATCGGAATCTAAAACTGGACTCACAGGAGGGGTTCAAATCATAGAAAGTAAGAGTGTCAGTCCTCTTGTACTTAAGTCGTAATTGTGCCATTTCTATTAAATTCGAATGCAATTTCTGTGTTTCATCGTCAATAAGAAGGTCCAAGGGATACAGTAAACCAGAAGTGAAGCATCGGAATCCAAAACTGGACTCACAGGTGAGGTTCAAATCATAGAAAGTGAGAGTGTCAGTCCTCTTGTACTTAAGTCGGTATTGTGCCTTTTGAATTTAATTCCGATGCAATTTCTGTGTTTCATCGTCAATAAGAAGTTCCAAGGGATACAGTAAACCTGAAGTGAAGCATCGGAATCTAAAACTGGACTCACAGGAGAGGTTCAAATCATAGAAAGTGAGAGTGTCAGTCCTCTTGTACTTAAGTCACCATTGTGACTTTTGTATTAATTTCGGATGCAATTTCTGTGATTCATCGTCAATAAGAAGCTGCAAGGTATACAGTAAACCTGAAGTGAAGCTTCGGAATCTTAAACTGGACTCACAGGAGAGGTTCAAATCATAGAAAGTGAGAGTGTTAGTCCTCTTCTACTTAGGTCGGCACTGTGCCTTTTGAATTTAATTCCGATGCTATTTCTGCGTTTCATCGTCAATAAGAACGTCCAAGGGATACAGTAAACCTGAAGTGAAGCATCGGAATCTAAAACTGTACTCACAGGAGAGGTTCGAATCATAGAAAGTGAGAGTGTAAGTCCTCTTGTACTTAAGTCGGCATTGCGCCATTTGTATTAAATTCGGATGCAATTTTTGTGTTTCATCGTCAATAAGAAGGTCCAAGGGATACAGTAAACCTGAGGTGAAGCATCGGAATCTAAAACTGGACTCAGAGGAGAGGTTCAAATCATATAAAGTGAGAGTGTCAGTCCTCTTGTACTTAAGAAACCATTGTGACTTTTGTATTAATTTCGGATGCAATTTCTGTGTTTCATCGTCAATAAGAAGGTCCAAGGGATACAGTAAACCTGAAGTGAAGCATCGGAATCTAAAACTGTACTCACAGGAGAGGTTCGAATCATAGAAAGTGAGAGTGTAAGTCCTCTTGTACTTAAGTCGGCATTGCGCCATTTGTATTAAATTCGGATGCAATTTTTGTGTTTCATCGTCAATAAGAAGGTCCAAGGGATACAGTAAACCTGAGGTGAAGCATCGGAATCTAAAACTGGACTCACAGGAGAGGTTCAAATCATAGAAATGGAGTGTGTCAGTCCTCTTGTACTTAAATCGGCATTGTGCCTTTTGAATTTATTTCCGATGCAATTTCTGTGTTTCATCGTCAATAAGAAGGTCCAAGGGATACAGTAAACCTGAAGTGAAGCAATGGAATCTAAAACTGGACTCACAGGAGAGGTTCAAATCATAGAAAGTGAGAGTGTCAGTCCTCTTTTACTTAAGTAGGCATTGTGCGTTTTGAATTTGATTCCGTTGCAATTTCTGTGTTTCATCGTCAATAACAAGTTCCAAGGGATACAGTAAACCAGAAGTGAAGCGTCGGAATCTAAAACTGGACTCACAGGTGATGTTCAAATCATAGAAAGTGAGAGTGTCAGTCCTCCTGTACTTAAGTCGCCATTGTGATTTTTGTATTACATTCGGATGCAATTTCTGTGTTTCATCGTCAATAAGAAGGGCCAAGGGATACAGTAAACCTGAAGTGAAGCATCAGAATCTAAAACTGGACACACAGGAGAGGTTCAAATCATGGAAAGTTAGAGTGTCAGTCCTCTTGTACTTAAGTCGGCATTGTGCCCTTTGTATTAAATTCGAATGCAAACTCTGTGTTTCATCGTCAATAAGACGGTCCAAGGGATACAGTAAACTTTAAGTGAAGCATCAGAATTTAAAACTGGACTCTTAGGAGAGGTTCAAATCATAGAAAGTTAGAATGTCAGTCCTCTTGTACTTAAGTCGGCATTGTGCCTTTTGAATTTAATTCCGATGCTTTTTCTGTGTTTCATTGTCAATAAGAAGGTCCAAGGGATACAGTAAACCTGAAGTGAAGCATCGGAATCCAAAACTGGACTCACAGGAGAGGTTCAAATCATAGAAATTTAGAGTGTCAGTCCTCTTGTACTTAAGTCGGCATTGTGCCTTTTGTATTAAATTCGGATGCAACCTCTGTATTTCATCGTCAATAAGAAGGTCCAAGGGATACAGTAAACCTGAAGTGAAGCATCGGAATCTAAAACTGGACTCACAGGAGAGGTTCAAATCATAGAAAGTTAGAGTGTCAGTCCTCTTGTACTTAAATCGGCATTGTGCCTTTTGAATTTAATTCCGATGCAATTTCTGTGTTTCATCGTCAATAAGAAGGTCCAAGGGATACAGTAAACCTGAAGTGAAGCAATGGAATCTAAAACTGGACTCCCAGGAGAGGTTCAAATCATAGAAAGTGATAGTGTCAGTCCTCTTTTACTTAAGTCGGCATTGTGCGTTTTGAATATGATTCCGATGCAATTTCTGTGTTTCATCGTCAATAAGAAGGTCCAAGGGATACAGTAAACCAGAAGTGAAGCGTCGGAATCTAAAACTGGACTCACAGGAGATGTTCAAATCATAGACAGTGGGAGTGACAGTCCTCTTGTACTTAAGTCGCCATTGTGATTTTTGTATTAAATTCGGATGCAATTTCTGTGTTTCATCGTCAATAAGAAGGTCCAAGGATACAGTAAACCTGAAGTGAAGCATCGGAATCCAAAACTGAACTCTCAGGAGAGGTTCACATCATAGAAAGTTAGAATGTCAGTCCTCTTGTACATAAGTCGGCATTGTGCCTTTTGAATTTAATTCCGATGCTTTTTCTGTGTTTCATTGTCAATAAGAAGGTCCAAGGGATACAGTAAACCTGAAGTGAAGCATCGGAATCCAAAACTGAACTCACAGGAGAGGTTCACATCATAGAAAGTTAGAATGTCAGTCCTCTTGTACTTACGTCGGCATTGTGCCTTTTGCATTAAATTCGGATGCAATTTCTGCGTTTCATCGTCAATAAGAAGGTGCAAGGTATACAGCAAACCTGAAGTGAAGCATCGGAATCTAAAACTGGACTCACAGGAGAGGTTCAAATCATAGAAAGTAAGAGTGTCAGTCCTCTTGTACTTAAGTCGTAATTGTGCCATTTCTATTAAATTCGAATGCAATTTCTGTGTTTCATCGTCAATAAGAAGGTCCAAGGGATACAGTAAACCAGAAGTGAAGCAATGGAATCTAAAACTGGACTCCCAGGAGAGGTTCAAATCATAGAAAGTGAGAGTGTCAGTCCTCTTTTACTTAAGTCGGCATTGTGCGTTTTGAATATGATTCCGATGCAATTTCTATGTTTCATCGTCAATAAGAAGGTCCAAGGGATACAGTAAACCAGAAGTGAAGCGTCGGAATCTAAAACTGGACGCACAGGAGATGTTCAAATCATAGACAGTGGGAGTGACAGTCCTCTTGTACTTAAGTCGCCATTGTGATTTTTGTATTAAATTCGGATGCAATTTCTGTGTTTCATCGTCAATAAGAAGGTCCAAGGATACAGTAAACCTGAAGTGAAGCATCGGAATCCAAAACTGAACTCTCAGGAGAGGTTCACATCATAGAAAGTTAGAATGTCAGTCCTCTTGTACTTAAGTCGGCATTGTGCCTTTTGAATTAAATTCCGATGCTTTTTCTGTGTTTCATTGTCAATAAGAAGGTCCAAGGGATACAGTAAACCTGAAGTGAAGCATCGGAATCCAAAACTGAACTCACAGGAGAGGTTCACATCATAGAAAGTTAGAATGTCAGTCCTCTTGTACTTAAGTCGGCATTGTGCCTTTTGCATTAAATTCGGATGCAATTTCTGCGTTTCATCGTCAATAAGAAGGTGCAAGGTATACAGCAAACCTGAAGTGAAGCATCGGAATCTAAAACTGGACTCACAGGAGAGGTTCAAATCATAGAAAGTAAGAGTGTCAGTCCTCTTGTACTTAAGTCGTAATTGTGCCATTTCTATTAAATTCGAATGCAATTTCTGTGTTTCATCGTCAATAAGAAGGTGCAAGGTATACAGCAAAAATGAAGTGAAGCATCGGAATCTAAAACTGGACTCACAGGAGAGGTTCAAATCATAGAAAGTAAGAGTGACAGTCCTCTTGTACTTAAGTCGTAATTGTGCCATTTCTATTAAATTCGAATGCAATTTCTGTGTTTCATCGTCAATAAGAAGGTCCAAGGGATACAGTAAACCTGAAGTGAAGCATCGGAATCTAAAACTGGACTCACAGGAGAGGTTCAAATCATAGAAAGTGAGAGTGTCAGTCCTCTTGTACTTAAGTCACCATTGTGACTTTTGTATTAATTTCAGATGCAATTTCTGTGTTTCATCGTCAATAAGAAGCTGCAAGGTATACAGTAAACCTGAAGTGAAGCTTCGGAATCTTAAACTGGACTCACAGAAGAGGTTCAAATCATAGAAAGTGAGAGTGTTAGTCCTCTTCTACTTAGGTCGGCACTGTGCCTTTTGAATTTAATTCCGATGCAATTTCTGCGTTTCATCGTCAATAAGAACGTCCAAGGGATACAGTAATCCTGAAGTGAAGCATCGGAATCTAAAACTGTACTCACAGGAGAGATTCGAATCATAGAAAGTGAGAGTGTAAGTCCTCTTGTACTTAAGTCGGCATTGCGCCATTTGTATTAAATTCGGATGCAATTTTTGTGTTTCATCGTCAATAAGAAGGTCCAAGGGATACAGTAAACCTGAGGTGAAGCATCGGAATCTAAAACTGGACTCAGAGGAGAGGTTCAAATCATATAAAGTGAGAGTGTCAGTCCTCTTGTACTTAAGAAACCATTGTGACTTTTGTATTAATTTCGGATGCAATTTCTGTGTTTCATCGTCAATAAGAAGGTCCAAGGGATACAGTAAACCTGAAGTGAAGCATCGGAATCCAAAACTGGACTCACAGGTGAGGTTCAAATCGTAGAAAGTGAGAGTGTCAGTCCTCTTGTACTTAAGACGGCATTGTGCCTTTTGAATTTAATTCCGATATATTTTCTGAGTTTCATCGTCAATAAGAAGGTGCAAGGTATACAGTAAACCTGAAGTGAAGCATCGGAATCTAAATCTGACCTCACAGGAGAGGTTCGAATCATAGAAAGTGAGAGTGTCAGTCCTCTTGTACTTAAGTCGGTATTGTGCCTTTTGTATTAAATTCGGATGCAAACTCTGTGTTTCATCGTCAATAAGAGGGTCCAAGGGATACAGTAAACCTGAAGTGAAGCATCGGAATCTAAAACTGGACTCACAGGAGAGGTTCAAATCATAGAAAGTTAGGGTGTCAGTCCTTTTGTACTTAAGTCGGTATTGTGCCTTTTGAATTTAATTCCGATGCAATTTCTGTGTTTCATCGGCAATAAGAAGTTCCAAGGGATACAGTAAACCTGAAGTGAAGCATCGAAATCTAAAACTGGACTCACAGGAGAGGTTCAAATCATAGAAAGTGAAAGTGTCAGTCCTCTTGTACTTAAGTCACCATTGTGACTTTTGTATTAATTTCGGATGCAATTTCTGTGTTTCATCGTCAATAAAAAGCTGCAAGGTATACAGTAAACCTTAAGTGAAGCTTCGGAATATTAAACTGGAATCACAGGAGAGGTTCAAATCATAGAAAGTGAGAGTGTTAGTCCTCTTCTACTTAGCTAGGCACTGTGCCTTTTGAATTTAATTCCGATGCAATTTCTGCGTTTCATCGTCAATAAGAACGTCCAAGGGATACAGTAAACCTGAAGTGAAGCATCGGAATCTAAAACTGGACTCACAGGAGAGGTTCAAATCATAGAAAGTGAGTGTGTCAGTCCTCTTGTACTTAAGTCGGCATTGTGCCATTTGTATTAAATTCGGATGATATTTCTGAGTTTAATCGTCAATAAGAAGGTCAAAGGTTTACAGTAAACCTGTAGTGAAGCATCGGAGTCTAAAACTGGACTCACAGGAGGGGTTCAAATCATTGAAAGTTAGACTGTCAGTCCTCTTGTACTTAAGTCGGCATTGTGCCTTTTGTATTAAATTCGGATGGAATTTCTGTGTTTCATCGTAAATAAGAAGGAGCAAGGTATACAGTAAACCTGAAGTGAAGCATCGGAATCTAAAACTGGACTCACAGGAGAGGTTCAAATCATAGAAAGTGAGACTGTCAGTCCTCTTGTACTTAAGTCGACATTGTGCCATTTGTATTACATTCAGATGCAATTTCTGTGTTTCATCGTCAATAAGAAGGTCCAAGGAATACAGTAAACCTGAAGTGAAGCATCGGAATCTAAAACTGGCCTCACAGGAGAGTTTCAAATCTTAGAAAGTTAGAGTGTCAGTTCTCTTTGACTTAAGTCGTCATTGTGCCTTTTGTATTAAATTCCAATGCAATTTCTATGTTTCATCGTCAATAAGAAGGCGCAAGGTATACAGTAAACCTGAAGTGAAGCATCGGAATTTAAAACCGGTCTCACAGGAGAGGTTCAAATCATAGAAAGTGCGAGTGTCAGTCCTCTTGTACTTAAGTCGGCATTGTACCGTTTGTATGAAATTCGGATGCGATTTCCGTGTTTTATCGTCAATAAGAAGGTCCAAGGGATACAGTAAACCTGAAGTGAAGCATCGGAATCTATAACTGGACTCACAGGAGAGATTCAAATCATACAAAGTGAAAGTGTCAGTCCTCTTGTATTTAAGTCGCCATTGTGCCTTTTGTATTAAATTCGGATGCAATTTCTGTGTTTCATCGTCAATAAGAACGTCCAAGGGATACAGTAAACCTGAAGTGAAGCATCGGAATCTAAAACTGTACTCACAGGAGAGGGTCGAATCATAGAAAGTGAGAGTGTCAGTCCTCTTGTACTTAAGTCGGCATTGTACCTTTTGTATTAAATTCGGATGCAAACTCTGTGTATCATCGTCAATTAGAAGGTACGAGGGATACAGTAAACCTGAAGTGAAGCATCGGAATCTAAAACTGGACTCACAGGAGAGGTTTCTAATCATAGAAAGTGTGAGTGTCAGTCCTCTTGTACTTAAGACGGCATTGTGCATTTTGAATATCATTCCGATGCAATTTCTGTGTTTCATCGTCAATAAGAACGTCCAAGGGATACAGTAAACCTGAAGTGAAGCATCGGAATCTAAAACTGTACTCACAGGAGAGGGTCGAATCATAGAAAGTGAGAGTGTCAGTCCTCTTGTACTTAAGTCGGCATTGCGCCATTTGTATTAGATTCGGATGCAATTTCTGTGTTTCATCGTCAATAAGAAGGTCCAAGGGATACAGTAAACCTGAGGTGAAGCATCGGAATCTAAAACTGCACTCAGAGGAGAGGTTCAAATCATAGAAAGTGAGTGTGTCAGTCCTCTTGTACTTAAGTCGGCATTGTGCCATTTGTATTAAATTCGGATGAAATTTCTGTGTTTCATCGTCGATAAGAAGGTCAAAGGTATACAGTAAACCTGAAGTGAAGAATCGGAATCTAAAACTGGACTCACAGGAGAGGTTCAAATCATAGAAAGTTAGACTGTCAGTCCTCTTATACATAAGTCGGCATTGTGCCTTTTGTATTAAATTCGGATGGAATTTCTGTGGTTCATCGTAAATAAGAGGGAGCAAGGTATACAGTAAACCTGAAGTGAAGCATCGGAATCTAAAACTGGACTCACAGGAGAGGTTCAAATCATTGAAAGTGAGAGTGTCAGTCCTCTTGTACTTAAGTCGACATTGTGCCATTTGTATTACATTCAGATGCAATTTCTGTGTTTCATCGTCAATAAGAAGGTCCAAGGGATACAGTAAACCTGAAGTGAAGCATCGGAATCTAAAACTGGACTCACAGGAGAGGTTCAAATCATAGAAAGTGAGAGTGTCAGTCCTCTTTTACTTAAGTCGGCATTGTGCGTTTTGAATTTGATTCCGATGCAATTTCTGTGTTTCATCGTCAATTAGAAGGTCCGAGGGATACAGTAAACCTGAAGTGAAGCATCGGAATCTAAAACTGGACTCACAGGAGAGGTTCAAATCATAGAAAGTGCGAGTGTCAGTCCTCTTGTACTTAAGTCGGCATTGTACCGTTTGTATTAAATTCGAATGCAAACTCTGTGTTTCATCGTCAATAAGAAGGTCCAAGGGATACAGTAAACCTGAGGTGAAGCATCGGAATCTAAAACTGCACTCAGAGGAGAGGTTCAAATCATAGAAAGTGAGTGTGTCAGTCCTCTTGTACTTAAGTCGGCATTGTGCCATTTGTATTAAATTCGGATGAAATTTCTGTGTTTCATCGTCGATAAGAAGGTCAAAGGTATACAGTAAACCTGAAGTGAAGAATCGGAATCTAAAACTGGACTCACAGGAGAGGTTCAAATCATAGAAAGTTAGACTGTCAGTCCTCTTATACTTAAGTCGGCATTGTGCCTTTTGTATTAAATTCGGATGGAATTTCTGTGGTTCATCGTAAATAAGAGGGAGCAAGGTGTACAGTAAACCTGAAGTGAAGCATCGGAATCTAAAACTGGACTCACAGGAGAGGTTCAAATCATAGAAAGTGCGAGTGTCAGTCCTCTTGTACTTAAGTCGGCATTGTACCGTTTGTATTAAATTCGAATGCAAACTCTGTGTTTCATCGTCAATAAGAAGGTCCAAGGGATACAGTAAACCTGAAGTGAAGCATCGGAATCTAAAACTGGACTCACAGGAGAGGTTCAAATCATAGAAAGTGAGAGTGTCAGTCCTCTTGTATTTAGTCGGCATTGCTCCATTTGTATTAGATTCGGATGCAATTTCCGTGTTTTATCGTCAATAAGAAGGTCCAAGGGATACAGTAAACCTGAAGTGAAGCATCGGAATCTAAAACTGGACTCACAGGAGAGATTCAAATCATAGAAAGTGAAAGTGTTAGTCCTCTTGTACTTAAGTCGCCATTGTGCCATTTGTATTAAATTCGGATGCAATTTCTGTGTTTCATCGTCAATAAGAAGGTCCAAGGGATACAGTAAACCTGAAGTGAAGCATCGGAATCCAAAACTGGACTCACAGGACAGGTTCAAATCATAGAAAGTTAGAGTGTCAGTCCTCTTGTACCTAAGTCGGCATTGTGCCTTTTGTATTAAATTCGGATGCAACCTCTGTGTTTCATCGTCAATAAGAAGGTCCAAGGGATACAGTAAACCTGAACTGAAGCATCGGAATCTAAAACTGGACTCACAGGAGAGGTTCAAATCATAGAAAGTTTGAGTGTCAGTCCTCTTGTACTTAAATCGGCATTGTGCCTTTTGAATTTAATTCCGATGAAATTTCTGTGTTTCATCGTCAATAAGAAGGTGCAAGGGATACAGTAAACCTGAAGTGAAGCAATGGAATCTAAAACTGGACTCCCAGGAGAGGTTCAAATCATAGAAAGTGAGAGTGTCAGTCCTCTTTTACTTAGGTCGGCATTGTGCGTTTTGAATATGATTCCGATGCAATTTCTGTGTTTCATCGTCAATAAGAAGGTCCAAGGGATACAGTAAACCAGAAGTGAAGCGTCGGAATCTAAAACTGGACTCACAGGAGATGTTCAAATCATAGAAAGTGGGAGTGACAGTCCTCTTGTACTTAAGTCGCCATTGTGATTTTTGTATTAAATTCGGATGCAATTTCTGTGTTTCATCGTCAATAAGAAGGTCCAAAGATACAGTAAACCTGAAGTGAAGCATCAGAATCTAAAACTGGACTCACAGGAGAGGTTCAAATCATAGAAAGTTAGAGTGTCAGTCCGCTTGTACTTAAGTCGGCATTGTACCTTTTGTATTAAATTGGGATGCAAATTCTGTGTTTCATCGTCAATTAGAAGGTCCGAGGGATACAGTAAACCTGAAGTGAAGCATCGGAATTTAAAACTGGACTCTTAGGAGAGGTTCAAATCATAGAAAGTTAGAATGTCAGTCCTCTTGTACTTAAGTCGGCATTGTGCCTTTTGAATTTAATTCCAATGCTTTTTCTGTGTTTCATTGTCAATAAGAAGGTCCAAGGGATACAGTAAACGTGAAGTGAAGCATCGGAATCAAAAACTGGACTCACAGGAGAGGTTCAAATCATGGAAAGTTAGAGTGTCAGTCCTCTTGTACTTAAGTCGGCATTGTACATTTTGTATTAAATTCGGATGCAAACTCTGTGTTTCATCGTCAATTAGAAGGTACGAGGGATACATTAAACCTGAAGTGAAGCATCGGAATCTAAAACTGGACTCACAGGAGAGGTTTCTAATCATAGAAAGTGTGAGTGTCAGTCCTCTTGTACTTAAGACGGCATTGTGCATTTTGAATATCATTCCGATGCAATTTCTGTGTTTCATCGTCAATAAGAACGTCCAAGGGATACAGTAAACCTGAAGTGAAGAATCGGAATCTAAAACTGTACTCACAGGAGAGGGTCGAATCATAGAAAGTGAGAGTGTCAGTCCTCTTGTACTTAAGTCGGCATTGCGCCATTTGTATTAGATTCGGATGCAATTTCTGTGTTTCATCGTCAATAAGAGGGTCCAAGGGATACAGTAAACCTGAGGTGAAGCATCGGAATCTAAAACTGGACTCAGAGGAGAGGTTCAAATCATAGAAAGTGAGTGTGTCAGTCCTCTTGTACTTAAGTCGGCATTGTGCCATTTGTATTAAATTCGGATGAAATTTCTGTGTTTCATCGTCGATAAGAAGGTCAAAGGTATACAGTAAACCTGAAGTGAAGAATCGGAATCTAAAACTGGACTCACTGGAGAGGTTCAAATCATAGAAAGTTAGACTGTCAGTCCTCTTGTACTTAAGTCGGCATTGTGCCTTTTGTATTAAATTCGGATGGAATTTCTGTGGTTCATCGTAAATAAGAAGGAGCAAGGTATACAGTAAACCTGAAGTGAAGCATCGGAATCTAAAACTGGACTCACAGGAGAGGTTCAAATCATAGAAAGTGAGAGTGTCAGTCCTCTTGTACTTAAGTCGACATTGTGCCATTTGTATTACATTCAGATGCAATTTCTGTGTTTCATCGTCAATAAGAAGGTCCAAGGGATACAGTAAACCTGAAGTGAAGCATCGGAATCTAAAACTGGACTCACAGGAGAGGTTCAAATCATAGAAAGTGAGTGTGTCAGTCCTCTTTTACTTAAGTCGGCATTGTGCGTTTTGAATTTGATTCCGATGCAAATTCTGTGTTTCATCGTCAATTAGAAGGTCCGAGGGATACAGTAAACCTGAAGTGAAGCATCGGAATTTAAAACTGGACTCTTAGGAGAGGTTCAAATCATAGAAAGTTAGAATGTCAGTCCTCTTGTACTTAAGTCGGCGTTGTGCCTTTTGAATTTAATTCCGATGCTTTTTCTGTGTTTCATTGTCAATAAGAAGGTCCAAGGGATACAGTAAACGTGAAGTGAAGCATCGGAATCCAAAACTGGACTCACAGGAGAGGTTCAAATCATGGAAAGTTCGAGTGTCAGTCCTCTTGTACTTAAGTCGGCATTGTACCTTTTGTATTAAATTCGGATGCAAACTCTGTGTTTCATCGTCAATTAGGAGGTACGAGGGATACAGTAAACCTGAAGTGAAGCATCGGAATCTAAAGCTGGACTCAGAGGAGAGGTTTCTAATCATAGAAAGTGTGAGTGTCAGTCCTCTTGTACTTAAGACGGCATTGTGCATTTTGAATATCATTCCGATGCAATTTCTGTGTTTCATCGTCAATAAGAAGGTGCAAGGTATACAGTAAACCTGAAGTGAAGCATCGGAATCTAAATCTGACCTCAGAGGAGAGGTTCGAATTATAGAGAGTGAGAGTGTCAGTCCTCTTGTACTTTAGTCGGCATTGTGCCATTTGTTTTAAATTCGGATGCAAGTTCTGTGTTTCATCGTCAATAAGAAGGTCCAAGGGATACAGTAAACCTGAGGTGAAGCATCGGAATCTAAAACTGCACTCAGAGGAGAGGTTCAAATCATAGAAAGTGAGTGTGTCAGTCCTCTTGTACTTAAGTCGGCATTGTGCCATTTGTATTAAATTCGGATGAAATTTCTGTGTTTCATCGTCGATAAGAAGGTCAAAGGTATACAGTAAACCTGAAGTGAAGAATCGGAATCTAAAACTGGACTCACAGGAGAGGTTCAAATCATAGAAAGTTAGACTGTCAGTCCTCTTATACTTAAGTCGGCATTGTGCCTTTTGTATTAAATTCGGATGGAATTTCTGTGGTTCATCGTAAATAAGAGGGAGCAAGGTATACAGTAAACCTGAAGTGAAGCATCGGAATCTAAAACTGGACTCACAGGAGAGGTTCAAATCATAGAAAGTGCGAGTGTCAGTCCTCTTGTACTTAAGTCGGCATTGTACCGTTTGTATTAAATTCGAATGCAAACTCTGTGTTTCATCGTCAATAAGAAGGTCCAAGGGATACAGTAAACCTGAAGTGAAGCATCGGAATCTAAAACTGGACTCACAGGAGAGGTTCAAATCATAGAAAGTGAGAGTGTCAGTCCTCTTGTATTTAGTCGGCATTGCTCCATTTGTATTAGATTCGGATGCAATTTCCGTGTTTTATCGTCAATAAGAAGGTCCAAGGGATACAGTAAACCTGAAGTGAAGCATCGGAATCTAAAACTGGACTCACAGGAGAGATTCAAATCATAGAAAGTGAAAGTGTTAGTCCTCTTGTACTTAAGTCGCCATTGTGCCATTTGTATTAAATTCGGATGCAATTTCTGTGTTTCATCGTCAATAAGAAGGTCCAAGGGATACAGTAAACCTGAAGTGAAGCATCGGAATCCAAAACTGGACTCACAGGACAGGTTCAAATCATAGAAAGTTAGAGTGTCAGTCCTCTTGTACCTAAGTCGGCATTGTGCCTTTTGTATTAAATTCGGATGCAACCTCTGTGTTTCATCGTCAATAAGAAGGTCCAAGGGATACAGTAAACCTGAACTGAAGCATCGGAATCTAAAACTGGACTCACAGGAGAGGTTCAAATCATAGAAAGTTTGAGTGTCAGTCCTCTTGTACTTAAATCGGCATTGTGCCTTTTGAATTTAATTCCGATGAAATTTCTGTGTTTCATCGTCAATAAGAAGGTGCAAGGGATACAGTAAACCTGAAGTGAAGCAATGGAATCTAAAACTGGACTCCCAGGAGAGGTTCAAATCATAGAAAGTGAGAGTGTCAGTCCTCTTTTACTTAGGTCGGCATTGTGCGTTTTGAATATGATTCCGATGCAATTTCTGTGTTTCATCGTCAATAAGAAGGTCCAAGGGATACAGTAAACCAGAAGTGAAGCGTCGGAATCTAAAACTGGACTCACAGGAGATGTTCAAATCATAGAAAGTGGGAGTGACAGTCCTCTTGTACTTAAGTCGCCATTGTGATTTTTGTATTAAATTCGGATGCAATTTCTGTGTTTCATCGTCAATAAGAAGGTCCAAAGATACAGTAAACTTGAAGTGAAGCATCAGAATCTAAAACTGGACTCACAGGAGAGGTTCAAATCATAGAAAGTTAGAGTGTCAGTCCGCTTGTACTTAAGTCGGCATTGTACCTTTTGTATTAAATTGGGATGCAAATTCTGTGTTTCATCGTCAATTAGAAGGTCCGAGGGATTCAGTAAACCTGAAGTGAAGCATCGGAATTTAAAACTGGACTCTTAGGAGAGGTTCAAATCATAGAAAGTTAGAATGTCAGTCCTCTTGTACTTAAGTCGGCATTGTGCCTTTTGAATTTAATTCCGATGCTTTTTCTGTGTTTCATTGTCAATAAGAAGGTCCAAGGGATACAGTAAACGTGAAGTGAAGCATCGGAATCAAAAACTGGACTCACAGGAGAGGTTCAAATCATGGAAAGTTAGAGTGTCAGTCCTCTTGTACTTAAGTCGGCATTGTACATTTTGTATTAAATTCGGATGCAAACTCTGTGTTTCATCGTCAATTAGAAGGTACGAGGGATACAGTAAACCTGAAGTGAAGCATCGGAATCTAAAACTGGACTCACAGGAGAGGTTTCTAATCATAGAAAGTGTGAGTGTCAGTCCTCTTGTACTTAAGACGGCATTGTGCATTTTGAATATCATTCCGATGCAATTTCTGTGTTTCATCGTCAATAAGAACGTCCAAGGGATACAGTAAACCTGAAGTGAAGAATCGGAATCTAAAACTGTACTCACAGGAGAGGGTCGAATCATAGAAAGTGAGAGTGTCAGTCCTCTTGTACTTAAGTCGGCATTGCGCCATTTGTATTAGATTCGGATGCAATTTCTGTGTTTCATCGTCAATAAGAGGGTCCAAGGGATACAGTAAACCTGAGGTGAAGCATCGGAATCTAAAACTGGACTCAGAGGAGAGGTTCAAATCATAGAAAGTGAGTGTGTCAGTCCTCTTGTACTTAAGTCGGCATTGTGCCATTTGTATTAAATTCGGATGAAATTTCTGTGTTTCATCGTCGATAAGAAGGTCAAAGGTATACAGTAAACCTGAAGTGAAGAATCGGAATCTAAAACTGGACTCACTGGAGAGGTTCAAATCATAGAAAGTTAGACTGTCAGTCCTCTTGTACTTAAGTCGGCATTGTGCCTTTTGTATTAAATTCGGATGGAATTTCTGTGGTTCATCGTAAATAAGAAGGAGCAAGGTATACAGTAAACCTGAAGTGAAGCATCGGAATCTAAAACTGGACTCACAGGAGAGGTTCAAATCATAGAAAGTGAGAGTGTCAGTCCTCTTGTACTTAAGTCGACATTGTGCCATTTGTATTACATTCAGATGCAATTTCTGTGTTTCATCGTCAATAAGAAGGTCCAAGGGATACAGTAAACCTGAAGTGAAGCATCGGAATCTAAAACTGGACTCACAGGAGAGGTTCAAATCATAGAAAGTGAGTGTGTCAGTCCTCTTTTACTTAAGTCGGCATTGTGCGTTTTGAATTTGATTCCGATGCAAATTCTGTGTTTCATCGTCAATTAGAAGGTCCGAGGGATACAGTAAACCTGAAGTGAAGCATCGGAATTTAAAACTGGACTCTTAGGAGAGGTTCAAATCATAGAAAGTTAGAATGTCAGTCCTCTTGTACTTAAGTCGGCGTTGTGCCTTTTGAATTTAATTCCGATGCTTTTTCTGTGTTTCATTGTCAATAAGAAGGTCCAAGGGATACAGTAAACGTGAAGTGAAGCATCGGAATCCAAAACTGGACTCACAGGAGAGGTTCAAATCATGGAAAGTTCGAGTGTGAGTCCTCTTGTACTTAAGTCGGCATTGTACCTTTTGTATTAAATTCGGATGCAAACTCTGTGTTTCATCGTCAATTAGGAGGTACGAGGGATACAGTAAACCTGAAGTGAAGCATCGGAATCTAAAGCTGGACTCAGAGGAGAGGTTTCTAATCATAGAAAGTGTGAGTGTCAGTCCTCTTGTACTTAAGACGGCATTGTGCATTTTGAATATCATTCCGATGCAATTTCTATGTTTCATCGTCAATAAGAAGGTGCAAGGTATACAGTAAACCTGAAGTGAAGCATCGGAATCTAAATCTGACCTCAGAGGAGAGGTTCGAATTATAGAGAGTGAGAGTGTCAGTCCTCTTGTACTTTAGTCGGCATTGTGCCATTTGTTTTAAATTCGGATGCAAGTTCTGTGTTTCATCGTCAATAAGAAGGTCCAAGGGATACAGTAAACCTTAAGTGAAGCATCAGAATTTAAAACTGGACTCTTAGGAAAGGTTCAAATCATAGAAAGTTAAAATGTCAGTCCTCTTGTACTTAAGTCGGCATTGTGCCTTTTGAATTTAATTCCGATGCTTTTTCTGTGTTTCATTGTCAATAAGAAGGTCCAAGGGATACAGTAAACCTGAAGTGAAGCATCGGAATCCAAAACTGGACTCACAGGAGAGGTTCAATTCATGGAAAGTTAGAGTGTCAGTCCTCTTGTACTTAAGTCGGCATTGTACCTTTTGTATTAAATTCGGATGCAAACTCTGTGTTTCATCGTCAATTAGAAGGTACGAGGGATACAGTAAACCTGAAGTGAAGCATCGGAATCTAAAACTGGACTCACAGGAGAGGTTTCTAATCATAGAAAGTGTAAGTGTCAGTCCTCTTGTACTTAAGACGGCATTGTTCATTTTGAATATCATTCCGATGCAATTTCTGTGTTTCATCGTCAATAAGAACGTCCAAGGGATACAGTAAACCTGAAGTGAAGCATCGGAATCTAAAACTGTACTCACAGGAGAGGGTCGAATCATAGAAAGTGAGAGTGTCAGTCCTCTTGTACTTAAGTCGGCACTGCGCCATTTGTATTAGATTCGGATGCAATTTCTGTGTTTCATCGTCAATAAGAAGGTCCAAGGGATACAGTAAACCTGAGGTGAAGCATCGGAATCTAAAACTGGACTCAGAGGAGAGGTTCAAATCATAGAAAGTGAGTGTGTCAGTCCTCTTGTACTTAAGTCGGCATTGTGCCATTTGTATTAAATTCGGATGAAATTTCTGTGTTTCATCGTCAATAAGAAGGTCCAAGGGATACAGTAAACCTGAAGTGAAGCATCGGAATCTAAAACTGGACTCACAGGAGAGGTTCAAATCATAGAAAGTGAGTGTGTCAGTCCTCTTTTACATAAGTCGGCATTGTGCGTTTTGAATTTGATTCCGATGCAATTTCTGTGTTTCATCGTCAATTAGAAGGCCCGAGGGATACAGTAAACCTGAAGTGAAGCATCGGAATCTAAAACTGGACTCACAGGAGAGGTTCAAATCATAGAAAGTGCGAGTGTCAGTCCTCTTGTACTTAAGTCGCCATTGTGATTTTTGTATTAAATTCGGATGCAATTTCTGTGTTTCATCGTCAATAAGTAGGTCCAAGGATACAGTAAACCTGAAGTGAAGCATCAGAATCTAAAACTGGACTCACAGGAGAGGTTCAAATCATAGAAAGTTAGAGTGTCAGTCCTCTTGTACTTAAGTCGGCATTGTACCTTTTGTATTAATTTGGGATGCAAATTCTGTGTTTCATCGTCAATTAGAAGGTCCGAGGGATACAGTAAACCTGAAGTGAAGCATCGGAATTTAAAACTGGACTCTTAGGAGAGGTTCAAATCATAGAAAGTTAGAATGTCAGTCCTCTTGTACTTAAGTCGGCGTTGTGCCTTTTGAATTTAATTCCGATGCTTTTTCTGTGTTTCATTGTCAATAAGAAGGTCCAAGGGATACAGTAAACGTGAAGTGAAGCATCGGAATCCAAAACTGGACTCACAGGAGAGGTTCAAATCATGGAAATTTCGAGTGTCAGTCCTCTTGTACTTAAGTCGGCATTGTACCTTTTGTATTAAATTCGGATGCAAACTCTGTGTTTCATCGTCAATTAGGAGGTACGAGGGATACAGTAAACCTGAAGTGAAGCATCGGAATCTAAAACTGGACTCACAGGAGAGGTTTCTAATCATAGAAAGTGTGAGTGTCAGTCCTCTTGTACTTAAGACGGCATTGTGCATTTTGAATATCATTCCGATGCAATTTCTGTGTTTCATCGTCAATAAGAAGGTGCAAGGTATACAGTAAACCTGAAGTGAAGCATCGGAATCTAAATCTGCCCTCAGAGGAGAGGTTCGAATTATAGAGAGTGAGAGTGTCAGTCCTCTTGTACTTTAGTCGGCATTGTGCCATTTGTTTTAAATTCGGATGCAAGTTCTGTGTTTCATCGTCAATAAGAAGGTCCAAGGGATACAGTAAACCTTAAGTGAAGCATCAGAATTTAAAACTGGACTCTTAGGAAAGGTTCAAATCATAGAAAGTTAAAATGTCAGTCCTCTTGTACTTAAGTCGGCATTGTGCCTTTTGAATTTAATTCCGATGCTTTTTCTGTGTTTCATTGTCAATAAGAAGGTCCAAGGGATACAGTAAACCTGAAGTGAAGCATCGGAATCCAAAACTGGACTCACAGGAGAGGTTCAATTCATGGAAAGTTAGAGTGTCAGTCCTCTTGTACTTAAGTCGGCATTGTACCTTTTGTATTAAATTCGGATGCAAACTCTGTGTTTCATCGTCAATTAGAAGGTACGAGGGATACAGTAAACCTGAAGTGAAGCATCGGAATCTAAAACTGGACTCACAGGAGAGGTTTCTAATCATAGAAAGTGTGAGTGTCAGTCCTCTTGTACTTAAGACGGCATTGTGCATTTTGAATATCATTCCGATGCAATTTCTGTGTTTCATCGTCAATAAGAACGTCCAAGGGATACAGTAAACCTGAAGTGAAGCATCGGAATCTAAAACTGTACTCACAGGAGAGGGTCGAACCATATAAAGTGAGAGTGTCAGTCCTCTTGTACTTAAGTCGGCATTGCGCCATTTGTATTAGATTCGGATGCAATTTCTGTGTTTCATCATCAATAAGAAGGTCCAAGGGATACAGTAAACCTGAAGTGAAGCATCGGAATCTAAAACTGGACTCACAGGAGAGGTTCAAATCATAGAAAGTGAGAGTGTCAGTCCTCTTTTACTTAAGTCGGCATTGTGCGTTTTGAATTTGATTCCGATGCAATTTCTGTGTTTCATCGTCAATTAGAAGGTCCGAGGGATACAGTAAACCTGAAGTGAAGCATCGGAATCTAAAACTGGACTCACAGGATAGGTTCAAATCATAGAAAGTGCGAGTGTCAGTCCTCTTGTACTTAAGTCGGCATTGTACCGTTTGTATTAAATTCGGATGCGATTTCCGTGTTTTATCGTCAATAAGAAGGTCCAAGGGATACAGTAAACCTGAAGTGAAGCATCGGAATCTAAAACTGGACTCACAGGAGAGATTCAAATCATAGAAAGTGAAAGTGTCAGTCCTCTTGTACTTAAGTCGCCATTGTGCCATTTGTATTAAATTCGGATGCAATTTCTGTGTTTCATCGTCAATAAGAAGGTCCAAGGGATACAGTAAACCTGAAGTGAAGCATCGGAATCCAAAACTGGACTCACAGGAGAGGTTCAAATCATAGAAAGTTAGAGTGTCAGTCCTCTTGTACTTAAGTCGGCATTGTGCCTTTTGTATTAAATTCGGATGCAACCTCTGTGTTTCATCGTCAATAAGAAGGTCCAAGGGATACAGTAAACCTGAAGTGAAGCATCGGAATCTAAAACTGGACTCACAGGAGAGGTTCAAATCATAGAAAGTTAGAGTGTCAGTCCTCTTGTACTTAAATCGGCATTGTGCCTTTTGAATTTAATTCCGATGAAATTTCTGTGTTTCATCGTCAATAAGAAGGTGCAAGGGATACAGTAAACCTGAAGTGAAGCATGGGAATCTAAAACTGGACTCCCAGGAGAGGTTCAAATCATAGAAAGTGAGAGTGTCAGTCCTCTTTTACTTAAGTCGGCATTGTGCGTTTTGAATATGATTCCGATGCAATTTCTGTGTTTCATCGTCAATAAGAAGGTCGAAGGGATACAGTAAACCAGAAGTGAAGCGTCGGAATCTAAAACTGGACTCACAGGAGATGTTCAAATCATAGAAAGTGGGAGTGACAGTCCTCTTGTACTTAAGTCGCCATTGTGATTTTTGTATTAAATTCGGATGCAATTTCTGTGTTTCATCGTCAATAAGTAGGTCCAAGGATACAGTAAACCTGAAGTGAAGCATCAGAATCTAAAACTGGACTCACAGGAGAGGTTCAAATCATAGAAAGATAGAGTGTCAGTCCTCTTGTACTTAAGTCGGCATTGTACCTTTTGTATTAAATTGGGATGCAAATTCTGTGTTTCATCGTCAATTAGAAGGTCCGAGGGATACAGAAAACCTGAAGTGAAGCATCGGAATTTAAAACTGGACTCTTAGGAGAGGTTCAAATCATAGAAAGTTAGAATGTCAGTCCTCTTGTACATAAGTCGGCATTGTGCCTTTTGAATTTAATTCCGATGCTTTTTCTGTGTTTCATTGTCAATAAGAAGGTCCAAGGGATACAGTAAACGTGAAGTGAAGCATCGGAATCCAAAACTGGACTCACAGGAGAGGTTCAAATCATGGAAAGTTCGAGTGTCAGTCCTCTTGTACTTAAGTCTGCATTGTACCTTTTGTATTAAATTCGGATGCAAACTCTGTGTTTCATCGTCAATTAGAAGGTACGAGGGATACAGTAAACCTGAAGTGAAGCATCGGAATCTAAAACTGGACTCACAGGAGAGGTTTCTAATCATAGAAAGTGTGAGTGTCAGTCCTCTTGTACTTAAGACGGCATTGTGCATTTCGAATATCATTCCGATGCAATTTCTGTGTTTCATCGTCAATAAGAACGTCCAAGGGATACAGTAAACCTGAAGTGAAGCAGCGGAATCTAAAACTGTACTCACAGGAGAGGGTCGAATCATAGAAAGTGAGAGTGTCAGTCCTCTTGTACTTAAGTCGGCATTGCGCCATTTGTATTAGATTCGGATGCAATTTCTGTGTTTCATCGTCAATAAGAAGGTCCAAGGGATACAGTAAACCTGAGGTGAAGCATCGGAATCTAAAACTGGACTCAGAGGAGAGGTTCAAATCATAGAAAGTGAGTGTGTCAGTCCTCTTGTACTTAAGTCGGCATTGTGCCATTTGTATTAAATTCGGATGAAATTTTTGTGTTTCATCGTCGATAAGAAGGTCAAAGGTATACAGTAAACCTGAAGTGAAGAATCGGAATCAAAAACTGGACTCACAGGAGAGGTTCAAATCATAGAAAGTTAGACTGTCAGTCCTCTTGTACTTAAGTCGGAATAGTGCCTTTTGTATTAAATTCGGATGGAATTTCTGTGGTTCATCGTAAATAAGAAGGAGCAAGGTATACAGTAAACCTGAAGTGAAGCATCGGAATCTAAAACTGGACTCACAGGAGAGGTTCAAATCATAGAAAGTGAGAGTGTCAGTCCTCTTGTACTTAAGTCGACATTGTGCCATTTGTATTACATTCAGATGCAATTTCTGTGTTTCATCGTCAATAAGAAGGTCCAAGGGATACAGTAAACCTGAAGTGAAGCATCGGAATCTAAAACTGGACTCACAGGAGAGGTTCAAATCATAGAAAGTGAGAGTGTCAGTCCTCTTTTACTTAAGTCGGCATTGTGCGTTTTGAATTTGATTCCGATGCAATTTCTGTGTTTCATCGTCAATTAGAAGGTCCGAGGGATACAGTAAACCTGAAGTGAAGCATCGGAATCTAAAACTGGACTCACAGGTGAGGTTCAAATCATAGAAAGTGCGAGTGTCAGTCCTCTTGTACTTAAGTCGGCATTGTACCGTTTGTATTAAATTCGGATGCGATTTCCGTGTTTTATCGTCAATAAGAAGGTCCAAGGGATACAGTAAACCTGAAGTGAAGCATCGGAATCTAAAACTGGACTCACAGGAGAGATTCAAATCATAGAAAGTGAAAGTGTCAGTCCTCTTGTACTTAAGTCGCCATTGTGCCATTTGTATTAAATTCGGATGCAATTTCTGTGTTTCATCGTCAATAAGAAGGTCCAAGGGATACAGTAAACCTGAAGTGAAGCATCGGAATCCAATTCTGGACTCACAGGAGAGGTTCAAATCATAGAAAGTTAGAGTGTCAGTCCTCTTGTACTTAAGTCGGCATTGTGCCTTTTGTATTAAATTCGGATGCAACCTCTGTGTTTCATCGTCAATAAGAAGGTCCAAGGGATACAGTAAACCTGAAGTGAAGCATCGGAATCTAAAACTGGACTCACAGGAGAGTTTCAAATCATAGAAAGTTAGAGTGTCAGTCCTCTTGTACTTAAATCGGCATTGTGCCTTTTGAATTTAATTCCGATGAAATTTCTGTGTTTCATCGTCAATAAGAAGGTGCAAGGGATACAGTAAACCTGAAGTGAAGCAATGGAATCTAAAACTGGACTCCCAGGAGAGGTTCAAATCATAGAAAGTGAGAGTGTCAGTCCTCTTTTACTTAAGTCGGCATTGTGCGTTTTGAATATGATTCCGATGCAATTTCTGTGTTTCATCGTCAATTAGAAGGCCCGAGGGATACAGTAAACCTGAAGTGAAGCATCGGAATCTAAAACTGGACTCACAGGAGAGGTTCAAATCATAGAAAGTGCGAGTGTCAGTCCTCTTGTACTTAAGTCGCCATTGTGATTTTTGTATTAAATTCGGATGCAATTTCTGTGTTTCATCGTCAATAAGTAGGTCCAAGGATACAGTAAACCTGAAGTGAAGCATCAGAATCTAAAACTGGACTCACAGGAGAGGTTCAAATCATAGAAAGTTAGAGTGTCAGTCCTCTTGTACTTAAGTCGGCATTGTACCTTTTGTATTAATTTGGGATGCAAATTCTGTGTTTCATCGTCAATTAGAAGGTCCGAGGGATACAGTAAACCTGAAGTGAAGCATCGGAATTTAAAACTGGACTCTTAGGAGAGGTTCAAATCATAGAAAGTTAGAATGTCAGTCCTCTTGTACTTAAGTCGGCGTTGTGCCTTTTGAATTTAATTCCGATGCTTTTTCTGTGTTTCATTGTCAATAAGAAGGTCCAAGGGATACAGTAAACGTGAAGTGAAGCATCGGAATCCAAAACTGGACTCACAGGAGAGGTTCAAATCATTGAAATTTCGAGTGTCAGTCCTCTTGTACTTAAGTCGGCATTGTACCTTTTGTATTAAATTCGGATGCAAACTCTGTGTTTCATCGTCAATTAGGAGGTCCAAGGGATACAGTAAACCTGAAGTGAAGCATCGGAATCTAAAACTGGACTCACAGGAGAGGTTCAAATCATAGAAAGTGAGAGGGTCAGTCCTCTTTTACTTAAGTCGGCATTGTGCGTTTTGAATTTGATTCCGATGCAATTTCTGTGTTTCATCGTCAATTAGAAGGTCCGAGGGATACAGTAAACCTGAAGTGAAGAATCGGAATCTAAAACTGGACTCACAGGAGAGGTTCAAATCATAGAAAGTGCGAGTGTCAGTCCTCTTGTACTTAAGTCGGCATTGTACCGTTTGTATTAAATTCGGATGCGATTTCCGTGTTTTATCGTCAATAAGAAGGTCCAAGGGATACAGTAAACCTGAAGTGAAGCATCGGAATCTAAAACTGGACTCACAGGAGAGATTCAAATCATAGAAAGTGAAAGTGTCAGTCCTCTTGTACTTAAGTCGCCATTGTGCCATTTGTATTAAATTCGGATGCAATTTCTGTGTTTCATCGTCAATAAGAAGGTCCAAGGGATACAGTAAACCTGAAGTGAAGCATCGGAATCCAAAACTGGACTCACAGGAGAGGTTCAAATCATAGAAAGTTAGAGTGTCAGTCCTCTTGTACTTAAGTCGGCATTGTGCCTTTTGTATTAAATTCGGATGCAACCTCTGTGTTTCATCGTCAATAAGAAGGTCCAAGGGATACAGTAAACCTGAAGTGAAGCATCGGAATCTAAAACTGGACTCACAGGAGAGGTACAAATCATAGAAAGTTAGAGTGTCAGTCCTCTTGTACTTAAATCGGCATTGTGCCTTTTGAATTTAATTCCGATGAAATTTCTGTGTTTCATCGTCAATAAGAAGGTGCAAGGGATACAGTAAACCTGAAGTGAAGCAATGGAATCTAAAACTGGACTCCCAGGAGAGGTTCAAATCATAGAAAGTGAGAGTGTCAGTCCTCTTTTACTTAAGTCGGCATTGTGCGTTTTGAATATGATTCCGATGCAATTTCTGTGTTTCATCGTCAATAAGAAGGTCGAAGGGATACAGTAAACCAGAAGTGAAGCGTCGGAATCTAAAACTGGACTCACAGGAGATGTTCAAATCATAGAAAGTGGGAGTGACAGTCCTCTTGTACTTAAGTCGCCATTGTGATTTTTGTATTAAATTCGGATGCAATTTCTGTGTTTCATCGTCAATAAGTAGGTCCAAGGATACAGTAAGCCTGAAGTGAAGCATCAGAATCTAAAACTGGACTCACAGGAGAGGTTCAAATCATAGAAAGTTAGAGTGTCAGTCCTCTTGTACTTAAGTCGGCATTGTACCTTTTGTATTAAATTGGGATGCAAATTCTGTGTTTCATCGTCAATTAGAAGGTCCGAGGGATACAGAAAACCTGAAGTGAAGCATCGGAATTTAAAACTGGACTCTTAGGAGAGGTTCAAATCATAGAAAGTTAGAATGTCAGTCCTCTTGTACATAAGTCGGCATTGTGCCTTTTGAATTTAATTCCGATGCTTTTTCTGTGTTTCATTGTCAATAAGAAGGTCCAAGGGATACAGTAAACGTGAAGTGAAGCATCGGAATCCAAAACTGGACTCACAGGAGAGGTTCAAATCATGGAAAGTTCGAGTGTCAGTCCTCTTGTACTTAAGTCGGCATTGTACCTTTTGTATTAAATTCGGATGCAAACTCTGTGTTTCATCGTCAGTTAGAAGGTACGAGGGATACAGTAAACCTGAAGTGAAGCATCGGAATCTAAAACTGGACTCACAGGAGAGGTTTCTAATCAGTGAAAGTATGAGTGTCAGTCCTCTTGTACTTAAGACGGCATTGTGCATTTTGAATATCATTCCCATGCAATTTCTGTGTTTCATCGTCCATAAGAAGGTGCAAGGTATACAGTAAACCTGAAGTGAAGCATCGGAATCTAAATCTGACCTCACAGGAGAGGTTCGAATTATAGAGAGTGAGAGTGTCAGTCCTCTTGTACTTTAGTCGGCATTGTGCCATTTGTTTTAAATTCGGATGCAAGTTCTGTGTTTCATCGTCAATAAGAAGGTCCAAGGGATACAGTAAACCTTAAGTGAAGCATCAGAATTTAAAACTGGACTCTTAGGAAAGGTTCAAATCATAGAAAGTTAAAATGTCAGTCCTCTTGTACTTAAGTCGGCATTGTGCCTTTTGAATTTAATTCCGATGCTTTTTCTGTGTTTCATTGTCAATAAGAAGGTCCAAGGGATACAGTAAACCTGAAGTGAAGCATCGGAATCCAAAACTGGACTCACAGGAGAGGTTCAATTCATGGAAAGTTCGACTGTCAGTCCTCTTGTACTTAAGTCGGCATTGTACCTTTTGTATTAAATTCGGATGCAAACTCTGTGTTTCATCGTCAATTAGAAGGTACGAGGGATACAGTAAACCTGAAGTGAAGCATCGGAATCTAAAACTGGACTCACAGGAGAGGTTTCTAATCATAGAAAGTGTGAGTGTCAGTCCTCTTGTACTTAGGACGGCATTGTGCATTTCGAATATCATTCCGATGCAATTTCTGTGTTTCATCGTCAATAAGAACGTCCAAGGGATACAGTAAACCTGAAGTGAAGCAGCGGAATCTAAAACTGTACTCACAGGAGAGGGTCGAATCATAGAAAGTGAGAGTGTCAGTCCTCTTGTACTTAAGTCGGCATTGCGCCATTTGTATTAGATTCGGATGCAATTTCTGTGTTTCATCGTCAATAAGAAGGTCCAAGGGATACAGTAAACCTGAGGTGAAGCATCGGAATCTAAAACTGGACTCAGAGGAGAGGTTCAAATCATAGAAAGTGAGTGTGTCAGTCCTCTTGTACTTAAGTCGGCATTGTGTCATTTGTATTAAATTCGGATGAAATTTTTGTGTTTCATCGTCGATAAGAAGGTCAAAGGTATACAGTCAACCTGAAGTGAAGAATCGGAATCTAAAACTGGACTCACAGGAGAGGTTCAAATCATAGAAAGTTAGACTGTCAGTCCTCTTGTACTTAAGTCGGAATTGTGCCTTTTGTATTAAATTCGGATGGAATTTCTGTGGTTCATCGTAAATAAGAAGGAGCAAGGTATACAGTAAACCTGAAGTGAAGCATCGGAATCTAAAACTGGACTCACAGGAGAGGTTCAAATCATAGAAAGTGAGAGTGTCAGTCCTCTTGTACTTAAGTCGACATTGTGCCATTTGTATTACATTCAGATGCAATTTCTGTGTTTCATCGTCAATAAGAAGGTCCAAGGGATACAGTAAACCTGAAGTGAAGCATCGGAATCTAAAACTGGACTCACAGGAGAGGTTCAAATCATAGAAAGTGAGAGTGTCAGTCCTCTTTTACTTAAGTCGGCATTGTGCGTTTTGAATTTGATTCCGATGCAATTTCTGTGTTTCATCGTCAATTAGAAGGTCCGAGGGATACAGTAAACCTGAAGTGAAGCATCGGAATCTAAAACTGGACTCACAGGAGAGGTTCAAATCATAGAAAGTGCGAGTGTCAGACCTCTTGTACTTAAGTCGGCATTGTACCGTTTGTATTAAATTCGGATGCGATTTCCGTGTTTTATCGTCAATAAGAAGGTCCAAGGGATACAGTAAACCTGAAGTGAAGCATCGGAATCTAAAACTGGACTCACAGGAGAGATTCAAATCATAGAAAGTGAAAGTGTCAGTCCTCTTGTACTTAAGTCGCCATTGTGCCATTTGTATTAAATTCGGATGCAATTTCTGTGTTTCATCGTCAATAAGAAGGTCCAAGGGATACAGTAAACCTGAAGTGAAGCATCGGAATCCAATTCTGGACTCACAGGAGAGGTTCAAATCATAGAAAGTTAGAGTGTCAGTCCTCTTGTACTTAAGTCGGCATTGTGCCTTTTGTATTAAATTCGGATGCAACCTCTGTGTTTCATCGTCAATAAGAAGGTCCAAGGGATACAGTAAACCTGAAGTGAAGCATCGGAATCTAAAACTGGACTCACAGGAGAGTTTCAAATCATAGAAAGTTAGAGTGTCAGTCCTCTTGTACTTAAATCGGCATTGTGCCTTTTGAATTTAATTCCGATGAAATTTCTGTGTTTCATCGTCAATAAGAAGGTGCAAGGGATACAGTAAACCTGAAGTGAAGCAATGGAATCAAAACTGGACTCCCAGGAGAGGTTCAAATCATAGAAAGTGAGAGTGTCAGTCCTCTTTTACTTAAGTCGGCATTGTGCGTTTTGAATATGATTCCGATGCAATTTCTGTGTTTCATCGTCAATAAGAAGGTCCAAGGGATACAGTAAACCAGAAGTGAAGCGTCGGAATCTAAAACTGGACTCACAGGAGATGTTCAAATCATAGAAAGTGGGAGTGACAGTCCTCTTGTACTTAAGTCGCCATTGTGATTTTTGTATTAAATTCGGATGCAATTTCTGTGTTTCATCGTCAATAAGTAGGTCCAAGGATACAGTAAACCTGAAGTGAAGCATCAGAATCTAAAAATGGACTCACAGGAGAGGTTCAAATCAAAGAAAGTTAGAGTGTCAGTCCTCTTGTACTTAAGTCGGCATTGTACCTTTTGTATTAAATTGGGATGCAAATTCTGTGTTTCATCGTCAATTAGAAGGTCTGAGGGATACAGTAAACCTGAAGTGAAGCATCGGAATTTAAAACTGGACTCTTAGGAGAGGTTCAAATCATAGAAAGTTAGAATGTCAGTCCTCTTGTACTTAAGTCGGCATTGTGCCTTTTGAATTTAATTCCGATGCTTTTTCTGTGTTTCATTGTCAATAAGAAGGTCCACGGGATACAGTAAACGTGAAGTGAAGCATCGGAATCCAAAACTGGACTCACAGGAGAGGTTCAAATCATGGAAAGTTCGAGTGTCAGTCCTCTTGTACTTAAGTCGGCATTGTACCTTTTGTATTAAATTCGGATGCAAACTCTGTGTTTCATCGACAATTAGAAGGTACGAGGGATACAGTAAACCTGAAGTCAAGCATCGGAATCTAAAACTGGACTCACAGGAGAGGTTTCTAATCATAGAAAGTGTGAGTGTCAGTCCTCTTGTACTTAAGACGGCATTGTGCATTTTGAATATCATTCCGATGCAATTTCTGTGTTTCATCGTCTATAAGAAGGTGCAAGGTATACAGTAAACCTGAAGTGAAGCATCGGAATCTAAATCTGACCTCACAGGAGAGGTTCGAATTATAGAGAGTGAGAGTGTCAGTCCTCTTGTACTTTAGTCGGCATTGTGCCATTTGTTTTAAATTCGGATGCAAGTTCTGTGTTTCATCGTCATTAAGAAGGTCCAAGGGATACAGTACACCTTAAGTGAAGCATCAGAATTTAAAACTGGACTCTTAGGAAAGGTTCAAATCATAGAAAGTTAAAATGTCAGTCCTCTTGTACTTAAGTCGGCATTGTGCCTTTTGAATTTAATTCCGATGCTTTTTCTGTGTTTCAGTGTCAATAAGAAGGTCCAAGGGATACAGTAAACCTGAAGTGAAGCATCGGAATCCAAAACTGGACTCACAGGAGAGGTTCAATTCATGGAAAGTTCGAGTGTCAGTCCTCTTGTACTTAAGTCGGCATTGTACCTTTTGTAGTAAATTCGGATGCAAACTCTGTGTTTCATCGTCAATTAGAAGGTACGAGGGATACAGTAAACCTGAAGTGAAGCATCGGAATCTAAAACTGGACTCACAGGAGAGGTATCTAATCATAGAAAGTGTGAGTGTCAGTCCTCTTGTACTTAAGACGGCATTGTGCATTTCGAATATCATTCCGATGCAATTTCTGTGTTTCATCGTCAATAAGAACGTCCAAGGGATACAGTAAACCTGAAGTGAAGCAGCGGAATCTAAAACTGTACTCACAGGAGAGGGTCGAATCATAGAAAGTGAGAGTGTCAGTCCTCTTGTACTTAAGTCGGCATTGCGCCATTTGTATTAGATTCGGATGCAATTTCTGTGTTTCATCGTCAATAAGAAGGTCCAAGGGATACAGTAAACCTGAGGTGAAGCATCGGAATCTAAAACTGGACCCAGAGGAGACGTTCAAATCATAGAAAGTGAGTGTGTCAGTCCTCTTGTACTTAAGTCGGCATTGTGCCATTTGTATTAAATTCGGATGAAATTTTTGTGTTTCATCGTCGATAAGAAGGTCAAAGGTATACAGTATACCTGAAGTGAAGAATCGGAATCTAAAACTGGACTCACAGGAGAGGTTCAAATCATAGAAAGTTAGACTGTCAGTCCTCTTGTACTTAAGTCGGAATAGTGCCTTTTGTATTAAATTCGGATGGAATTTCTGTGGTTCATCGTAAATAAGAAGGAGCAAGGTATACAGTAAACCTGAAGTGAAGCATCGGAATCTAAAACTGGACTCACAGGAGAGGTTCAAATCATAGAAAGTGAGAGTGTCAGTCCTCTTGTACTTAAGTCGACATTGTGCCATTTGTATTACATTCAGATGCAATTTCTGTGTTTCATCGTCAATAAGAAGGTCCAAGGGATACAGTAAACCTGAAGTGAAGCATCGGAATCTAAAACTGGACTCACAGGAGAGGTTCAAATCATAGAAAGTGAGAGTGTCAGTCCTCTTTTACTTAAGTCGGCATTGTGCGTTTTGAATTTGATTCCGATGCAATTTCTGTGTTTCATCGTCAATTAGAAGGTCCGAGGGATACAGTAAACCTGAAGTGAAGCATCGGAATCTAAAACTGGACTCACAGGAGAGGTTCAAATCATAGAAAGTGCGAGTGTCAGACCTCTTGTACTTAAGTCGGCATTGTACCGTTTGTATTAAATTCGGATGCGATTTCCGTGTTTTATCGTCAATAAGAAGGTCCAAGGGATACAGTAAACCTGAAGTGAAGCATCGGAATCTAAAACTGGACTCACAGGAGAGATTCAAATCATAGAAAGTGAAAGTGTCAGTCCTCTTGTACTTAAGTCGCCATTGTGCCATTTGTATTAAATTCGGATGCAATTTCTGTGTTTCATCGTCAATAAGAAGGTCCAAGGGATACAGTAAACCTGAAGTGAAGCATCGGAATCCAATTCTGGACTCACAGGAGAGGTTCAAATCATAGAAAGTTAGAGTGTCAGTCCTCTTGTACTTAAGTCGGCATTGTGCCTTTTGTATTAAATTCGGATGCAACCTCTGTGTTTCATCGTCAATAAGAAGGTCCAAGGGATACAGTAAACCTGAAGTGAAGCATCGGAATCTAAAACTGGACTCACAGGAGAGTTTCAAATCATAGAAAGTTAGAGTGTCAGTCCTCTTGTACTTAAATCGGCATTGTGCCTTTTGAATTTAATTCCGATGAAATTTCTGTGTTTCATCGTCAATAAGAAGGTGCAAGGGATACAGTAAACCTGAAGTGAAGCAATGGAATCAAAACTGGACTCCCAGGAGAGGTTCAAATCATAGAAAGTGAGAGTGTCAGTCCTCTTTTACTTAAGTCGGCATTGTGCGTTTTGAATATGATTCCGATGCAATTTCTGTGTTTCATCGTCAATAAGAAGGTCCAAGGGATACAGTAAACCAGAAGTGAAGCGTCGGAATCTAAAACTGGACTCACAGGAGATGTTCAAATCATAGAAAGTGGGAGTGACAGTCCTCTTGTACTTAAGTCGCCATTGTGATTTTTGTATTAAATTCGGATGCAATTTCTGTGTTTCATCGTCAATAAGTAGGTCCAAGGATACAGTAAACCTGAAGTGAAGCATCAGAATCTAAAAATGGACTCACAGGAGAGGTTCAAATCATAGAAAGTTAGAGTGTCAGTCCTCTTGTACTTAAGTCGGCATTGTACCTTTTGTATTAAATTGGGATGCAAATTCTGTGTTTCATCGTCAATTAGAAGGTCTGAGGGATACAGTAAACCTGAAGTGAAGCATCGGAATTTAAAACTGGACTCTTAGGAGAGGTTCAAATCATAGAAAGTTAGAATGTCAGTCCTCTTGTACTTAAGTCGGCATTGTGCCTTTTGAATTTAATTCCGATGCTTTTTCTGTGTTTCATTGTCAATAAGAAGGTCCACGGGATACAGTAAACGTGAAGTGAAGCATCGGAATCCAAAACTGGACTCACAGGAGAGGTTCAAATCATGGAAAGTTCGAGTGTCAGTCCTCTTGTACTTAAGTCGGCATTGTACCTTTTGTATTAAATTCGGATGCAAACTCTGTGTTTCATCGACAATTAGAAGGTACGAGGGATACAGTAAACCTGAAGTCAAGCATCGGAATCTAAAACTGGACTCACAGGAGAGGTTTCTAATCATAGAAAGTGTGAGTGTCAGTCCTCTTGTACTTAAGACGGCATTGTGCATTTTGAATATCATTCCGATGCAATTTCTGTGTTTCATCGTCTATAAGAAGGTGCAAGGTATACAGTAAACCTGAAGTGAAGCATCGGAATCTAAATCTGACCTCACAGGAGAGGTTCGAATTATAGAGAGTGAGAGTGTCAGTCCTCTTGTACTTTAGTCGGCATTGTGCCATTTGTTTTAAATTCGGATGCAAGTTCTGTGTTTCATCGTCATTAAGAAGGTCCAAGGGATACAGTACACCTTAAGTGAAGCATCAGAATTTAAAACTGGACTCTTAGGAAAGGTTCAAATCATAGAAAGTTAAAATGTCAGTCCTCTTGTACTTAAGTCGGCATTGTGCCTTTTGAATTTAATTCCGATGCTTTTTCTGTGTTTCAGTGTCAATAAGAAGGTCCAAGGGATACAGTAAACCTGAAGTGAAGCATCGGAATCCAAAACTGGACTCACAGGAGAGGTTCAATTCATGGAAAGTTCGAGTGTCAGTCCTCTTGTACTTAAGTCGGCATTGTACCTTTTGTAGTAAATTCGGATGCAAACTCTGTGTTTCATCGTCAATTAGAAGGTACGAGGGATACAGTAAACCTGAAGTGAAGCATCGGAATCTAAAACTGGACTCACAGGAGAGGTATCTAATCATAGAAAGTGTGAGTGTCAGTCCTCTTGTACTTAAGACGGCATTGTGCATTTCGAATATCATTCCGATGCAATTTCTGTGTTTCATCGTCAATAAGAACGTCCAAGGGATACAGTAAACCTGAAGTGAAGCAGCGGAATCTAAAACTGTACTCACAGGAGAGGGTCGAATCATAGAAAGTGAGAGTGTCAGTCCTCTTGTACTTAAGTCGGCATTGCGCCATTTGTATTAGATTCGGATGCAATTTCTGTGTTTCATCGTCAATAAGAAGGTCCAAGGGATACAGTAAACCTGAGGTGAAGCATCGGAATCTAAAACTGGACCCAGAGGAGACGTTCAAATCATAGAAAGTGAGTGTGTCAGTCCTCTTGTACTTAAGTCGGCATTGTGCCATTTGTATTAAATTCGGATGAAATTTTTGTGTTTCATCGTCGATAAGAAGGTCAAAGGTATACAGTATACCTGAAGTGAAGAATCGGAATCTAAAACTGGACTCACAGGAGAGGTTCAAATCATAGAAAGTTAGACTGTCAGTCCTCTTGTACTTAAGTCGGAATAGTGCCTTTTGTATTAAATTCGGATGGAATTTCTGTGGTTCATCGTAAATAAGAAGGAGCAAGGTATACAGTAAACCTGAAGTGAAGCATCGGAATCTAAAACTGGACTCACAGGAGAGGTTCAAATCATAGAAAGTGAGAGTGTCAGTCCTCTTGTACTTAAGTCGACATTGTGCCATTTGTATTACATTCAGATGCAATTTCTGTGTTTCATCGTCAATAAGAAGGTCCAAGGGATACAGTAAACCTGAAGTGAAGCATCGGAATCTAAAACTGGACTCACAGGAGAGGTTCAAATCATAGAAAGTGAGAGTGTCAGTCCTCTTTTACTTAAGTCGGCATTGTGCGTTTTGAATTTGATTCCGATGCAATTTCTGTGTTTCATCGTCAATAAGAAGGTCCAAGGGATACAGTAAACCTGAAGTGAAGCATCGGAATCTAAAACTGGACTCACAGGAGAGTTTCAAATCATAGAAAGTTAGAGTGTCAGTCCTCTTGTACTTAAATCGGCATTGTGCCTTTTGAATTTAATTCCGATGAAATTTCTGTGTTTCATCGTCAATAAGAAGGTGCAAGGGATACAGTAAACCTGAAGTGAAGCAATGGAATCTAAAACTGCACTCCCAGGAGAGGTTCAAATCATAGAAAGTGAGAGTGTCAGTCCTCTTTTACTTAAGTCGGCATTGTGCGTTTTGAATATGATTCCGATGCAATTTCTGTGTTTCATCGTCAATTAGAAGGCCCGAGGGATACAGTAAACCTGAAGTGAAGCATCGGAATCTAAAACTGGACTCACAGGAGAGGTTCAAATCATAGAAAGTGCGAGTGTCAGTCCTCTTGTACTTAAGTCGCCATTGTGATTTTTGTATTAAATTCGGATGCAATTTCTGTGTTTCATCGTCAATAAGTAGGTCCAAGGATACAGTAAACCTGAAGTGAAGCATCAGAATCTAAAACTGGACTCACAGGAGAGGTTCAAATCATAGAAAGTTAGAGTGTCAGTCCTCTTGTACTTAAGTCGGCATTGTACCTTTTGTATTAATTTGGGATGCAAATTCTGTGTTTCATCGTCAATTAGAAGGTCCGAGGGATACAGTAAACCTGAAGTGAAGCATCGGAATTTAAAACTGGACTCTTAGGAGAGGTTCAAATCATAGAAAGTTAGAATGTCAGTCCTCTTGTACTTAAGTCGGCATTGTGCCTTTTGAATTTAATTCCGATGCTTTTTCTGTGTTTCATTGTCAATAAGAAGGTCCAAGGGATACAGTAAACGTGAAGTGAAGCATCGGAATCCAAAACTGGACTCACAGGAGAGGTTCAAATCATGGAAATTTCGAGTGTCAGTCCTCTTGTACTTAAGTCGGCATTGTACCTTTTGTATTAAATTCGGATGCAAACTCTGTGTTTCATCGTCAATTAGGAGGTCCAAGGGATACAGTAAACCTGAAGTGAAGCATCGGAATCTAAAACTGGACTCACAGGAGAGGTTCAAATCATAGAAAGTGAGAGTGTCAGTCCTCTTTTACTTAAGTCGGCATTGTGCGTTTTGAATTTGATTCCGATGCAATTTCTGTGTTTCATCGTCAATTAGAAGGTCCGAGGGATACAGTAAACCTGAAGTGAAGCATCGGAATCTAAAACTGGACTCACAGGAGAGGTTCAAATCATAGAAAGTGCGAGTGTCAGTCCTCTTGTACTTAAGTCGGCATTGTACCGTTTGTATTAAATTCGGATGCGATTTCCGTGTTTTATCGTCAATAAGAAGGTCCAAGGGATACAGTAAACCTGAAGTGAAGCATCGGAATCTAAAACTGGACTCACAGGAGAGATTCAAATCATAGAAAGTGAAAGTGTCAGTCCTCTTGTACTTAAGTCGCCATTGTGCCATTTGTATCAAATTCGGATGCAATTTCTGTGTTTCATCGTCAATAAGAAGGTCCAAGGGATACAGTAAACCTGAAGTGAAGCATCGGAATCCAAAACTGGACTCACAGGAGAGGTTCAAATCATAGAAAGTTAGAGTGTCAGTCCTCTTGTACTTAAGTCGGCATTGTGCCTTTTGTATTAAATTCGGATGCAACCTCTGTGTTTCATCGTCAATAAGAAGGTCCAAGGGATACAGTAAACCTGAAGTGAAGCATCGGAATCTAAAACTGGACTCACAGGAGAGGTTCAAATCATAGAAAGTTAGAGTGTCAGTCCTCTTGTACTTAAATCGGCATTGTGCCTTTTGAATTTAATTCCGATGAAATTTCTGTGTTTCATCGTCAATAAGAAGGTGCAAGGGATACAGTAAACCTGAAGTGAAGCAATGGAATCTAAAACTGGACTCCCAGGAGAGGTTCAAATCATAGAAAGTGAGAGTGTCAGTCCTCTTTTACTTAAGTCGGCATTGTGCGTTTTGAATATGATTCCGATGCAATTTCTGTGTTTCATCGTCAATAAGAAGGTCGAAGGGATACAGTAAACCAGAAGTGAAGCGTCGGAATCTAAAACTGGACTCACAGGAGATGTTCAAATCATAGAAAGTGGGAGTGACAGTCCTCTTGTACTTAAGTCGCCATTGTGATTTTTGTATTAAATTCGGATGCAATTTCTGTGTTTCATCGTCAATAAGTAGGTCCAAGGATACAGTAAACCTGAAGTGAAGCATCAGAATCTAAAACTGGACTCACAGGAGAGGTTCAAATCATAGAAAGTTAGAGTGTCAGTCCTCTTTTACTTAAGACGGCATTGTGCGTTTTGAATTTGATTCCGATGCAATTTCTGTGTTTCATCGTCAATTAGAAGGTCCGAGGGATACAGTAAACCTGAAGTGAAGCATCGGAATCTAAAACTGGACTCACAGGAGAGGTTCAAATCATAGAAAGTGCGAGTGTCAGTCCTCTTGTACTTAAGTCGGCATTGTACCGTTTGTATTAAATTCGGATGCGATTTCCGTGTTTTATCGTCAATAAGAAGGTCCAAGGGATACAGTAAACCTGAAGTGAAGCATCGGAATCTAAAACTGGACTCAATGGAGAGGTTCAAATCATATAAAGTGAGAGTGTCAGTCCTCTTGTACTTAAGTCGGCATTGTGCCTTTTGTATTAAATTCGGATGCAACCTCTGTGTTTCATCGTCAATAAGAAGGTCCAAGGGATACAGTAAACCTGAAGTGAAGCATCGGAATCTAAAACTGGACTCACAGGAGAGGTTCAAATCATAGAAAGTTAGAGTGTCAGTCCTCTTGTACTTAAATCGGCATTGTGCCTTTTGAATTTAATTCCGATGAAATTTCTGTGTTTCATCGTCAATAAGAAGGTGCAAGGGATACAGTAAACCTGAAGTGAAGCAATGGAATCTAAAACTGGACTCCCAGGAGAGGTTCAAATCATAGAAAGTGAGAGTGTCAGTCCTCTTTTACTTAAGTCGGCATTGTGCGTTTTGAATATGATTCCGATGCAATTTCTGTGTTTCATCGTCAATAAGAAGGTCGAAGGGATACAGTAAACCAGAAGTGAAGCGTCGGAATCTAAAACTGGACTCACAGGAGATGTTCAAATCATAGAAAGTGGGAGTGACAGTCCTCTTGTACTTAAGTCGCCATTGTGATTTTTGTATTAAATTCGGATGCAATTTCTGTGTTTCATCGTCAATAAGTAGGTCCAAGGATACAGTAAACCTGAAGTGAAGCATCAGAATCTAAAACTGGACTCACAGGAGAGGTTCAAATCATAGAAAGTTAGAGTGTCAGTCCTCTTGTACTTAAGTCGGCATTGTACCTTTTGTATTAAATTGGGATGCAAATTCTGTGTTTCATCGTCAATTAGAAGGTCCGAGGGATACAGAAAACCTGAAGTGAAGCATCGGAATTTAAAATTGGACTCTTAGGAGAGGTTCAAATCATAGAAAGTTAGAATGTCAGTCCTCTTGTACATAAGTCGGCATTGTGCCTTTTGAATTTAATTCCGATGCTTTTTCTGTGTTTCATTGTCAATAAGAAGGTCCAAGGGATACAGTAAACGTGAAGTGAAGCATCGGAATCCAAAACTGGACTCACAGGAGAGGTTCAAATCATGGAAAGTTCGAGTGTCAGTCCTCTTGTACTTAAGTCGGCATTGTACCTTTTGTATTAAATTCGGATGCAAACTCTGTGTTTCATCGTCAATTAGAAGGTCCGGGGGATACAGTAAACCTGAAGTGAAGCATCGGAATCTAAAACTGGACTCACAGGAGAGGTTTCTAATCAGTGAAAGTGTGAGTGTCAGTCCTCTTGTACTTAAGACGGCATTGTGCATTTTGAATATCATTCCCATGCAATTTCTGTGTTTCATCGTCAATAAGAAGGTGCAAGGTGTACAGTAAACCTGAAGTGAAGCATCGGAATCTAAATCTGACCACACAGGAGAGGTTCGAATTATAGAGAGTGAGAGTGTCAGTCCTCTTGTACTTTAGTCGGCATTGTGCCATTTGTTTTAAATTCGGATGCAAGTTCTGTGTTTCATCGTCAATAAGAAGGTCCAAGGGATACAGTAAACCTTAAGTGAAGCATCAGAATTTAAAACTGGACTCTTAGGAAAGGTTCAAATCATAGAAAGTTAAAATGTCAGTCCTCTTGTACTTAAGTCGGCATTGTGCCTTTTGAATTTAATTCCGATGCTTTTTCTGTGTTTCATTGTCAATAAGAAGGTCCAAGGGATACAGTAAACCTGAAGTGAAGCATCGGAATCCAAAACTGGACTCACAGGAGAGGTTCAATTCATGGAAAGTTCGACTGTCAGTCCTCTTGTACTTAAGTCAGCATTGTACCTTTTGTATTAAATTCGGATGCAAACTCTGTGTTTCATCGTCAATTAGAAGGTACGAGGGATACAGTAAACCTGAAGTGAAGCATCGGAATCTAAAACTGGACTCACAGGAGAGGTTTCTAATCATAGAAAGTGTGAGTGTCAGTCCTCTTGTACTTAAGACGGCATTGTGCATTTCGAATATGATTCCGATGCAATTTCTGTGTTTCATCGTCAATAAGAACGTCCAAGGGATACAGTAAACCTGAAGTGAAGCAGCGGAATCTAAAACTGTACTCACAGGAGAGGGTCGAATCATAGAAAGTGAGAGTGTCAGTCCTCTTGTACTTAAGTCGGCATTGCGCCATTTGTATTAGATTCGGATGCAATTTCTGTGTTTCATCGTCAATAAGAAGGTCCAAGGGATACAGTAAACCTGAGGTGAAGCATCGGAATCTAAAACTGGACTCAGAGGAGAGGTTCAAATCATAGAAAGTGAGTGTGTCAGTCCTCTTGTACTTAAGTCGGCATTGTGCCATTTGTATTAAATTCGGATGAAATTTTTGTGTTTCATCGTCGATAAGAAGGTCAAAGGTATACAGTAAACCTGAAGTGAAGAATCGGAATCTAAAACTGGACTCACAGGAGAGGTTCAAATCATAGAAAGTTAGACTGTCAGTCCTCTTGTACTTAAGTCGGAATTGTGCCTTTTGTATTAAATTCGGATGGAATTTCTGTGGTTCATCGTAAATAAGAAGGAGCAAGGTATACAGTAAACCTGAAGTGAAGCATCGGAATCTAAAACTGGACTCACAGGAGAGGTTCAAATCATAGAAAGTGAGAGTGTCAGTCCTCTTGTACTTAAGTCGACATTGTGCCATTTGTATTACATTCAGATGCAATTTCTGTGTTTCATCGTCAATAAGAAGGTCCAAGGGATACAGTAAACCTGAAGTGAAGCATCGGAATCTAAAACTGGACTCACAGGAGAGGTTCAAATCATAGAAAGTGAGAGTGTCAGTCCTCTTTTACTTAAGTCGGCATTGTGCGTTTTGAATTTGATTCCGATGCAATTTCTGTGTTTCATCGTCAATTAGAAGGTCCGAGGGATACAGTAAACCTGAAGTGAAGCATCGGAATCTAAAACTGGACTCACAGGAGAGGTTCAAATCATAGAAAGTGCGAGTGTCAGTCCTCTTGTACATAAGTCGGCATTGTACCGTTTGTATTAAATTCGGATGCGATTTCCGTGTTTTATCGTCAATAAGAAGGTCCAAGGGATACAGTAAACCTGAAGTGAAGCATCGGAATCTAAAACTGGACTCACAGGAGAGATTCAAATCATAGAAAGTGAAAGTGTCAGTCCTCTTGTACTTAAGTCGCCATTGTGCCATTTGTATTAAATTCGGATGCAATTTCTGTGTTTCATCGTCAATAAGAAGGTCCAAGGGATACAGTAAACCTGAAGTGAAGCATCGGAATCCAATTCTGGACTCACAGGAGAGGTTCAAATCATAGAAAGTTAGAGTGTCAGTCCTCTTGTACTTAAGTCGGCATTGTGCCTTTTGTATTAAATTCGGATGCAACCTCTGTGTTTCATCGTCAATAAGAAGGTCCAAGGGATACAGTAAACCTGAAGTGAAGCATCGGAATCTAAAACTGGACTCACAGGAGAGTTTCAAATCATAGAAAGTTAGAGTGTCAGTCCTCTTGTACTTAAATCTGCATTGTGCCTTTTGAATTTAATTCCGATGAAATTTCTGTGTTTCATCGTCAATAAGAATGTGCAAGGGATACAGTAAACCTGAAGTGAAGCAATGGAATCTAAAACTGGACTCCCAGGAGAGGTTCAAATCATAGAAAGTGAGAGTGTCAGTCCTCTTTTACTTAAGTCGGCATTGTGCGTTTTGAATATGATTCCGATGCAATTTCTGTGTTTCATCGTCAATAAGAAGGTCCAAGGGATACAGTAAACCAGAAGTGAAGCGTCGGAATCTAAAACTGGACTCACAGGAGATGTTCAAATCATAGAAAGTGGGAGTGACAGTCCTCTTGTACTTAAGTCGCCATTGTGATTTTTGTATTAAATTCGGATGCAATTTCTGTGTTTCATCGTCAATAAGTAGGTCCAAGGATACAGTAAACCTGAAGTGAAGCATCAGAATCTAAAACTGGACTCACAGGAGAGGTTCAAATTATAGAAAGTTAGAGTGTCAGTCCTCTTGTACTTAAGTCGGCATTGTACCTTTTGTATTAAATTGGGATGCAAATTCTGTGTTTCATCGTCAATTAGAAGGTCCGAGGGATACAGTAAACCTGAAGTGAAGCATCGGAATTTAAAACTGGACTCTTAGGAGAGGTTCAAATCATAGAAAGTTAGAATGTCAGTCCTCTTGTACTTAAGTCGGCATTGTGCCTTTTGAATTTAATTCCGATGCTTTTTCTGTGTTTCATTGTCAATAAGAAGGTCCAAGGGATACAGTAAACGTGAAGTGAAGCATCGGAATCCAAAACTGGACTCACAGGAGAGGTTCAAATCATGGAAAGTTCGAGTGTCAGTCCTCTTGTACTTAAGTCGGCATTGTACCTTTTGTATTAAATTCGGATGCAAACTCTGTGTTTCATCGACAATTAGAAGGTACGATTGATACAGTAAACCTGAAGTGAAGCATCGGAATCTAAAACTGGACTCACAGGAGAGGTTTCTAATCATAGAAAGTGTGAGTGTCAGTCCTCTTGTACTTAAGACGGCATTGTGCATTTTGAATATCATTCCGATGCAATTTCTGTGTTTCATCGTCTATAAGAAGGTGCAAGGTATACAGTAAACCTGAAGTGAAGCATCGGAATCTAAATCTGACCTCACAGGAGAGGTTCGAATTACAGAGAGTGAGAGTGTCAGTCCTCTTGTACTTTAGTCGGCATTGTGCCATTTATTTTAAATTCGGATGCAAGTTCTGTGTTTCATCGTCAATAAGAAGGTCCAAGGGATACAGTAAACCTTAAGTGAAGCATCAGAATTTAAAACTGGACTCTTAGGAAAGGTTCAAATCATAGAAAGTTAAAATGTCAGTCCTCTTGTACTTAAGTCGGCATTGTGCCTTTTGAATTTAATTCTGATGCTTTTTCTGTGTTTCATTGTCAATTAGAAGGTCCAAGGGATACAGTAAACCTGAAGTGAAGCATCGGAATCCAAAACTGGACTCACAGGAGAGGTTCAATTCATGGAAAGTTAGAGTGTCAGTCCTCTTGTACTTAAGTCGGCATTGTACCTTTTGTATTAAATTCGGATGCAAACTCTATGTTTCATCGTCAATTAGAAGGTACGAGGGATACAGTAAACCTGAAGTGAAGCATCGGAATCTAAAACTAAACTCACAGGAGAGGTTTCTAATCATAGAAAGTGTGAGTGTCAGTCCTCTTGTACTTAAGACGGCATTGTGCATTTTGAATATCATTCCGATGCAATTTCTGTGTTTCATCGTCAATAAGAACGTCCAAGGGATACAGTAAACCTGAAGTGAAGCATCGGAATCTAAAACTGTACTCACAGGAGAGGGTCGAATCATAGAAAGTGAGGGTGTCAGTCCTCTTGTACTTAAGTCGGCATTGCGCCATTTGTATTAGATTCGGATGCAATTTCTGTGTTTCATCGTCAATAAGAAGGTCCAAGGGATACAGTAAACCTGAGGTGAAGCATCGGAATCTAAAACTGGACTCAGAGGAGAGGTTCAAATCATAGAAAGTGAGTGTGTCAGTCCTCTTGTACTTAAGTCGGCATTGTGCCATTTGTATTAAATTCGGATGAAATTTCTGTGTTTCATCGTCGATAAGAAGGTCAAAGGTATACAGTAAACCTGAAGTGAAGAATCGGAATCTAAAACTGGACTCACAGGAGAGGTTCAAATCATAGAAAGTTAGACTGTCAGTCCTCTTGTACTTAAGCCGGCATTGTGCCTTTTGTATTAAATTCGGATGGAATTTCTGTGGTTCATCGTAAATAAGAAGGAGCAAGGTATACAGTAAACCCGAAGTGAAGCATCGGAATCTAAAACTGGACTCACAGGAGAGGTTCAAATCATAGAAAGTGAGAGTGTCAGTCCTCTTGTACTTAAGTCGACATTGTGCCATTTGTATTACATTCAGATGCAATATCTGTGTTTCATCGTCAATAAGAAGGTCCAAGGGATACAGTAAACCTGAAGTGAAGCATCGGAATCTAAAACTGGACTCACAGGAGAGGTTCAAATCATAGAAAGTGAGAGTGTCAGTCCTCTTTTACTTAAGTCGGCATTGTGCGTTTTGAATTTGATTCCGATGCAATTTCTGTGTTTCATCGTCAATTAGAAGGTCCGAGGGATACAGTAAACCTGAAGTGAAGCATCGGAATCTAAAACTGGACTCACAGGAGAGGTTCAAATCATAGAAAGTGCGAGTGTCAGTCCTCTTGTACTTAAGTCGGCATTGTACCGTTTGTATTAAATTCGGATGCGATTTCCGTGTTTTATCGTCAATAAGAAGGTCCAAGGGATACAGTAAACCTGAAGTGAAGCATCGGAATCTAAAACTGGACTCACAGGAGAGATTCAAATCATAGAAAGTGAAAGTGTCAGTCCTCTTGTACTTAAGTCGCCATTGTGCCATTTGTATTAAATTCGGATGCAATTTCTGTGTTTCATCGTCAATAAGAAGGTCCAAGGGATACAGTAAACCTGAAGTGAAGCATCGGAATCCAAAACTGGACTCACAGGAGAGGTTCAAATCATAGAAAGTTAGAGTGTCAGTCCTCTTGTACTTAAGTCGGCATTGTGCCTTTTGTATTAAATTCGGATGCAACCTCTGTGTTTCATCGTCAATAAGAAGGTCCAAGGGATACAGTAAACCTGAAGTGAAGCATCGGAATCTAAAACTGGACTCACAGGAGAGGTTCAAATCATAGAAAGTTAGAGTGTCAGTCCTCTTGTACTAAAATCGGCATTGTGCCTTTTGAATTTAATTCCGATGAAATTTCTGTGTTTCATCGTCAATAAGAAGGTGCAAGGGATACAGTAAACCTGAAGTGAAGCAATGGAATCTAAAACTGGACTCCCAGGAGAGGTTCAAATCATAGAAAGTGAGAGTGTCAGTCCTCTTTTACTTAAGTCGGCATTGTGCGTTTTGAATATGATTCCGATGCAATTTCTGTGTTTCATCGTCAATAAGAAGGTCCAAGGGATACAGTAAACCAGAAGTGAAGCGTCGGAATCTAAAACTGGACTCACAGGAGATGTTCAAATCATAGAAAGTGGGAGTGACAGTCCTCTTGTACTTAAGTCGCCATTGTGACTTTTGTATTAAATTCGGATGCAATTTCTGTGTTTCATCGTCAATAAGAAGGTCCAAGGATACAGTAAACCTGAAGTGAAGCATCAGAATCTAAAACTGGACTCACAGGAGAGGTTCAAATCATAGAAAGTTAGAGTGTCAGTCCTCTTGTACTTAAGTCGGCATTGTACCTTTTGTATTAAATTGGGATGCAAATTCTGTGTTTCATCGTCAATTAGAAGGTCCGAGGGATACAGTAAACCTGAAGTGAAGCATCGGAATTTAAAACTGGACTCTTAGGAGAGGTTCAAATCATAGAAAGTTAGAATGTCAGTCCTCTTGTACTTAAGTCGGCATTGTGCCTTTTGAATTTAATTCCGATGCTTTTTGTGTGTTTCATTGTCAATAAGAAGGTCCAAGGGATACAGTAAACGTGAAGTGAAGCATCGGAATCCAAAACTGGACTCACAGGAGAGGTTCAAATCATGGAAAGTTAGAGTGTCAGTCCTCTTGTACTTAAGTCGGCATTGTACCTTTTGTATTAAATTCGGATGCAAACTCTGTGTTTCATCGTCAATTAGAAGGTCCGAGGGATACAGTAAACCTGAAGTGAAGGATCGGAATCTAAAACTGGACTCACAGGAGAGGTTTCTAATCATAGAAAGTGAGAGTGTCAGTCCTCTTGTACTTAAGTCGGCATTGCGCCATTTGTATTAAATTCGGATGCAATTTCTGTGTTTCATCGTCAATAAGAAGGTCCAAGGGATACAGTAAACCTGAGGTGAAGCATCGGAATCTAAAACTGGACTCAGAGGAGAGGTTCCAATCATATAAAGTGAGAGTGTCAGTCCTCTTGTACTTAAGTTGGCATTGTGCCATTTGTATTAAAATCGGATGAAATTTCTGTGTTTCATCGTCAATAAGAAGGTCAAAGGTATACAGTAAACCTGAAGTGAAGCATCGGAATCTAAAACTGGACTCACAGGAGAGGTTCAAATCATAGAAAGTTAGACTGTCAGTCCTCTTGTACTTAAGTCGGCATTGTGCCTTTTGTATTAAATTCGGTTGGAATTTCTGTGTTTCATCGTAAATAAGAAGGAGCAAGGTATACAGTAAACCTGAAGTGGAGCATCGGAATCTAAAACTGGACTTACAGGAGAGGTTCAAATCATAGAAAGTGAGAGTGTCAGTCCTCTTGTACTTAAGTCGACATTGTGCCATTTGTATTACATTTCGATGCAATTTCTGTGTTTCATCGTCAATAAGAAGGTCCAGGGGATACAGTAAACCTGAAGTGAAGCAATGGAATCTAAAACTGGACTCACAGGAGAGGTTCAAATCATAGAAAGTGAGAGTGTCACTCCTCTTTTACTTAAGTCGGCATTGTGCGTTTTGAATTTGATTCCGATGCAATTTCTGTGTTTCATCGTCAATAAGAAGGTCCAAGGATACAGTAAACCTGAAGTGAAGCATCAGAATCTAAAACTGGACTCACAGGAGAGGTTCAAATCATAGATAGTGAGAGTGTCAGTCCTCTTGTACTTAAGACGGCATTGTGCCGTTTGAATTTCATTCCGATGCAATTTCTGTGTTTCATCGTCAATAAGAAGGTGCAAGGTATACAGGAAACCTGAAGTGAAGCATCGGTATCTAAATCTAACCTCACAGGAGAGGTTCGAATTTTAGAGAGTGAGAGTGTCAGTCCTCTTGTACTTAAGTCGACATTGTGCCATTTGTATTACATTCAGATGCAATTTCTGTGTTTCATCGTCGATAAGAAGGTCCAAGGGATACAGTAAACCTGAAGTGAAGCATCGGAATCTAAAACTGGACTCCCAGGAGAGGTTCAAATCATAGAAAGTTAGAGTGTCAGTCCTCTTGCACTTAAGACGGCATTGTGCCTTTTGAATTAAATTCCGATGCAATTTCTGTGTTTCATCGTCAATAAGAAGCTGCAAGGTATACAGTAAACCTGAAGTGAAGCTTCGGAATCTTAAACTGGACTCACAGGAGATGTTCAAATCTAGAAAGTGAGAGTGTTAATCCTTTTCTACTTAAGTCGGCATTGTGCGTTTTGAATTTGATTCCGATGCAATTTCTGTGTTTCATCGTCAATAAGAAGGTCCAAGGATACAGTAAACCTGAAGTGAAGCATCAGAATCTAAAACTGGACTCACAGGAGAGGTTCAAATCATAGAAAGTTAGACTGTCAGTCCTCTTGTACTTAAGTCGGCATTGTGCCTTTTGTATTAAATTCGGATGGAATTTCTGTGTTTCATCGTAAATAAGTAGGAGCAAGGTATACAGTAAACCTGAAGTGAAGCATCGGAATCTAAAACTGGACTCACAGGAGAGGTTCAAATCATAGAAAGTGAGAGTGTCAGTCCTCTTGTACTTAAGTCGACATTGTGCCATTTGTATTACATTCAGATGCAATTTCTGTGTTTCATCGTCAATAAGAAGGTCCAAGGGATACAGTAAACCTGAAGTGAAGCATCGGAATCTAAAACTGGACTCACAGGAGAGTTTCAAATCATAGAAAGTTAGAGTGTCAGTTCTCTTTTACTTAAGTCGTCATTGTGCCTTTTGTATTAAATTCCAATGCAATTTCTATGTTTCATCGTCAATAAGAATGTGCAAGGTATACAGTAAACCTGAAGTGAAGCATCGGAATTTAAAACCGGTCTCACAGGAGAGGTTGAAATCATAGAAAGTGCGTGTGTCAGTCCTCTTGTACTTAAGTCGGCATTGTACCGTTTGTATTAATTTCGGATGCGATTTCCGTGTTTTATCGTCAATAAGAAAGTCTAAGGGATACAGTAAACCTGAAGTGAAGCATCGGAATCTAAAACTGAACTCACAGGAGAGATTCAAATCATAGAAAGTGAAAGTGTCAGTCCTCTTGTACTTAAGTCGCCATTGTGCCTTTTGTATTAAATTCGGATGCAATTTCTGTGTTTCATCGTCAATAAGAAGGTCGAAGGGATACAGTAAACCTGAAGTGAAGCATCGGAATCTAAAACTGGACTCACAGGAGAGGTTCAAATCATAGAAAGTGAGAGTGTCAGTCCTCTTTTACTTAAGTCGGCATTGTGCGTTTTGAATTTGATTCCGATGCAATTTCTGTGTTTCATCGTCAATAAGAAGGTCCAAGGATACAGTAAACCTGAAGTGAAGCATCAGAATCTAAAACTGGACTCACAGGAGAGGTTCAAATCATAGATAGTGAGAGTGTCAGTCCTCTTGTACTTAAGACGGCATTGTGCCGTTTGAATTTCATTCCGATGCAATTTCTGTGTTTCATCGTCAATAAGAAGGTGCAAGGTATACAGGAAACCTGAAGTGAAGCATCGGTATCTAAATCTAACCTCACAGGAGAGATTCGAATTTTAGAGAGTGAGAGTGTCAGTCCTCTTGTACTTAAGTCGACATTGTGCCATTTGTATTACATTCAGATGCAATTTCTGTGTTTCATCGTCAATAAGAAGGTCCAAGGGATACAGTAAACCTGAAGTGAAGCATCGGAATCTAAAACTGGACTCCCAGGAGAGGTTCAAATCATAGAAAGTTAGAGTGTCAGACCTCTTGCACTTAAGACGGCATTGTGCCTTTTGAATTAAATTCCGATGCAATTTCTGTGTTTCATCGTCAATAAGAAGCTGCAAGGTATACAGTAAACCTGAAGTGAAGCTTCGGAATCTTAAACTGGACTCACAGGAGATGTTCAAATCTAGAAAGTGAGAGTGTTAATCCTTTTCTACTTAAGTCGGCATTGTGCGTTTTGAATTTGATTCCGATGCAATTTCTGTGTTTCATCGTCAATAAGAAGGTCCAAGGATACAGTAAACCTGAAGTGAAGCATCAGAATCTAAAACTGGACTCACAGGAGAGGTTCAAATCATAGAAAGTTAGACTGTCAGTCCTCTTGTACTTAAGTCGGCATTGTGCCTTTTGTATTAAATTCGGATGGAATTTCTGTGTTTCATCGTAAATAAGTAGGAGCAAGGTATACAGTAAACCTGAAGTGAAGCATCGGAATCTAAAACTGGACTCACAGGAGAGGTTCAAATCATAGAAAGTGAGAGTGTCAGTCCTCTTGTACTTAAGTCGACATTGTGCCATTTGTATTACATTCAGATGCAATTTCTGTGTTTCATCGTCAATAAGAAGGTCCAAGGGATACAGTAAACCTGAAGTGAAGCATCGGAATCTAAAACTGGACTCACAGGAGAGTTTCAAATCATAGAAAGTTAGAGTGTCAGTTCTCTTTTACTTAAGTCGTCATTGTGCCTTTTGTATTAAATTCCAATGCAATTTCTATGTTTCATCGTCAATAAGAATGTGCAAGGTATACAGTAAAACTGAAGTGAAGCATCGGAATTTAAAACCGGTCTCACAGGAGAGGTTGAAATCATAGAAAGTGCGAGTGTCAGTCCTCTTGTACTTAAGTCGGCATTGTACCGTTTGTATTAATTTCGGATGCGATTTCCGTGTTTTATCGTCAATAAGAAAGTCTAAGGGATACTGTAAACCTGAAGTGAAGCATCGGAATCTAAAACTGGACTCACAGGAGAGATTCAAATCATAGAAAGTGAAAGTGTCAGTCCTCTTGTACTTAAGTCGCCATTGTGCCTTTTGTATTAAATTCGGATGCAATTTCTGTGTTTCATCGTCAATAAGAAGGTCGAAGGGATACAGTAAACCTGAAGTGAAGCATCAGAATCTAAAACTGGACTCACAGGAGAGGTTCAAATCATAGAAAGTTAGACTGTCAGTCCTCTTGTACTTAAGTCGGCATTGTGCCTTTTGTATTAAATTCGGATGGAATTGCTGTGTTTCATCGTAAATAAGTAGGAGCAAGGTATACAGTAAACCTGAAGTGAAGCATCGGAATCTAAAACTGGACTCACAGGAGAGGTTCAAATCATAGAAAGTTAGAGTGTCAGTCCTCTTGTACTTAAGTCGACATTGTGCCATTTGTATTACATTCAGATGCAATTTCTGTCTTTCATCGTCAATAAGAAGGTCCAAGGGATACAGTAAACCTGAAGTGAAGCATCGGAATCTAAAACTGGACTCACAGGAGAGTTTCAAATCATAGAAAGTTAGAGTGTCAGTTCTCTTTTACTTAAGTCGTCATTGTGCCTTTTGTATTAAATTCCAATGCAATTTCTATGTTTCATCGTCAATAAGAAGGTCCAAGGGATACAGTAAACCTGAAGTGAAGCATCGGAATCCAAAACTGGACTCACAGGTGAGGTTCAAATCATAGAAAGTTAGAGTGTCAGTCCTCTTGTACTTAAGTCGGTATTGTGCCTTTTGTATTAAATTCGGATGCAAATTCTGTGTTTCATCGTCAATTAGAAGGTCCGAGGGATACGGTAAACCTGAAGTGAAGCAATGGAATCTAAAACTTAACTCACAGGAAAGGTTCAAATCATAGAAAGTGAGAGTGTCAGTCCTGTTTTACTTAAGTCGGCATTGTGCGTTTTGAATTTGATTCCGATGCAATTTCTGTGTTTCATCGGCAATAAGAAGGTCCAAGGGATACAGTAAACCAGAAGTGAAGCGTCGGAATTTAAAACTGGACTCACAGGAGATGTTCATATCATAGAAAATGTGAGTGTCAGTCCTCTTGTACTTAAGTCGCCATTGTGATTTTTGTATTAAATTCGGATGCAATTTCTGTGTTTCATCGTCCATAAGAAGGTCCAAGGATACAGTAAACCTGAAGTGAAGCATCAGAATCTAAAACAGGACTCCCAGGAGAGGTTCAAATCATAGAAAGTTAGAGTGTCAGTCCTCTTGTACTTAAGTCGGCATTGTACCTTTTGTATTAAATTCGGATGCAAACTCTGTGTCTCATCGTCAATTAGAAGGTCCGAGGGATACAGTAAACCTGAAGTGAAGCATCGGAATCTAAAACTGGACTCACAGGAGAGGTTTCTAATCATAGAAAGTGAGAGTGTCAGTCCTCTTGTACTTAAGTCGGCATTGCGCCATTTGTATTAAATTCGGATGCAATTTCTGTGTTTCATCGTCAATAAGAAGGTCCAAGGTATATAGTAAACCTGAAGTGAAGCTTCAGAATCTTAAACTGGACTCACAGGAGAGGTTCAAATCATAGAAAGTGAGAGTGTTAATCCTTTTCTACTTAGGTCCGCACTGTGCCTTTTGAATTTAATTCCGATGCAATTTCTGTGTTTCATCGTCAATAAGAACGTCCAAGGGATACAGTAAACCTGAAGTGAAGCATCGGAATCTAAAACTGTACTCACAGGAGAGGTTCGAATCATAGAAAGTGAGAGTGTCAGTCCTCTTGTACTTAAGTCGGCATTGCGCCATTTGTATTAAATTCGGATGCAATTTCTGTGTTTCATCGTCAATAAGAAGGTCCAAGGGATACAGTAAACCTGAGGTGAAGCATCGGAATCTAAAACTGGACTCAGAGGAGAGGTTCAAATCATATAAAGTGAGAGTGTCAGTCCTCTTGAACTTAAGTCGGCATAGTGCCATTTGTATTAAATTCGGATGAAATTTCTGTGTTTCATCGTCAATAAGAAGGTCCAAGGGATACAGTAAACCTGAAGTGAAGCATCGGAATTTAAAACCGGTCTCACAGGAGAGGTTCAAATCATAGAAAGTGTGATTGTCAGTCCTCTTGTACTTAAGTCGGCATTGTACCATTTGTATTAAATTCGGATGCGATTTCCGTGTTTTATCGTCAATAAGAAGGTCCAAGGTATACAGTAAACCTGAAGTGAAGCATCGGAATCTAAAACTAGACTCACAGGAGAGATTCAAATCATAGAAAGTGAAAGTGTCAGTCCTCTTGTACTTGAGTCGCCATTGTGCCTTTTGTATTAAATTCGGATGCAATTTCTGTGTTTCATCGTCAATAAGAAGGTCCAAGGGATACAGTAAACCTGAAGTGAAGCATCGGAATCCAAAACTGGACTCACAGGAGAGGTTCAAATCATAGATAGTTAGAGTGTCAGTCCTCTTGTACTTAAGTCGGCATTGTGCCTTTTGTATTAAATTCGGATGCAAACTCTGTGTTTGATCGTCAATAAGAAGGCCCAAGGGATACAGTAAACCTGAAGTGAAGCAATGGAATCTAAAACTGGACTCACAGGAGAGGTTCAAATCATAGAAAGTGAGAGTCTCAGTCCTCTTTTACTTAAGTCGGCATTGTGCGTTTTGAATTTGATTCCGATGCAATTTCTGTGTTTCATCGTCAATAAGAAGGTCCAAGGGAGACAGTAAACCAGAAGTGAAGCGTCGGAATCTGAAACTGGACTCACAGGAGATGTTCAAATCATAGAAAGTGAGAGTGTCAGTCCTCTTGTACTTAAGTCGCCATTGTGATTTTTGTATTAAATTCGGATGCAATTTCTGTGTTTCATCGTCAATAAGAAGGTCCAAGGATACAGTAAACCTGATGTGAAGCATCAGAATCTAAAACTGGACTCACAGGAGAGGTTGAAATCATAGAAAGTTAGAGTGTCAGTCCTCTTGTACTTAAGTCGGCATTGAACCTTTTGTAATAAATTCGGATGCAAATTCTGTGTTTCATCGTCAATTAGAAGGTCCGAGGGATAAGGTAAACCTGAAGTGAAGCATCGGAATCTAAAACTGGACTCACAGGAGAGGTTCAAATCATAGAAAGTGAGAGTGTCAGTCCTCATGTACTTAAGACGGCATTGTGCCTTTTGAATTTCATTCCGATGCAATTTCTGTGTTTCATCGTCAATAAGAAGGTGCAAGGTATACAGTAAACCTGAAGTGAAGCATCGGAATCTAAATCTGACCTCACAGGAGAGGTTCGAATCATAGAGGGTGAGAGTGTCAGTCCTCTTGTACTTAAGTCGGCATAGTGCCATTTGTTTTAAATTCGGATGCAAGTTCTGTGTTTCATCGTCAATAAGAAGGTCCAAGGGAAACAGTAAACCTGACGTGAAGCATCGGAATCAAAAACTGGACTCACAGGAGACGTTCAAATCATAGAAAGTTAGAGTGTCAGTCCTCTTGTACTTAAGTCGGCATTGTGCCCTTTGTATTAAATTCGAATGCAAACTCTGTGTTTCATCGTCAATAAGAAGGTCCAAGGGATACAGTAAACCTTAAGTGAAGCATCAGAATTTAAAACTGGACTCTTAGGAGAGGTTCAAATCATAGAAAGTTAGAATGTCAGTCCTCTTGTACTTAAGTCGGCATTCTGCCTTTTGAATTTAATTCCGATGCTTTTTCTGTGTTTCATTGTCAATAAGATGGTCCAAGGGATACCGTAAACCTGAAGTGAAGCATCGGAATCCAAAACTGGACTCACAGGAGAGGTTCAAATCATAGAAAGTGAGAATGTCAGTCCTCTTGTACTTAAGTCGGAATTGTGCCTTTTGCATTAAATTCGGATGCAATTTCTGTGTTTCATCGTCAGTAAGAAGGTGCAAGGTATACAGCAAACCTGAAGTGAAGCATTGGAATCTAAAACTGGACTCACAGGTGAGGTTCAAATCATAGAAAGTGAGAGTGTCAGTCCTCTTGTACTTAAGTCGACATTGTGCCATTTGTATTAAATTCGAATGCAATTTCTGTGTTTCATCGTCAATAAGAAGGTCGAAGGGATACAGTAAACCTGAAGTGAAGCATCGGAATCTAAAACTGGACTCACAGGAGAGGTTCAAATCATAGAAAGTGAGAGTGTCAGTCCTCTTGTACTTACATCGCCATTGTGCCTTTTGTATTAAATTCGGATGCAATTTCTGTGTTTCATCGTCAATAAGAAGGTCCAAGGGATACAGTAAACCTGAAGTGAAGCATCGGAATCCAAAACTGGACTCACAGGTGAGGTTCAAATCATAGAAAGTTAGAGTGTCAGTCCTCTTGTACTTAAGTCGGTATTGTGCCTTTTGTATTAAATTCGGATGCAAATTCTGTGTTTCATCGTCAATTAGAAGGTCCGAGGGATAAGGTAAACCTGAAGTGAAGCATCGGAATCTAAAACTGGACTCACAGGAGAGGTTCAAATCATAGAAAGTGAGAGTGTCAGTCCTCTTGTACTTAAGACGGCATTGTGCCTTTTGAATTTCATTCCGATGCAATTTCTGTGTTTCATTGTCAATAAGAAGGTGCAAGGTATACAGTAAACCTGAAGTGAAGCATCGGAATCTAAATCTGACCTCACAGGAGAGGTTCGAATCATAGAGGGTGAGAGTGTCAGTCCTCTTGTACTTAAGTCGGCATTGTGCCATTTGTTTTAAATTCGGATGCAAGTTCTGTGTTTCATCGTCAAGAAGAAGGTCCAAGGGATACAGTAAACCTGACGTGAAGCATCGGAATCTAAAACTGGACTCACAGGAGACGTTCAAATCATAGAGAGTTAGAGTGTCAGTCCTCTTGTACCTAAGTCGGCGTTGTGCCCTTTGTATTAAATTCGAATGCAAACTCTGTGTTTCATCGTCAATAAGAAGGTCCAAGGGATACAGTAAACCTTAAGTGAAGCATCAGAATTTAAAACTGGACTCTTAGGAGAGGTTCAAATCATAGAAAGTTAGAATGTCAGTCCTCTTGTACTTAAGTCGGCATTGTGCCTTTCGAATTTAATTCCGATGCTTCTTCTGTGTTTCATTGTCAATCAGAAGGTCCAAGGGATACCGTAAACCCGAAGTGAAGCATCAGAATCCAAAACTGGACTCACAGGAGAGGTTCAAATCACAGAAAGTTAGAATGTCAGTCCTCTTGTACTTAAGTCGGAATTGTGCCTTTTGCATTAAATTCGGATGCAATTTCTGTGTTTCATCGTCAAGAAGAAGGTCCAACGGATACAGTAAACCTTAAGTGAAGCATCAGAATTTAAAACTGGACTCTTAGGAGAGGTTCAAATCATAGAAAGTTAGAATGTCAGTCCTCTTGTACTTAAGTCGGAATTGTGCCTTTTGCATCAAATTCGGATGCAATTTCTGTGTTTCATCGTCAGTAAGAAGGTGCAAGGTATACAGCAAACCTGAAGTGAAGCATTGGAATCTAAAACTGGACTCACAGGTGAGGTTCAAATCATAGAAAGTGAGAGTGTCAGTCCTCTTGTACTTAAGTCGACATTGTGCCATTTGTATTAAATTCGAATGCAATTTCTGTGTTTCATCGTCAATAAGAAGGTCGAAGGGATACAGTAAACCTGAAGTGAAGCATCGGAATCTAAAACTGGACTCACAGGAGAGGTTCAAATCATAGAAAGTGAGAGTGTCAGTCCTCTTGTACTTAGATCGCCATTGTGCCTTTTGTATTAAATTCGGATGCAATTTCTGTGTTTCATCGTCAATAAGAAGGTCCAAGGGATACAGTAAACCTGAAGTGAAGCATCGGAATCCAAAACTGGACTCACAGGTGAGGTTCAAATCATAGAAAGTTAGAGTGTCAGTCCTCTTGTACCTAAGTCGGTATTGTGCCTTTTGTATTAAATTCGGATGCAAATTCTGTGTTTCATCGTCAATTAGAAGGTCCGAGGGATAAGGTAAACCTGAAGTGAAGCATCGGAATCTAAAACTGGACTCACAGGAGAGGTTCAAATCATAGAAAGTGAGAGTGTCAGTCCTCTTGTACTTAAGACGGCATTGTGCCTTTTGAATTTCATTCCGATGCAATTTCTGTGTTTCATTGTCAATAAGAAGGTGCAAGGTATACAGTAAACCTGAAGTGAAGCATCGGAATCTAAATCTGACCTCACAGGAGAGGTTGGAATCATAGAGGGTGAGAGTGTCAGTCCTCTTGTACTTAAGTCGGCATTGTGCCATTTGTTTTAAATTCGGATGCAAGTTCTGTGTTTCATTGTCAAGAAGAAGGTCCAAGGGATACAGTAAACCTGACGTGAAGCATCGGAATCTAAAACTGGACTCACAGGAGACGTTCAAATCATAGAAAGTTAGAGTGTCAGTCCTCTTGTACCTAAGTCGGCGTTGTGCCCTTTGTATTAAATTCGAATGCAAACTCTGTGTTTCATCGTCAATAAGAAGGTCCAAGGGATACAGTAAACTTTAAGTGAAGCATCAGAATTTAAAACTGGACTCTTAGGAGAGGTTCAAATCATAGAAAGTTAGAATGTCAGTCCTCTTGTACTTAAGTCGGCATTGTGCCTTTCGAATTTAATTCCGATGCTTTTTCTGTGTTTCATTGTCAATCAGAAGGTCCAAGGGATACCGTAAACCCGAAGTGAAGCATCGGAATCCAAAACTGGACTCACAGGAGAGGTTCAAATCACAGAAAGTTAGAATGTCAGTCCTCTTGTACTTAAGTCGGAATTGTGCCTTTTGCATTAAATTCGGATGCAATTTCTGTGTTTCATCGTCAAGAAGAAGGTCCAAGGGATACAGTAAACCTTAAGTGAAGCATCAGAATTTAAAACTGGACTCTTAGGAGAGGTTCAAATCATAGAAAGTTAGAATGTCAGTCCTCTTGTACTTAAGTCGGCATTGTGCCTTTTGAATTTAATTCCGATGCTTTTTCTGTGTTTCATCGTCAATAAGAAGGTGCAAGGTATACAGCAAACCAGAAGTGAAGCATCGGAATCTAAAACTGGACTCACAGGAGAGGTTCAAATCATAGAATGTGAGAGTGTCTGTCCTCTTGTACTTAGATCGCCATTGTGCCTTTTGTATTAAATTCGGATGCAATTTCTGTGTTTCATCGTCAATAAGAAGGTCCAAGGGATACTGTAAACCTGAAATGAAGCATCGGAATCCAAAACTGGACTCACAGGTGAGGTTCAAATCATAGAAAGTTAGAGTGTCAGTCCTCTTGTACTTAAGTCGGTATTGTGCCTTTTGTATTAAATTCGGATGCAAATTCTGTGTTTCATCGTGAATAAGAGGGTCCAAGGGATTCAGTAAACCTGAAGTGAAGCATCGGAATGTAAAACTGGACTCACAGGAGAGGTTCAAATCATAGAATGTTAGAGTGTCAGTCCTCTTGTACTTAAGTCGGCATTGTGCCTTTTGTATTAAATTCGGATGAAATTTCTGTTTTCATCGGCAATAAGAAGGTCCAAGGGATACAGTGAACCTGAAGTAAAGCATCGGAATCTAAAACTGGACTCTCAGGAGAGGTTTAAATCATAGAAAGTTAAAGTGTCAGTCCTCTTGTACTTAATTCGGCATTGTGCCTTTTGTATTAAATTCGGATGCAAACTCTGTGTTTCATCGTCAATAAGAAGGTCCAAGGGATACAGTAAACCTGAGGTGAAGCATCGGAATCCAAAACTGGACTCACAGGAGAGGTTCAAATCTTAGAAAGTGTGAGTGTCAGTCCTCTTGTACTTAAGTCGCCATTGTGCCATTTGTATTAAATTCGGATGCAATTTCTGTTTTCATCGTCAATAAGACGGTCCAATGGATACAGTAAACCTGAAGTAAAGCATCGGAATCTAAAACTGGACTCTCAGGAGAGGTTCAAATCATAGAATGTTAAAGTGTCAGTCCTCTTGTACTTAAGTCGGCATTGTGCCTTTTGTATTAAATTCGGATGCAAACTCTGTGTTTCATCGTCAATAAGAAGGTCTAAGGGATACAGTAAACCTGAGGTGAAGCATCAGAATCTAAAACTGGACTCATAGGAGAGGTTCAAATCATGAAAAGTTAGAGTGTCAGTCCTCTTGTACATAAGTCGGCATTGTGCGTTTTGAATTTAATTCCGATGCTATTTCTGTGTTTCATCGTCAATAAGAAGGTCCAAGGGATACAGTAAACCTGAAGTGAAGCATCGGAATTTAAAACTGGACTCACAGGAGAGATTCAAATCATAGAAAGTGAGAGTGTCAGTCCTCTTTTACTTAAGTCGGCATTGTGCGTTTTAAATTTCATTCCGATGCTATATCTGTGTTTCATCGTCAATAAGAAGGTCCAAGGGATACAGTAAACCTGAAGTGAAGCAACGGAATCTAGAACTGGACTCACAGCAGATGTTCAAATCATAGAAAGTGAGAGTGTCAGTCCTCTTGTACTTAAGCCGCCTTTGTGATTTTTGTAATTAATTCGGATGCAATTTCTGTGTTTCATCGTCAATTAGATGGTCCAAGGGATACAGTAAACCTGAAGTGAAGCATCGGAATCCAAAACTGGACTCACAGGAGAGGTTCAAATCATGGAAAGTCAGAGTGTCAGTCCTCCTGTACTTAAGTCGGCATTGTACCTTTTGTATTAAATTCGGATGCAAACTCTGTGTTTCATCGTCAATTAGAAGGTCCGAGGGATACAGTAAACCTGAAGTGAAGCATCGGAATCTAAAACTGGACTCACAGGAGAGGTTTCTAATCATAGAAGGTGAGAGTATCAGTCCTCTTGTACTTAAGACGGCATTGTGCCTTTTGAATTAAATTCCAATGCAATTTCTGTGTTTCATCGTCAATAAGAAGCTGCAAGGTATATAGTAAACCTGAAGTGAAGCTTCGGAATCTTAAACTGGACTCACAGGAGAGGTTCAAATCATAGAATGTGAGAGTGTTAATCCTTTTCTACTTAGGTCCGCACTGTGCATTTTGAATTTAATTCCGATGCAATTTCTGTGTTTCATCGTCAATAAGAACGTCCAAGGGATACAGTAAACCTAAAGTGAAGCATCGGAATCTAAAACTGTACTCACAGGAGAGGTTCGAATCATAGAAAGTGAGAGTGTCAGTCCTCTTGTACTTAAGTCGGCATTGCGCCATTTGTATTAAATTCGGATGAAATTTCTGTGTTTCATCGTCAATAAGAAGGTCAAAGCCATACAGTACACCTGAAGTGAAGCATCGGAATCTAAAACTGGACTCACAGGAGAGGTTCAAATCATAGAAAGTTAGACTGTCAGTCCACTTGTATTTAAGTCGGCATTGTGCCTTTTGTATTAAATTCGGATGGAATTTCTGTGTTTCATCGTAAATAAGAAGGAGCAAGGTATACCGTAAACCTGAAGTGAAGCATCGGAATCTAAAACTGGACTCACAGGAGAGTTTCAAATCATAGAAAGTTAGAGTGTCAGTCCTCTTTTACTTTAGTCGTCATTGTGCCTTTTGTATTAAATTCCAATGCAATTTCTATGTTTCATCGTCAATAAGAAGGTGCAAGGTATACAGTTAACCTGAAGTGAAGCATCGGAATTTAAAACCGGTCTCACAGGAGAGGTTCAAATCATAGAAAGTGTGAGTGTCAGTCCGCTTGTACTTAAGTCGGCATTGTACCATTTGTATTAAATTCGGATGCGATTTCCGTGTTTTATCGTCAATAAGAAGGTCCAAGGTATACAGTAAACCTGAAGTGAAGCATCGGAATCTAAAACTGGACTCACAGGAGAGATTCAAATCATAGAAAGTGAAAGTGTCAGTCCTCTTGTACTTGAGTCGTCATTGTGCCTTTTGTATTAAATTCGGATGATATTTCTGTGTTTCATCGTCAGTAAGAAGGTCCAAGGGATACAGTAAACCTGAAGTGAAGCATCGGAATCCAAAACTGGACTCACAGGAGAGGTTCAAATCATAGATAGTTAGAGTGTCAGTCCTCTTGTACTTAAGTCGGCATTGTGCCTTTTGTATTAAATTCGGATGCAAACTCTGTGTTTCATCGTCAATAAGAAGGTCCAAGGGATACAGTAAACCTGAAGTGAAGCTTCGGAATCTAAAACTGGACTCACAGGAGAGGTTCAAATCATAGAAAATTAGAGTGTCAGTCCTCTTGTACTTAAATCGGCATTGTGCCTTTTGAATTTAATTCCGATGCAATTTCTGTGTTTGATCGTCAATAAGAAGGTCCAAGGGATACAGTAAACCTGAAGTGAAGCAATGGAATCCAAAACTGGACTCACAGGAGAGGTTCAAATCACAGAAAGTGAGAGTCTCAGTCCTCTTTTACTTAAGTCGGCATTGTGCGTTTTGAATTTGATTCCGATGCAATTTCTGTGTTTCATCGTCAATAAGAAGGTCCAAGGGATACAGTAAACCAGAAGTGAAGCGTCGGAATCTAAAACTGGACTCACAGGAGATGTTCAAATCATAGAAAGTGAGAGTGTCAGTCCTCTTGTACTTAGGTCGCCATTGTGATTTTTGTATTAAATTCGGATGTAATTTCTGTGTTTCATCGTCAATAAGAAGGTCCAAGGATACAGTAAACCTGAAGTGAAGCATCAGAATCTAAAACTGGACCCCCAGGAGAGGTTTAAATCATAGAAAGTTAGAGTGTCAGTCCTCTTGTACTTAAGTCGGCATTGAACCTTTTGTATTAAATTCGGATGCAAATTCTGTGTTTCATCGTCAATTAGAAGGTCCGAGGGATACAGTAAGCCTGAAGTGAAGCATCGGAATCTAAAACTGGACTCACAGGAGAGGTTCAAATCATAGGAAGTGAGAGTGTCAGTCCTCTTGTACTTAAGACGGCATTGTGCCTTTTGAATTTCATTCCGATGCAATTTCTGTGTTTCATCGTCAATAAGAAGGTGCAAGGTATACAGTAAACCTGAAGTGAAGCATCGGAATCTAAATCTGACCTCACAGGAGAGGTTCGTATCATAGAGTGTGAGAGTGTCAGTCCTCTTGTACTTAAGTCGGCATTGTGCCTTTTGTATTAAATTCGGATGCAAACTCTGTGTTTCATCGTCAATAAGAAGGTCCAAGGGATACAGTAAACCTGAAGTGAAGCTTCGGAATCTAAAACTGGACTCACAGGAGAGGTTCAAATCATAGAAAATTAGAGTGTCAGTCCTCTTGTACTTAAATCGGCATTGTGCCTTTTGAATTTAATTCCGATGCAATTTCTGTGTTTCATCGTAAATAAGAAGGAGCAAGGTATACCGTAAACCTGAACTGAAGCATCAGAATCTAAAACTGGACTCACAGGAGAGGTTTAAATCATAGAAAGTTAGAGTATCAGTCCTCTTGTACTTAAGTCGGCATTGAACCTTTTGTATTAAATTCGGATGCAAATTCTGTGTTTCATCGTCAATTAGAAGGTCCGAGGGATACAGTAAGCCTGAAGTGAAGCATCAGAATCTAAAACTGGACCCACAGGAGAGGTTCAAATCATAGGAAGTGAGAGTGTCAGTCCTCTTGTACTTAAGACGGCATTGTGCCTTTTGAATTTCATTCCGATGCAATTTCTGTGTTTCATCGTCAATAAGAAGGTGCAAGGTATACAGTAAACCTGAAGTGAAGCATCGGAATCTAAATCTGACCTCACAGGAGAGGTTCGAATCATAGAGTGTGAGAGTGTCAGTCCTCTTGTACTTAAGTCGGCATTGTGCCATTTGTTTTAAATTCGGATGCAAGTTCTGTGTTTCATCGTCAATAAGAAGGTCCAAGGGATACAGTAAACCTGACGTGAAGCATCGGAATCTAAAACTAGACTCACAGGAGACGTTCAAATCATAGAAAGTTAGAGTGTCAGTCCTCTTGTACTTAAGTCGGCATTGTGCCCCTTGTATTAAATTCGAATGCAAACTCTGTGATTCAGCGTCAATAAGAAGGTCCAAGGGATACAGTAAACGTTAAGTGAAGCATCAGAATTTAAAACTGGACTCTTAGGAGAGGTTCAAATCATAGAAAGTTAGAATGTCAGTCCTCTTGTACTTAAGTCGGCATTGTGCATTTTGAATTTAATTCCGATGCTTCTTCTGTGTTTCATTGTCAATAAGAAGGTCCAAGGGATACCGTAAACCTGAAGTGAAGCATCGGAATCCAAAACTGGACTCACAGGAGAGGTTCAAATCATAGAAAGTTAGAATGTCAGTCCTCTTGTACTTAAGTCGGAATTGTGCCTTTTGCATTAAATTCGGATGCAATTTCTGTGTTTCATCGTCAATACAAAGGTGCAAGGTATACAGCAAACCTGAAGTGAAGCATCGGAATCTAAAACTGGACTCACAGGAGAGGTTCAAATCATAGAAAGTGAGAGTGTCAGTCCTCTTGTACTTAAGTCGACATTGTGCCATTTGTATTAAATTCGAATGCAATTTCTGTGTTTCATCGTCAATAAGAAGGTCGAAGGGATACAGTAAACCTGAAGTGAAGCATCGAAATCAAAAACTGGACTCACAGGAGAGGTTCAAATCATAGAAAGTGAGAGTGTCAGTCCTCTTGTACTTAGATCGCCATTGTGCCTTTTGTATTAAATTCGGATGCAATTTCTGTGTTTCATCGTCAATAATAAGGTCCCAGGGAAACAGTAATCCTGAAGTGAAGCATCGGAATCCAAAACTGGACTCACAGGTGAGGTTCAAATCATAGAAAGTTAGAGTGTCAGTCCTCTTGTACTTACGTCGGTATTGTGCCTTTTGTATTAAATTCGGATGCAAACTCTGTGTTTCATCGTCAATAAGAGGGTCCAAGGGATACAGTAAACCTGAAGTGAAGCATCGGAATCTAAAACTGGACTCACAGGAGAGGTTCAAATCATAGAAAGTTAGAGAGTCAGTCCTCTTGTACTTAAGTCGGTATTGTGCCTTTTGAATTTAATTCCAATGCAATGTCTGTGTTTCATCGTCAATAGGAAGGTCCAAGGGATACAGTAAACCTGAAGTGAAGCATCGGAATCTAAAACTGGACTCACAGGAGAGGTTCAAATCATGGAAAGTGAGAGTGTCAGTCCTCTTGTACTTAAGTCGCCATTGTGCCTTTTATATTAAATTCGGATGAAATTTCTGTTTTCATCGTCAATAAGAAGGTCCAAGGGATACAGTAAACCTGAAGTAAAGCATCGGAATCTAAAACTGGACTCTCAGGAGAGGTTCAAATCATAGAAAGTTAAAGTGTCAGTCCTCTTGTACTTAAGTCGGCATTGTGCCTTTTGTATTAAATTCGGATGCAAACTCTGTGTTTCATCGTCGATAAGAAGGTCCAAGGGATACAGTAAACCTGAGCTGAAGCATCGGAATCCAAAACTGGACTCACAGGAGAGGTTCAAATCTTAGAAAGTGTGAGTGTCAGTCCTCTTGTACTTAAGTCGCCATTGTGCCATTTGTATTAAATTCGGATGCAATTTCTGTTTTCATCGTCAATTATAAGGTCCAAGGGATACAGTAAACCTGAAGTGAAGCATCGGAATCTAAAACTGGACTCATAGGAGAGGTTCAAATCATGAAAAGTTAGAGTGTCAGTCCTCCTGTACTTAAGTCGGCATTGTGCCTCTTGAATTTAATTCCGATGCTATTTCTGTGTTTCATCGTCAATAAGAAGGTCCAAGGGATACAGTAAACCTGAAGTGAAGCATCGGAATCTAAAACTGGACTCACAGGAGAGGTTCAAATAATAGAAAGTGAGAGTGTCAGTCCTCTTGTACTTAAGTCGCCATTGTGCCTTTCGTATTAAATTCGGATGCAATTTCTGTGTGTCATCGTCAATAAGAAGGTCCAAGGGATACAGTTAACCTGAAGTAAAGCATCGGAATCTAAAACTGGACTCACAGGAGAGGTTCAAATCATAGAAAGTTAGAGTGTCAGTCCTCTTGTACTTAAGTCGGCATTGTGCCATTTGTATTAAATTCGGATGCAAACTCTGTGTTTCATCGTCAATAAGAAGGTCCTTGGGATTCAGTAAACCTGAAGTGAAGCATCGGAATCTAAAACTGGACTCACAGGAGAGGTTCAAATCATAGAAAGTTAGAGTGTCAGTCCTCTTGTACTTAAGTCGGCATTGTGCCTTTTGAATTTAATTCCGATGCTATTTCTGTGTTTCATTCTCAATAAGAAGGTCCAAGGGATCCAGTAAACCTGAAGTGATGCATCGGAATCCAAAATTGGTTTCGCAGGAGAGGATCTAATCATAGAATGTTAGAGTGTCAGTCCTCTTTTACTTAAGACGGCATTGTGCCATTTGTATTAAATTCGGATGCGATTTCCGTGTTTTATCATCAACAAGAAGGTCCAAGGGATACAGTAAACCTGAAGTGAAGCATCGGAATCTAAAACTGGACTCACAGGAGAGGTTCAAATCATAGAAAGTGGGAGTGTCAGTCCTCTTGTACTTAAGTCGGCATTGTGCCTTTTGAATTTAATTCCGATGCTATTTCTGTGTTTCATTGTCAATGAGAAGGTCCAAGCGATACAGTAAACCAGAAGTGAAGCATCGGAATCTAAAACTGGACTCACAGGAGAGATTCAAATCATAGATAGTGAGAGTGTCAGTCCTCTTTTACTTAAAGCGGCATTGTGCGTTTTAAATTTAATTCCGATGCATTATCTGTGTTTCATCGTCAATAAGATGGTCCAAGGGATACAGTAAACCTGAAGTGAAGCATCGGAATCTAGAACTGGACTCACAGGAGATGTTCAAATCATAGAAAGTGAGAGTCTCAGTCCTCTTGTACTTAAGCCGCCATTGTGATTTTTGTATTAAATTCGGATGCAATTTCTGTGTTTCATCGTCAATAAGAAGGTCCAAGGGATACAGTAAACCTGAAGTGAAGCATCGGAATCTAAAACTGGACTCACAGGATAGGTTCAAATCATAGAAAGTGAGAGTGTTAGTCGTCTTCTACTTAGGTCGGCACTGTGCCTTTTGAATTTTATTCCGATGCAATTTCTGTGTTTCATCGTCAATAAGAACGTCCAAAGGATACAGTAAACCTGAAGTGAAGCATCGGATTCTGAAACTGGACTCACAGGAGATGTTCAAATCATAGAAAGTGAGAGTGTCAGTCCTCATGTACTTAAGTCACCATTGTGACTTTTGTATTAATTTCGGATGCAATTTCTGTGTTTCATCGTCAATAAGAAGGTCCAAGGGATACAGTAAACCTGAAGTGAAGCATCGGAATCTAAAACTGGACTCACAGGAGTGGTTCAAATCATATAAATTTGGAGTGTCAGTATTCTAGTACTTAAGTCGGCATTGTGCCTTTTGTATTAAATTCAGGTGCAAACTCTGTGTTTCATCGTCAATAAGAAGGTCCAAGGGATACAGTAAACCTGAAGTGAAGCATCGGAATCTAAAACTGGACTCACAGGAGAGGTTCAAATCATAGAAAGTTAGAATGTCAGTCCTCTTGTACTTAAGTCGGCATTGTGCCTTGTGTATTAAATTCGGATGCAATTTCTGTGGTTCATCGTCAATAAGAAGGTGCAAGGTATACAGTAAACCTGAAGTGAAGCATCGGAATCTAAAACTAGACTCACAGGATAGGTTCAAATCATAGAAAGTGAGAGTGTCAGTCCTCTTGTTCTTAAGTCGACATTGTGCCATTTATATTAAATTCGGATGCAATTTCTGTGTTTCATCGTCAATATGAAGGTCCAAGGGATACAGTAAACCTGAAGCGAAGTATCGGAATCTGAAACTGGACTCACAGGAGAGGTTCACATCATAGGAAGTGAGAGTGTCAGTCCTCTTGTACTTAAATCGCCATTGTGCCTTTTGTATTAATTTCGGATGCAAACGCTGTGTTTCATCGTCAATAAGAAGGTCCAAGGGATACAGTAAACCTGAAGTGAAGCATCGGAATCTAAAACTGGACTCACAGGAGATGTTCAAATCATAGAAAGTGAGAGTGTCAGTCCTCTTGTACTTAAGTCGCCATTGTGATTTTTGTATTAAATTCGGATGCAATTTCTGTGTTTCATCGTCAATAAGATGGTCCAAGGGATACAGTAAACCTGAGGTGAAGCATCGGAATCTAAAACTGGACTCACAGGAGAGGTTCAACTCATAGAAAGTTAGAGTGTCAGTCCTCTTGTACTTAAGTCGGCATTGTACCTTTTGTATTAAATTCGGATGCAAACTCTGTGTTTCACCGTCAATTAGAAGGTCCAAGGGATCCAGTAAACCTGAAGTGAAGCATTGGAATATAAAACTGGAATCACAGGAGAGGTTCAAATCATAGAAAGTGAGAGTGTCAGTCCTCTTGTACTTAAGACGGCATTGTGCCTTTTGAATTCAATTCCGATGCATTTTCTGAGTTTCATCGTCAATAAGAAGGTGCAAGGTGTACAGTAAACCTGAAGTGATGCATCGGAATCTAAATCTGACCTCACAGGAGAGGTTCGAATCATGGAAAGTGAGAGTGTCAGTCCTCTTGTACTTAAGTCGACATTGTGCCATTTGTATTATATTTGGACGCAATTTCTGTTTTCATCGTCAATAAGAAGGTCAAAGGGATACAGTAAACCTGAAGTAAAGCATCGGAACCTAAAACTGGACTCACAGGAGAGGTTCAAATCATAAAACGTTAGAGTGTCAGTCCTCTTGTACTTAAGTCGGCATTGTGCCTTTTGTTTTTAATTCCGATGCTATTTCAGTGTTTCATTGTCAATAAGAAGGTCCAAGGGATACAGTAAACCTGAAGTGAAGCATCGGAATCTAAAACTGGACTCACAGGAGAGATTCAAATCATAGAAAGTGTGAGTGTCAGTCCACTTTTACTTAAGTCGGCATTGTGCGTTTTAAATTTAATTCCGATGCTATATCTGTGTTTCATCGTCAATAAGAAGGTCCAAGGGATACAGTAAACCTGAAGTGAAGCATCGGAATCTAGAACTGGACTCACAGGAGATGTTCAAATCATAGAAAGTGAGAGTGTCAGTCCTCTTGTACTTAAGCCGCCATTGTGATTATTGTATTAAATTCGGATCCAATTTCTGTGTTTCATCGTCAATAAGAAGGTCCAAGGGATACAGTAAAAACCTGTAGTGAAGCATCGGAATCTAAAACTGGACTCACAGGAGAGGTGCAAATCATAGAAAGTTAGAGTGTCAGTCCTCTTGTACTTAAGTCGGCATTGTACCTTTTGTATTAAATTCGGATGAAACTCTGTGTTTCATCGTCAATTAGAAGGTCTAAGGGATACAGTAAACCTGAAGTGAAGCATCGGAATGTAAAACTGGACTCACAGGAGAGGTTCTAATCATAGAATGTGAGAGTTTCAGTCCTCTTGTACTTAAATCGGCATTGTGCCTTTTGAATTTAATTCCGATGCAATTTCTGTGTTTCATCGTCAATTAGAAGCTGCAAGGAATACAGTAAACCTGAAGTGAAGCTTCGGAATCTAAAACTGGACTCACGGGAGAGGTTCAAATCATAGAAAGTGAGAGTGTTAGTCCTCTTCTACTTAGGTCGGCACTGTGCCTTTTGAATTTAATTCAGATGCAATTTCTGTGTTTCTTCGTCAGTAAGAACCTCCAAGGGATACAGTTAACTTGAAGTGTATCATCGGAATCTAAAACTGGACTCACAGGAGAGGTTCGAATCATAGAAAGTGAGAGTGTCAGTCCTCTTGTACTTAAGTCGGCATTGCGCCATTTGTATTAAATTCGGATCCAATTTCTGTGTTTCATCGTCAATAAGACGGTCCAAGGGATACAGTAAACCTGAGGTGAAGCATCGGAATCTAAAACTGGACTCAGAGGAGGTGTTCAAATCATATAAAGTGAGAGTGTCAGTCCTCTTGTACTTAAGTCACCATTGTGACTTTTGTATTAATTTCGGATGCAATTTCTGTGTTTCATCGTCAATAAGAAGGTCCAAGGGATACAGTAAACCTGAAGTAAAGCATCGGAACCTAAAACTGGACTCACAGGAGAGGTTCAAATCATAAAACGTTAGAGTGTCAGTCCTCTTGTACTTAAGTCGGCATTGTGCCTTTTGTTTTTAATTCCGATGCTATTTCAGTGTTTCATTGTCAATAAGAAGGTCCAAGGGATACAGTAAACCTGAAGTGAAGCATCGGAATCTAAAACTGGACTCACAGGAGAGATTCAAATCATAGAAAGTGTGAGTGTCAGTCCACTTTTACTTAAGTCGACATTGTGCGTTTTAAATTTAATTCCGATGCTATATCTGTGTTTCATCGTCAATAAGAAGGTCCAAGGGATACAGTAAACCTGAAGTGAAGCATCGGAATCTAGAACTGGACTCACAGGAGATGTTCAAATCATAGAAAGTGAGAGTGTCAGTCCTCTTGTACTTAAGCCGCCATTGTGATTATTGTATTAAATTCGGATCCAATTTCTGTGTTTCATCGTCAATAAGAAGGTCCAAGGGATACAGTAAAAACCTGTAGTGAAGCATCGGAATCTAAAACTGGACTCACAGGAGAGGTGCAAATCATAGAAAGTTAGAGTGTCAGTCCTCTTGTACTTAAGTCGGCATTGTACCTTTTGTATTAAATTCGGATGAAACTCTGTGTTTCATCGTCAATTAGAAGGTCTAAGGGATACAGTAAACCTGAAGTGAAGCATCGGAATGTAAAACTGGACTCACAGGAGAGGTTCTAATCATAGAATGTGAGAGTTTCAGTCCTCTTGTACTTAAGTCGGCATTGTGCCTTTTGAATTTAATTCCGATGCAATTTCTGTGTTTCATCGTCAATTAGAAGCTGCAAGGAATACAGTAAACCTGAAGTGAAGCTTCGGAATCTAAAACTGGACTCACGGGAGAGGTTCAAATCATAGAAAGTGAGAGTGTTAGTCCTCTTCTACTTAGGTCGGCACTGTGCCTTTTGAATTTAATTCAGATGCAATTTCTGTGTTTCTTCGTCAGTAAGAACCTCCAAGGGATACAGTTAACTTGAAGTGTATCATCGGAATCTAAAACTGGACTCACAGGAGAGGTTCGAATCATAGAAAGTGAGAGTGTCAGGCCTCTTGTACTTAAGTCGGCATTGCGCCATTTGTATTAAATTCGGATCCAATTTCTGTGTTTCATCGTCAATAAGACGGTCCAAGGGATACAGTAAACCTGAGGTGAAGCATCGGAATCTAAAACTGGACTCAGAGGAGGTGTTCAAATCATATAAAGTGAGAGTGTCAGTCCTCTTGTACTTAAGTCACCATTGTGACTTTTGTATTAATTTCGGATGCAATTTCTGTGTTTCATCGTCAATAAGAAGGTCCAAGGGATACAGTAAACCTGAAGTGAAGCATCGGAATCTAAAACTGGACTCACAGGAGAGATTCAAATCATAGAAAGTGAGAGTGTCAGTCCTCTTGTGCTTAAGTCGCCATTGTGCCTTTTGTATTAAATTCGGATGCAATTTCTGTGTGTCATCGTCAATAAGAAGGTCCAAGGGATACAGTAAACCTGAAGTGAAGAATCGGAATCTAAATCTGACCTCACAGGAGAGGTTCAAATCATAGAAAGTGAGAGTGTCAGCTCTCTTTTACTTATGTCGGCATTGTGCGTTTAAAATTTAATTCCGATGCAATATCTGTGTTTCATCGTCAATAAGAAGGTCCAAGGGATACAGTGAACCTGTTGTGAAGCATCGGAATCTAAAACTGGATTCGCAGGAGAGGTTCAAATCATAGAATGTTAGAGTGTCAGTCCTCTTTTACTTAAGACTGCATTGTGCCATTTGTATTAAATTCGGATGCGATTTCTGTGTTTTATCGTCAACAAGAAGGTCCAAGGGATACAGTAAACCTGAAGTGAAGCATCGGAATCTAAATCTGACCTCAGAGGAGAGGTTCTAATCATAAAAAGTTAGAGTGTCAGTCCTCTTGTACTTAAGTCGGCATTGTGCCTTTTGAATTTCATTCCGATGCTATTTCTGTGTTACATTGTCAATAAGAAGGTCCAAGGGATACAGTAAACCTGAAGTGAAGCATCGGAATCTAAAACTGGGCTCACAGGAGAGATTCAAATCATAGATAGTGAGAGTGTCAGTCCTCTTTTACTTAAGTCGGCATTGTGCGTTATAAATTTAATTCCGATGCATTATCTGTGTTTCATCGTCAATAAAAGGTCCAAGGGATACAGTAAACCTGAAGTGAAGCATCGGAATCTAGAACCGGACTCACAGGAGATGTTCAAATCATAGAAAGTGAGAGTGTCAGTCCTCTTGTACTTAAGCCGCCATTGTGATTTTTGTATTAAATTCGGATGCAATTTCTGGGTTTCATCGTCAATAAGAAGGTCCAAGGGATACAGTAAACCTGAAGTGAACCATCGGAATCTAAAACTGGACTCGCAGGAGAGGTGCAAATCATAGAAAGTTAGAGTGTCAGTCCTCTTGTACTTAAGTCGGCATTGTACTTTTTGTATTAAATTCGGATGCAAACTCTGTGTTTCATCGTCAATTAGAAGGTCCAAGGAATACAGTAAACCTGAAGTGATGCATCGGAATCTAAAACTGGACTCACAGGAGAGGTTCGAATCATAGAAAGTGAGAGTGTCAGTCCTCTTGTACTTAAGTCGGCATTGCGCCATTTGTATTAAATTGGGATGCAATTTCTGTGATTCATCGTCAATAAGAAGGTCCAAGGGATACAGTAAACCTAAGGTGAAGCATCGGAATCTAAAGCTGGACTCAGAGGAGGGGTTCAAATCATATAAAGTGAGAGTGTTAGTCCTCTTGTACGTAAGTCACCATTGTGATTTTGTATTAATTTCGGATGCAATTTCTGTGTTTCATCGTCAATAAGAAGGTCCAAGGGATACAGTAAACCTGAAGTAAAGCATCCGAATCTAAAACTGCACTCACAGGAGAGGTTCAAATCATAGAAAGTGAGAGTGTCACTCCTCATGTACTTAAGTCGCCATTGTGCCTTTTGTATTAAATTCGGATGCAATTTCAATGTGTCATCGTCAATATGAAGTTCCAAGGGATACAGTAATCCTGAAGTAAAGCATCGAAATCTAAAACTGGACCCACAGGAGAGGTTCAAATTATAGAAAGTTAGAGTGTCAGTCCTCATGTACTTAAGTCGGCATTGTGCCTTTTGTATTAAATTCGGATGCAAACTCTGTGTTTCATCGTCAATAAGAAGGTCCAAGGGATACAGTAAACCTGAAGTAATGCATCGGAATCTAAAACTGGACTCACAGGAGAGGTTCAAATCATAGAGAGTTAGAGTGTCAGTCCTCTTGTACTTAAGTCGGCATTGTGCCTTTTGAATTTAATTCCGATGCTATTTCTGTGTTTCATTGTCAATAAGAAGGTCCAAGGGATACAGTAAAACTGAAGTGAAGCATCGGAATCTAAAACTGGACTCATAGGAGAGGTTCAAATCATAGAATGTGTGAGTGTCAGTCCTCTTGTACTTAACTCGGCATTGTGCCTTTTGAATTTAATTCCGATGCAATTTCTGTGTTTCATCGTCAATTAGAAGCTGCAAGGTATACAGTAAACCTGAAGTGAAGCTTCGGAATCTAAAACTGGACTCACAGGAGAGGTTCAAATCATAGAAAGTGAGAGTGTTAGTCCTCTTCTACTTAGGTCGGCACTGTGCCTTTTGAATTTAATTCCGATGCAATTTCAGTGTTTCATCGTCAATAAGAACGTCGAAGGGATACAGTAAACCTGAAGTGAAGCATCGGAATCTAAAACTGGACTCACAGGAGAGGTTCGAATCATAGAAAGTGAGAGTGTCAGTCCTCTTGTACTTAAGTCGGCATTGCGCCATTTGTATTAAATTCGGATGCAATTTCTGTGTTTCATCGTCAATAAGAAGGTCCAAGGGATACAGTAAACCTGAGGTGAAGCATCGGAATCTAAAACTGGACTCAGAGGAGAGGTTCAAATCATATAAAGTAAGAGTGTCAGTCCTCTTGTACTTAAGTCACCATTGTGACTTTTGTATTAATTTAGGATGCAATTTCTGTGTTTCATCGTCAATAAGAAGGTCCAAGGGATACAGTAAACCTGAAGTAAAGCATCGTAATCTAAAACTGGGCTCACAGGAGAGGTTCAAATTATAGAAAGTTAGAGTGTCAGTCCTCTTGTACTTAAGTCGGCATTGTGACTTTTGTATTAAATTCGGATGCAATTTCTGTGTTTCATCGTCAATTAGAAGGTCCAAGGGATACAGTAAACCTGAAGTGAAGCATCGGAATGTAAAACTGGACTCACCAGAGAGGTTCAAATCATAGAAAGTGAGAGTGTCAGTCCTTTTTTACTTAAGTCGGCATTGTGCCTTTTGAATTTAATTCCGATGCAATTTCTGTGTTTCATCGTTAATAAGAAGGTGCAAAGTATACAGTAGACCTGAAGTGAAGCATCGGAATCTAAAACTGGACTCACAGGATGGGTTGAAACCATAGAAAGTGAGAGTGTCAGTCCTTTTCTACTTAAGTCGGCATTGTGCCTTTTGAATTTAATTCCGATGCAATTTCTGTGTTTCATCGTCAATAAGAAGGTGCAAAGTATACAGTAAACCTGAAGTGAAGCATCGGAATCTAAAACTAGACTCACAGGATAGGTTCAAATCATAGAAAGTGAGAGTGTCAGTCCTCTTTTACTTAAGTCGGCATTGTGCGTTTGAAATCTAATTCCGATGCAATATCTGTGTTTCATCGTATATAAGAAGGTCCAAGGGATACAGTGAACCTGAAGTGAAGCATCGGAATTTAAAACTGGATTCGCAGGAGAGGTTCAAATCATAGTAAGTTAGAGTGTCAGTCCTCTTTTACATAAGACGGCATTGTGCCATTTGTATTAAATTCGGATGCGATTAATGTGTTTTATCGTCAACAAGAACGTCCAAGGGATACAGTAAACCTGAAGTGAAGCATCGGAATCTAAATCTGACCTCACAGGAGAGGTTCGAATCATAAAAAGTGAGAGTGTCAGTCCGCTTGTACTTAAGACGGCATTGTGCCATTTGTATTAAATTCGGATGCAATTTCTGTGTTTCATCGTCAATAAGAAGGTCCAAGAGATACATTAAACCTGAGGTGAAGCAGCGGAATCTAAAACTGGACTCACAGGAGAGGTGCAAATCATAGAAAGTGAGAGTGTCAGTCCTCTTGTACTTAAGTCGCCATTGTGCCTTTTGTATTAATTTCGAATGCAAACTCTGTGTTTCATCGTCAATAAGAAGGTCTCAGGGATACAGTAAACCTGAAGTGAAGCATCGGAATCTAAAACAGGACTCACAGGAGATGTTCAAATCATAGAATGAGAGAGTGTCAGTCCTCTTGTACTTAAGTCACCATTGTGATTTTTGTATTAAATTCGGATGCAATTTCTGTGTTTCATCGTCAATAAGAAGGTCCAAGGGATACAGTAAGCCTGAGGTGAAGCATCGGAATCTAAAACTGGACTCACAGGAGAGGTTCAACTCATAGAAAGTTAGAGTGTCAGTCCTCTTGTACTTAAGTCGGCATTGTACCTTTTGCATTAAATTCGGATGCAAACTCTGTGTTTCATCGTCAATTAGAAGGTCCGAGGGATACAGTAAACCTGAAGTGAAGCATCGGAATCTAAAACTGGAATCACAAGAGAGGTTCAAATCATAGAAATTGAGAGTGTCAGTCCTCTTGTACTTAAGACGGCATTGTGCCTTTTGAATTTAATTCCGATCCATTTTCTGAGTTTCATCGTCAATAAGAAGGTGTAAGGTGTACAGTAATCCTGAAGTGAAGCATCGGAATCTAAATCTGACCTCACAGGAGAGGTTCGAATCATAGAAAGTAAGAGTGTCAGTCCTCTTGTACTTAAGTCGCCATTGTGCCATTTGTATTAAATTCGGATGCAATTTCTGTTTTCATCGTCATTAAGAAGGTTCAAGGGATACAGTAAACCTGAAGTAAAGCATCGGAATCTAAAACTGGAGTCACAGGAGAGGTTCAAATCATAGAAAGTGAGAGTGTCAGTCCTCTTGTACTTAAGACGGCATTGTGCCTTTTGAATTTTATTCCGATGCATTTTATGAGTTTCATCGTCAATAAGAAGGTGCAAGGTGTACAATAAACCTGAAGTGAAGCATCGGAATCTAAAACTAGCCTCACAGGATAGGTTCAAATCATAGAAAGTGAGAGTGTCAGTCCTCTTGTACTTAAGTCGACATTGTGCCATTTATATTAAATTCGGATGCAATTTCTGTGTTTCATCGTCAATAAGAAGGTGCAAAGTATACAGTAAACCTGAAGTAAAGCGTCGGAATCTAAAACTAGACTCACAGGATAGGTTCAAATCATAGAAAGTGAGAGTGTCAGTCCTCTTGTACTTAAGTCGCCATTGTGCCTTTTGTATTAATTTCGGATGCAAACTCTGTGTTTCATCGTCAATAAGAAGGTCTAAGGGATACAGTAAACCTGAAGTGAAGCATCGGAATCTAAAACAGGACTCACAGGAGATGTTCAAATCATAGAATGAGAGAGTGTCAGTCCTCTTGTACTTAAGTCACCATTGTGATTTTTGTATTAAATTCGGATGCAATTTCTGTGTTTCATCGTCAATAAGAAGGTCCAAGGGATACAGTAAGCCTGAGGTGAAGCATCGGAATCTAAAACTGGACTCACAGGAGAGGTTCAACTCATAGAAAGTTAGAGTGTCAGTCCTCTTGTACTTAAGTCGGCATTGTACCTTTTGCATTAAATTCGGATGCAAACTCTGTGTTTCATCGTCAATTAGAAGGTCCGAGGGATACAGTAAACCTGAAGTGAAGCATCGGAATCTAAAACTGGAATCACAAGAGAGGTTCAAATCATAGAAATTGAGAGTGTCAGTCCTCTTGTACTTAAGACGGCATTGTGCCTTTTGAATTTAATTCCGATGCATTTTCTGAGTGTCATCGTCAATAAGAAGGTGTAAGGTGTACAGTAAACCTGAAGTGAAGCATCGGAATCTAAAACTGGATTCGCAGGAGAGGTTCAAATCATAGTAAGTTAGAGTGTCAGTCCTCTTTTACTTAAGACGGCATTGTGCCATTTGTATTACATTCGGATGCGATTTCTGTGTTTTATCGTCAACAAGAAGGTCCAAGGGATACAGTAAACCTGAAGTGAAGAATCGGAATCTAAAACTGGACTCACAGGAGCGGTTCAAACCATAGAAAGTGATAGTGTCAGTCCTCTTGTACTTAAGTCGCCATTGTGCCTTTTGTATTAAATTCGGATGCAATTTCTGTGTGTCATCGTCAATAAGAAGGTCCAAGGGATACAGTAAACCTGAAGTAAAGCATCGGAATCTAAAACTGGACTCACAGGAGAGGTTCAAATCATAGAAAGTTAGAGTGTCAGTCCTCTTGAACTTATGTCGGCATTGTGCCTTTTGTATTAAATTCGGATGCAAACTCTGTGTTTCATCGTCAATAAGAAGGTCCAAGGGATACAGTAAACCCGAAGTGAAGCATCGGAATCTAAACCTGGACTCACAGGAGAGGTTCAAATCATAAAACGTTAGAGTATCAGTCCTCTTGTACTTAAGTCGGCATTGTGCCTTTTGAATTTAATTCCGATGCTATTTCTGTGTTTCATTGTCAATAAGAAGGTCCAAGGGATACAGTAAACCTGAAGTGAAGCATCGGAATCTAAAACTGGACTCACAGGAGAGATTCAAACCATAGAAAGTGAGAGTGTCAGTCCTCTTTTACTTAAGCAGCCATTGTGAATATTGTATTAAATTCGGATCCAATTTCTGTGCTTCATCGTCAATAAGAAGGTCCAAGGGATACAGTAAACCTGAAGTGAAGCATCGGAATCTAAAACTGGACTCACAGGAGATGTTCATTTCATAGAAAGTGAGATTGTCGGTCCTCTTGTACTAAAGTCGCCATTGTGATTTTTGTATTAAATTCAGATGCAATTTCTGTAATTCATCGTCAATAAGAAGGTCCAAGGGATACATTAAACCTGAAGTGAAGCATCGGAAACTAAAACTGGACTCACAGGAGAGGTGCAAATCATAGAAAGTTAGAGTGTCAGTCCTCTTGTACTTAAGTCGGCATTGTACCTTTTGCATTAAATTCGGATGCAAACTCTGTGTTTCATCGTCAATTAGAAGGTCCGAGGGATACAGTAAGCCTGAGGTGAAGCATCGGAATGTAAAACTGGACTCACAGGAGAAGTTCAAATCATAGAAAGTGAGAATGTCAGTCCTCTTGTACTTAAGTCGGCATTGTGCCTTTTGAATTTCATTTCGATGCAATTTCTGTGTTTCATCGTCAATAAGAAGGTGCAAAGTATACAGTAAACCTGAAGTGAAGCATCGGAATCTAAAACTGGATTCACAGGAGAGGTTCAAATCATAGAAAGTGAGAGTGTTAGTCCTCTTCTACTTAGAAGGCACTGTGCCTTTTGAATTTAGTTCCGATGCAATTTCTGTGTTTCATCGTCAATAAGAACGTCCAAGGGATACAGTAAACCTGAAGTGAAGCATCGGAATCTAGAACTGGACTCACAGGAGATGTTCAAATCATAGAAAGTGAGACTGTCAGTCCTCTTGTACTTAAGTCGCCATTGTGCCTTTTGTATTAAATTCGGATGCAATTTCTGTGTGTCATCGTCAATAAGGAGGTCCAAGGGATACAGTAAACCTGAAGTAAAGCATCGGAATCTAAAACTGGACTCACAGGAGAGGTTCAAATCATAGAAAGTTAGAGTGTCAGTCCTCTTGTACATAAGTCGGCATTGTGCCTTTTGTATTAAATTCGGATGCAAACTCTGTGTTTCATCGTCAATAAGAAGGTCCAAGGGATGCAGTAAACCTGAAGTGAAGCATCGGAATGTAAAACTGGACTCACAGTCCTCTGGTACTTAAGTCGGCATTGTGCCTTTTGTATTAAATTCGGATGCAAACTCTGTGTTTCATCGTCAATAAGAAGGTCCAAGGGATACAGTAAACCAAAAGTGAAGCATCGGAATCTAAAACTGGACTCACAGGAGAGGTTCAAATCATAGAAAGTTAGAGTGTTAGTCCTCTTGTACTTAAGTCGGCATTGTGCCTTTTGAATTTAATTCCGATGCTATTTCTGTGTTACATTGTCAATAAGAAGGTCCAAGGGATACAGTAAACCTGAAGTGAAGCATCGGAATCTAAATCTGACCTCACAGGAGAGGTTCAAATCATAGAAAGTGAGATTGTCAGTCCGCTTTTACTTAAGTCGGCAATGTGCGTTTTAAATTTAATTTCGATGCAATATCTGTGTTTCATCGTCAATAAGAAGGTCCAAGGGATACAGTAAACCTTAAGTGAAGCATCGGAATCTAAAACTGGACACATAGGAGCTGTTCATTTCATAGAAAGTGAGATTGTCGGTCCTCTTGTACTAAAGTCGCCATTGTGATTTTTGTATTAAATTCGGATGCAATTTCTGTGTTTCATCGTCAATAAGAAGATCCAAGGGATACAGTAAACCTGAAGTGAAGCATCGGAAACTAAAACTGGACTCATAGGAGAGGTGCAAATCATAGTAAGTTAGAGCGTCAGTCCTCTTGTACATAAGTCGGCATTGTACCTTTTGTGTTAAATTCGGATGCAAACTCTGTGTTTCATCGTCAATTAGAAGGTCCAAGGGTACAGTAAACCTGAAGTGAAGCATCGGAATGTAAAACTGGACTAACAGGAGAGGTTTAAATCATAGAAAGTGAGAATGTCAGTCCTCTTGTACTTAAGTCGGCATTGTGCATTTTGAATTTCATTCCGATGCAATTTATGTGTTTCATCGTCAATAAGAAGGTGCAAGGTATACAGTAAACCTGAAGTGAAGCATCGGAATCTAAAACTGGACTCACAGGTGAGGTTCAAATCTTTGAAAGTGAGAGTGTCAGTCCTCTTGTACTTAAGTAGCCATTGTGCCTTTTGTATTAAATTCGGATGCAATTTCTGTGTGTCATCGTCAATAAGAAGGTCCAAGGGATACAGTAAACCTGAAGTAAAGCATTGGAATCTAAAACTGGACTCACAGGAGACGTTCAAATCATAGAAAGTTAGAGTGTCAGTCCTCTTGTACGCAAGTCGGCATTGTGCCTTTTGTATTAAATATCGGATGCAAACTCTGTGTTTCATCGTCAATAAGAAGGTCCTAGGGATACAGTAAACCTGAAGTGAAGCATCGGAATCTAAAACTGGACTCACAGGAGAGGTTCAAATCATAGAAAGTTAGAGTGTCAGTCCACTTGTACTTAAGTCGGCATTGTGCTTTTTGAATTTAATTCCGATGCTATTTCTGTGTTTCATTGTCAATAAGAAGGTCCAAGGGATACAGTAAACCTGAAGTGAAGCTCGGAAGCTAAAACTGGACTCACAGGAGTGGTTCAAATCATAGAAAGTGAGAGTGTCAGTCCTCTTTTACTTAAGTCGTCATTGTGCGTTTTAAATTCATTTCCGATGCAATATCTATGTTTCATCGTCAATAAGAAGGTCCAAGGGATACAGTAAACCTGAAGTGAAGCATCGGAATCTAAAACTGGGCTCACAGGAGATGTTCAAATCATAGAAAGTGAGTGTGTCAGTCCTCTTGTACTTAAGTCGACATTGTGCCATTTGTATTAAATTCGGATTCAGTTTCTGGGTTTCATCGTGAATAAGAAGGTCCAAGGGATACAGTAAAGCTGAAGTGAAGCATCGGAATCTAAAACTGGACTCACAGGAGAGGTTCAAATCATAGAAAGATAGAGTGTCAGTCCTCTTGTACTTAAGTCGCCATTGTGATTTTTGAATTTAATTCCGATGCAATATCTGTGTTTCATCGTCAGTAAGAAGGTGCAAGGTGTACAGTAAACCTGAAGTGAAGCATCGGAATCTAAATCTGACCTCACAGGAGAAGTTCGAATGATTGAAAGTGAGAGTGTCAGTACTCTTGTACTTAAGTCGGCATTGTGCCATTTGTATTAAATTCGGATGCAATTTCTGTGTTTCATCGTCAATAAGAAGGTCCAAGGGATACAGTAAACCTGAAGTGAAGCATCGGAATCTAAAACTGGACGCACAGGAGTGGTTCAAATCATAGAAAGTGAGTGTGTCAGTCCTCTTGTACTTAAGTCGACATTGTGCCATTTGTATTAAATTCGGATTCAGTTTCTGCGTTTCATCGTGAATAAGAAGGTCCAAGGGATACAGTAAAGCTGAAGTGATGCATCGGAATCTAAAACTGGACTCACAGGAGAGGTTCAAATCATAGAAAGTGAGAGTGTCAGTCCTCTTGTGCTTAAGTCGCCATTGTGCCTTTTGTATTAAATTCGGATGCAATTTCTGTGTTTCATCGTGAATAAGAAGGTCCAAGGGATACAGTAAACCTGAAGTGAAGCATCGGAATCTAAAACTGGACTCACAGGAGAGGTTCAAATCATAGAAAGATAGAGTGTCAGTCCTCTTGTACTTAAGTCGCCATTGTGATTTTTGTATTAAATTCGGATGCAATTTCTGTGTTTCATCGTCAATAAGAAAGTTAAAGGGATACAATAAAACTGAAGTGAGGCATCGGAATCTAAAACTGGACTCATTGGAGAGGTTCAAATCATAGAAAGTTAGAGTGTCAGTCCTCTTGTACTTAAGTCGGCATTGTACCTTCTGTATTAAATTCGGATGCAAACTCTGTGTTTCATCGTCAATTAGAAGGTCCAAGGGATACAGTAAACCTGAAGTGAAGCATCGGAATCTAAAACTGGACTCACAGCAGAGATGCAAATCAGAGAAAGTGAGAGTGTCAGTCTTCTGGTACTTAAGTCGGAATTGTGCCTTTTGAATTTAATTCCGATGCAATTTCTGTGTTTCATCGTCAATAAGAAGGTGCAAGGTATACAGTAAACCTGAAGTGAAGCATCGGAATCTAAATCTGACCTCACAGGAGAAGTTCGAACGATGGAAAGTTAGAGTGTCAGTGCTCTTGTACTTAAGTCGGCATTGTGCCATTTGTATTAAATTCGGATGCAATTTCTGTGTTTCATCGTCAATAAGAAGGTCCAAGGGATACAGTAAACCTGAAGTGAAGCATCGGAATCTAAAACTGGACTCACAGGAGAGGTTCAAATCATAGAAAGTGAGAGTGTCAGTCCTCTTGTACTTAAGTCGACATTGTGTCATTTGTATTAAATTCGGATGCAATTTCTGTGTTTCATCGTGAATAAGAAGGTCCAAGGGATACAGTAAACCTGAAATGAAGCATCGGAATCTAAAACTGGACTCACAGGAGAGGTTCAAATCATAGAAAGTGAGAGTGTCAGTCCTCTTGTACTTAAGTCGCCATTTTGCCTTTTCTATTAAATTCGGATGCAATTTCTGTGTTTCATCGTCAATAAGAAGGTCCAAGGGATACAGTAAACCTGAAGTGAAGCATCGAATCTAAAACTGGACTCACAGGAGAAGTTAAAATCTTAGAAAGTTAGAGTGTCAGTCCTCTTGTACTTAAGTCGGCATTGTGCCATTTGAATTTAATTCCGATCCAATTTCTGTGTTTCATCGTCAACAATAAGGTCCAAGGGATACAGTAAACCTGAAGTGAAGCATCGGAATCTAAAACTGGACTCACAGGAGAGGTTCAAATCATAGAAAGTGAGAGTGTCAGTCCTCTTTTGCTTAAGTCGGCATTGTGCGTTTTGAATTTAATTCCGATGCAATTTCTGTGTTTCATCGTCAATAAGAAGGTCCAAGGGATACAGTAAACCTGAAGTGAAGCATCGGAATCTAAAACTGGACTCACACGAGATGTTCAAATCATAGAGAGTGAGAGTGTCACTAATCATGTACTTAAGTCGCCATTGTGATTTTGGTATTAAATTCGGATGCAATTTCTTTGTTTCATCGTCAATAAGAAGGTCCAAGGGATACAGTAAACCTGAAGTGAAGCATCGGAATCTAAAACTGGACTCACAGGAGAGGTTCAAATCATAGAAAGTTAGAGTGTCAGTCCTCTTGTACATACGTCGGCATTGTACCTTCTGTATTAAATTCGGATGCCAACTCTGTGTTTCATCGTCAATTAGACGGTCCAAGGGATACAGTTAACCTGAAGTGAAGCATCGGAATCTAAAACTGGACTCACAGGAGAGGCTCAAATCATAGAAAGTGAGAGTGTCAGTCCTCTTGTACTTAAGACGGCATTGTGCGTTTTGAATTTAATTGCGATGCAATTTCTGTGTTTCATCGTCAATAAGAAGGTGCAAGGTATACAGTAAACCTGAAGTGAAGCATCGGAATCTAAATCTGACCTCACAGGACAGGTTCGAATGATGGAAAGTGAGAGTGTCAGTGCTCTTGTACTTAAGTGGCATTGTGCCATTTGTATTAAATTCGGATGCAATTTCTGTGTTTCATCGTCAATAAGAAGGCCCAAGGGATACAGTAAACCTGAAGTGAAGCATTGGAATATAAAACTGGACTCACAGGAGAGGTTCAAATCATAGAAAGTGAGAGTTCTCTTGTACTTAAGTCGACATTGTGCCATTTGTATTAAAATCGGATGCAGTTTCTGTGTTTCATCGTGAATAAGAAGGTGCAAGGTATACAGTAAACCTGAAGTGAAGTATCGGAATCTAAAACTGGACTCACGGGAGAGGTTCAAATCATAGAAAGTGAGAGTGTCAGTCCTCTTGTACTTAAGTCGCCATTGTGCCTTTTGTATTAAATTCGGATGCCATTTCTGTGTTTCATCGACAATAAGAAGGTCCAAGGGATACAGTATACCTGAAGTGAAGCATCGGAATCTAAATCTGACCTCACAGGAGAGGTTCAAATCATAGAAAGTGAGTGTGTCAGTCCTCTTTTACTTAAGTCGGCATTGTGCCTTTTGTATTAAATTCGGATGCAAACTCTGTGTTTCGTCGTCAATAAGAAGGTCCAAGGGATACAGTAAACCTCAAGTGAAGCATTGGAATCTAAAACTGGACTCACAGGAGAGGTTCAAATCATCGAAAGTTAGAGTTTCAGTCCTCTTGTAGTTAAGTCGGCATTGTGCCATTTGAATTTAATTCCGATCAAATTTCTGTGTTTCATCGTCAACAATAAGGTCCCAGGGATACAGTAAACCTGAAGTGAAGCATCGGAATCAAAAACTGGACTCACACGAGATGTTCAAATCATAGAAAGTGAGAGTGTCACTAATCATGTACTTAAGTCGCCATTGTGATTTTGGTATTAAATTCGGATGCAATTTCTTTGTTTCATCGTCAATAAGAAGGTCCAAGGGATACAGTAAACCTGAAGTGAAGCATCGGAATCTAAAACTGGACTCACAGGAGAGGTTCAAATCATAGAAAGTTAGAGTGTCAGTCCTCTTGTACATACGTCGGCATTGTACCTTCTGTATTAAATTCGGATGCCAACTCTGTGTTTCATCGTCAATTAGACGGTCCAAGGGATACAGTTAACCTGAAGTGAAGCATCGGAATCTAAAACTGGACTCACAGGAGAGGTTCAAATCATAGAAAGTGAGAGTGTCAGTTCTCTTGTACTTAAGTTGACATTGTGCCATTTGTATTAAATTCGGATGCAGTTTCTGTGTTTCATCGTGAATAAGGAGGTCCAAGGGATACAGTAAACCTGAAGTGAAGTATCGCAATCTAAAACTGGACTCAAAGGAGAGGTTCAAATCATAGAAAGTGAGAGTGTCAGTCCTCTTGCACTTAAGTCGCCATTGTGCCTTTTGTATTAAATTCGGATGCCATTTCTGTGTTTCATCGTCAATAAGAAGGTCCCAGGGATACAGTAAACCTGAAGTGAAGCATCGGAATCTAAATCTGACCTCACAGGAGAGGTTCAAATCATAGAAAGTGAGAGTGTCAGTCCTCTTTTACTTAAGTCGGCATTGTGCCTTTTGTATTAAATTCGGATGCAAACTCTGTGTTTCGTCGTCAATAAGAAGGTCCAAGGGATACTGTAAACCTGAAGTGAAGCATTGGAATCTAAAACTGGACTCACAGGAGAGGTTCAAATCATAGAAAGTTAGAGTGTCAGTCCTCTTGTACTTAAGTCGGCATTGTGCCATTTGAATTTAATTCCGATCCAATTTCTGTGTTTCATCGTCAACAATTAGGTCCAAGGGATACAGTAAACCTGAAGTGAAGAATCAGAATCAAAAACTGGACTCACAGGAGAGGTTCAAATCATAGAAAGTGAGAGTGTCAGTCCTCTTTTGCTTAAGTCGGCATTGTGCGTTTTGAATTTAATTCCGATGCAATTTCTGTGTTTCATCGTCAATAAGAAGGTCCAAGGGTTACAGTAAACCTGAAGTGAAGCATCGGAATCTAAAACTGGACTCACACGAGATGTTCAAATCATAGAAAGTGAGAGTGTCACTAATCTTGTACTTAAGTCGCCATTGTGATTTTGGTATTAAGTTCGGATGCCATTTCTGTGTTTCATCGTCAATAAGAAGGTCCCAGGGATACAGTAAACCTGAAGTGAAGCATCGGAATCTAAATCTGACCTCACAGGAGAGGTTCAAATCATAGAAAGTGAGAGTGTCAGTCCTCTTTTACTTAAGTCGGCATTGTGCCTTTTGTATTAAATTCGGATGCAAACTCTGTGTTTCGTCGTCAATAAGAAGGTCCAAGGGATACTGTAAACCTGAAGTGAAGCATTGGAATCTAAAACTGGACTCACAGGAGAGGTTCAAATCATAGAAAGTTAGAGTGTCAGTCCTCTTGTACTTAAGTCGGCATTGTGCCATTTGAATTTAATTCCGGTCCAATTTCTGTGTTTCATCGTCAATAAGAAGGTCCAAGGGTTACAGTAAACCTGAAGTGAAGCATCGGAATCTAAAACTGGACTCACACGAGATGTTCAAATCATAGAAAGTGAGAGTGTCACTAATCTTGTACTTAAGTCGCCATTGTGATTTTGGTATTAAATTCGGATGCAATTTCTGTGTTTCATCGTCAATAAGAAGGTCCAAGGGATACAGTAAACCTGAAGTGAAGCATCGGAATCTAAAACTGGACTCACAGGAGAGGTTCAAATCATAGAAAGTGAGAGTGTCAGTCCTCTTGTACTTAAGACGGCATTGTGCCTTTTCAATTTGATTCCGATGCAATTTCTGTGTTTCATCGTCAATAAGAAGGTGCAAGGTATACAGTAAACCTGAAGTGAAGCATCGGAATCTAAATCTGACCTCACAGGAGAGGTTCAAATCATAGAATGTTAGAGTGTCAGTGCTCTTGTACTTAAATGGCATTCTGCCATTTGTATTAAATTCGGATGCAATTTCTGTGTTTCATCGTCAATAAGAAGGCCCAAGGGATACAGTAAACCTGAAGTGAAGCATCGGAATCCAAAATTGGACTCACAGGAGAGGTTCAAATCATAGAAAGTGAGAGTGTCAGTTCTCTTGTACTTATGTCGACATTGTGCCATTTGTATTAAATTCGGATGCAGTTTCTGTGTTTCATCGTGAATAAGAAGGTCCAAGGGATTCAGTAAACCTGAAGTGAAGTATCGGAATCTAAAACTGGACTCACAGGATAGGTTCAAATCATAGAAAGTGAGAGTGTCAGTCCTCTTGTACTTAAGTCGCCATTGTGCCTTTTGTATTAAATTCGGATGCCATTTCTGTGTTTCATCGTCAATAAGAAGGTCCAAGGGATACAGTAAACCTGAAGTGAAGCATCGGAATCCAAAACTGGACTCACAGGAGAGGTTCAAATCATAGAAAGTTTGAGTGTCAGTCCTCTTGTACTTAAGTCGGCTTTGTGCCTTTTGTATTAAATTCGGATGCAAACTCTGTGTTTCGTCGTCAATAAGAAGGTCCAAGGGATACAGTAAACCTGAAGTGAAGCTACGGAATCTAAAACTGGACTCACAGGAGAGGTTCAAATCATAGAAAGTTAGAGTGTCAGTCCTCTTGTACTTAAGTCAGCATTTTGCCATTTGAATTTAATTCCGATCCAATTTCTGTGTTTCATCGTCAACAACAAGGTCCAAGGGTTACAGTAAACCTGAAGTGTAACATCGGAATCTAAAACTGGACTCACAGGAGAGGTTCAAATCATAGATAGTGAGAGTGTCAGTCCTCTTTGGCTTAAGTCGGCATTGTGCGTTTTGAATTTAATTCCGATGCAATTTCTGTGTTTCATCGTCAATAAGAAGGTCCAAGGGATACAGTAAACCTGAAGTGAAGCATCGGAATCTAAAACTGGACTAACACGAGATGTTCAAATCATAGAAAGTGAGAGTGTCACTCCTCTTGTATTTAAGTCGCCATTGTGATTTTGGTATTAAATTCGGATGCAATATCTGTGTTTCATCGTCAATAAGAAGGTCCAAGGGATACAGTAAACCTGAAGTGAAGCATCGGAATCCAAAACTGGACTCACAGGAGAGGTTCAAATCATAGAAAGTGAGAGTGTCAGTCCTCTTGTACTTATGTCGGCATTGTACCTTTTGTATGAAATTCGGATGCAAACTCTGTGTTTCATCTTAAATTAGAAGGTCCAAGGGATACAGTATACCTCAAGTGAAGCATCGGAATCTAAAACTGGACTCACAGCAGAGGTTCAAATCAGATAAAGTGAGAGTGTCAGTCCTCTTGTACATAGGTCGGAATTGTGCCTTTTGAATTTAATTCCGATGCAATTTCTGTGTTTCATCGTCAATAAGAAGGTGCAAGGTATACAGTAAACCTGAAGTGAAGCATCGGAATCTAAATCTGACCTCACAGGAGAATTTCGAATGATGGAAAGTGAGAGTGTCAGTGCTCTTGTACTTAAGTCGGCATTGTGCCATTTGTATTAAATTCGGATGCAATTTCTGTGTTTCATCGTCAATAAGAAGGTCCAAGGGATACTGTAAACCTGAAGAGAAGCATCGGAATCTAAAACTGGACTCACAGGAGAGGTTCAAATCATAGAAAGTGAGTGTGTCAGTCCTCTTGAACTTAATTCGACATTGTGCCATTTGTATTAAATTCGGATTCAATTTCCGTGTTTCATCGTCAATAAGAAGGTTTAAGGGATACAGTAAACCTGAAGTGAAGCATCGGAATCTAAAACTGGACTCACAGGAGAGGTTCAAATCATAGAAAGTGAGAGTGTCAGTCCTCTTGTGCTTAAGTCGCCATTGTGCATTTTGTATTACATTCGGATGCAATTTCTGTGTTTCATCGTCAATAAGAAGGTCCAAGGGATACAGTAATCCTGAAGTGAAGCATCGGAATCCAAAACTGGACTCACAGGAGAGGTTCAAATCACAGAAAGTGAGAGTGTCAGTCCTCTTGTACTTAAGTCGCCATTGTGATTTTTGTATTAAATTCGGATGCAATTTCTGTGTTTCATCGTCAATAAGAAGGTCCAAGGGATACAGTAAACCTGAAGTGAGGCATCGGAATCTAAAACTGGACTCACTGGAGAGGTTCAAATCATAGAAAGTTAGAGTGTCAGTCCTCTTGTACTTAAGTCGGCATTGTACCATTTGTATTAAATTCGGATGCAAACTCTGTGTTTCATCGTCAATTAGAAGGTCCAATGGATACAGTAAACCTGAAGTGAAGCATCGGAATCTAAAACTGGACTCACAGGAGAGGTTCAAATCATAGAAAGTTAGAGTGTCAGTCCTCTTGTACTTACGTCAGCATTGTACCTTTTGTATTAAATTCGGATGCCAACTCTGTGTTTCATCGTCAATTAGACGGTCCAAGGGATACAGTAAACCTGAAGTGAAGCATCGGAATCTAAAACTGGACTCACAGGAGAGGTTCAAATCATACAAAGTGAGAGTGTCAGTCCTCTTGTACTTAAGACGGCATTGTGCATTTTGAATTTAATTCCGATGCAATTTCTGTGTTTCATCGTCAATAACAAGGTCCAAGGGATACAGTAAACCTGAAGTGAGGCATCGGAATCTAAAACTGGACTCACTGGAGAGGTTCAAATCATAGAAAGTTAGAGTGTCAGTCCTCTTGTACTTAAGTCGGCATTGTACCTTTTGTATTAAATTCGGATGCAAACTCTGTGTTTCATCGTCAATTAGAAGGTCCAATGGATACAGTAAACCTGAAGTGAAGCATCGGAATCTAAAACTGGACTCACAGGAGAGGTTCAAATCATAGAAAGTTAGAGGGTCAGTGCTCTTGTACTTAAGTGGCATTGTGCCGTTTGTATTAAATTCGAATGCAATTTCTGTGTTTCATCGTCAATAAGAAGGCCCAAGGGATACAGTAAACCTGAAGTGAAGCATCGGAATCTAAAACTGGATTCACAGGAGAGGTTCAAATCATAGAAAATGAGAGTGTCAGTTCTCTTGTACTTAAGTCGACATTGTGCCATTTGTGTTAAATTCTGATGCAGTTTCTGTGTTTCATCGTGAATAAGAAGGTCCAAGGGATACAGTAAACCTGAAGTGAAGTATCGGAGTCTTAAACTGGACTCACAGGAGAGGTTCAAAGAAAGTGAGAGTGTCAGTCCTCTTGTACTTAAGTCGCAATTGTGCCTTTTGTATTAAATTCGGATGCCATTTCTGTGTTTCATCGTCAATAAGAAGGTCCAAGGGATACAGTAAACCTGAAGTGAAGCATCGGAATCCAAAACTGGACTCACAGGAGAGGTTCAAATCATAGAAAGTTAGAGTGTCAGTCCTCTTGTACTTAAGTCGGCATTGTGCCTTTTGTATTAAATTCGGATGCAAACTCTGTGTTTCGTTGTCAATAAGAAGGTCCAAGGGATACAGTAAACCTGAAGTGAAGCATCGGAATCTAAAACTGGACTCACAGGAGAGGTTCAAATCATAGAAAGTTAGAGTGTCAGTCCTCTTTTACTTAAGACGGCATTGTGCCATTTGTATTAAATTCGGATGCGATTTCTGTGTTTTATCGTCAACAAGAATGTCCAAGGGATACAGTAAATCTGAAGTGAGGTATCGGAATCTAAATCTGACCTCACAGGACAGGTTCGAATCATAGAAAGTGAGAGTGTAGTCCTCTTGTACTTAAGTCGGCATTGTGCCATTTGTAATAAATTCGGATGCAATTTCTGTGTTTCATCGTCAATAAGAATGTCCAAGAGATACAGTAAACCTGAGGTGAAGCATCGGAATCTAAAACTGGACTCACAGGAGAGGTTCAAATCATAGAAAGTGAGTGTGTCACTCCTATTGTACTTAAGTCGCCATTGTCATTTTTGTATTAAATTCGGATGGAATTTCTGTGTTTCATCGTCAATAAAAATGTCCAAAGGATACAGTAAACCTGAAGTGAAGCATCGGAATCTAAAACTGAACTCACAGGAGAGGTTCATATCGTAGAAAGTTAGAGTGTCAGTCCTCTTGTACTTAAGTCGGCATTGTACCTTTTGTATTAAATTCGGATGCAAACTCTGTGTTTCCTCGTCAATTAGAAGGTCCAAGGGATACAGTAAACCTGAAGTGAAGCATCGGAATCTAAAACTGGACTCACAGGAGAGGTTCAAATCATAGAAAGTGAGAGTGTCAGTCCTCTTGTAATTAAGTCGGCATTGTGCCTTTTGTATTAAATTCGGATGTAAACTCTGTGTTTCATCGTCAATAAGAAGGTCCAAGAGATACAGTAAACCTGAGGTGAAGCATCGGAATCTAAAACTGGACTCACAGGAGAGGTTCAAATCATAGAAAGTGAGTGTGTCACTCCTCTTGTACTTAAGTCGCCATTGTGATTTTTGTATTGAATTCGGATGCTATTTCTGTGTTTCATCGTCAATAAAAATGTCCAAGGGATACAGTAAACCTGAAGTGAAGCATCGGAATCTAAAAGTGGACTTACAGGAGAGGTTCAAATCGTAGAAAGTTAGAGTGTCAGTCCTCTTGTACTGAAGTTGGCATTGTGCCTTTTGAATTTAATTCTGATGCAATTTCTGTGTTTCATCGTCAATAAGAAGGTGCAAGGTATACAGTAAACCTGAAGATACGCATCGGAATCTAAAACTGGACTCACAGGAGAGGTTCAAACCATAGAAAGTGAGATTGTTAGTCGTCTTCTACTTAGGTCAGCACTGTGCCTTTTGAATTTAATTCCGATGCAATTTCTGTGTTTCATCGTCAATAAGAAATTCCAAGGGATACAGTAAGCCTAAAGTGAAGCATCGGAATCTAAAACTGGACTCAGAGGAGAGATTCAAATGATAGAAAGTTAGAGTGTCACTCCTCTTGTACTTAAGTCGGTAATGTGCCTTTTGTATTAAATTCGGATGCTATTTCTGTGTTTCATTGGCAATAAGAAGGTCCAAGGGATACAGTAATTCTTAAGTGATGCATCGGAATCTAAAACTGGACTCGCAGGAGAGGTTCAAATCATAGAATGTTAGAGTGTCAGTCCTCTTGTACTTAAGTCGGCATTGTGCCTTTTGAATTTAATTCCGATGCTATTTCTGTGTTTCATAGTCAATAAGAAGGTCCAAGGGATACAGTAAACCTGAAGTGAAGCATCGGAATCTAAAATTGTACTCACAGGAGAGGTTCAAATCATAGAAAGTGAGAGTGTCAGTCCTCTTGTACTTAAGTCGGAATTGTGCCTTTTGAATATAATTCCGATAAAATTTCTGTGTTTCATCGTCAATGATAAGGTGCAAGGTATACAGTAAACCTGAAGTGAAGCATCGGAATCTAAATCTGACCTCACAGGAGAAGTTCGAATCATGGAAAGTGAGAGTGTCAAAGCCCTTGTACTTAAGTCGGCATTGTGCCATTTGTATTAAATTCGGATGCAATTTATGTGTTTCATCGTCAATAAGAAGGTCCAAGGGATACAGTAAACCTGAAGTGAAGCATCGGAATCTAAAACTGGACTCACAGGATAGGTTCAAATCATAGAAAGTGAGAGTGTCAGTCCCCTTGTACTTAAGTCGCCATTGTCCCTTTTGTATTAAATTCGGATGCAATTTCTGTGTTTCATCGTCAATAAGAAGGTTCAAGGGATACAGTAAACCTGAAGTGAAGCATCGGAATCTAAAACTGGACTCACACTAGAGGTTCAAATCATAGAAAGTTAGAGTGTCAGTCCTCTTGTAATTAAGTCGGCATTGTGCCTTTTGTATTAAATTCGGATGCAAACTCTGTGTTTCATCGTTAATAAGAAGGTCCAAGGGAAACAATAAACGTGAAGTGAACATCGGAATCTAAAACGGGACTCACTGGTGAATTCAAATTATAGAAAGTTAGAGTGTCAGTCCTCTTGTACTTGAGTTGGCATTGTGCCTTTTGAATTTAATTCTGATGCAATTTCTGTGTTTCATCGACAATAAGAAGGTGCAAGGTATACAGTAAACCTGAAGTGAAGCATCGGAATCTAAAACTGGACTCACAGGAGAGGTTCAAATCATAGAAAGTGAGAGTGTTAGTCGTCTTCTACTTAGGTCAGCACTGTGCCTTTTGAATTTAATTCCGATGCAATTTCTGTGTTTCATCGTCAATAAGAACGTCCAAGGGATACAGTAAACCTAAAGTGAAGCATCGGAATCTAAAACTGGACTCAGAGGAGAGATCCAAATGATAGAAAGTTAGAGTGTCACTCCTCTTGTACTTAAGTCGGTAATGTGCCTTTTGTATTAAAATCGGATGCAATTTCTGTGTTTCATCGGCAATAAGAAGGTCCAAGGGATACAGTAAACCTTAAGTGATGCATCGGAATCTAAAACTGGACTCGCAGGAGAGGTTCAAGTCATAGAATGTTAGAGTGTCAGTCCTCTTTTACTTAAGACGGCATTGTGCCATTTGTATTAAATTCGGATGCGATTTCTGTGTTTTATCGTCAATAAGAAGGTCCAACGGATACAGTAAACCTGAAGTGAAGCATCGGAATCTAAAAATGGACTCACAGGAGGGTTTCAAATCATAGAAAGTGAGAGTGTCAGTCCTCTTGTACTTAAGTCGCCATTGTGCCTTTTGTATTAAATTCGGATGCTGTTTCTGTGTTTAATCGTCAATAAGAAGGTCCAAGGGATACAGTAAACCTGAAGTAAAGCATCGGAATCTAAAACTGGACTCACGGGAGAGGTTTAAATCATAGAAAGTTAGAGTGTCAGTCCTCTTGTACTTAAGTCGGCATTATGCCTTTTGTATTAAATTCGGATGCAAACTCTGTGTTTCATCGTCAATAAGAAGGTCCAAGGGATACCGTAAACCTGAAGTGAAGCATCGGAATCTAAAACTGGACTCACAGGAGAGGTACAAATCATAGAAAGTTGGAGTGTCAGTCATCGTGTACTTAAGTCGGCATTGTGCCTTTTGAATTTAATTCCGGTGCTATTTCTGATGTTCATTGTCAATAAGAAGGTCCAAGGGATACAATAAACCTGAAGTGATGCATCGGAATCTAAAACTGGACTCACAGGAGAGTTTCAAACCACAGAAAGTGAGAGTGTCAGTCCTCTTTTACTTAAGTCGGCATTGTGCGTATTAAATTTAATTCCGATGCAATATCTGTGTTTCATCGTCTATAAGAAGGTCCAAAGGATACAGTAAACCTGAAGTGAAGCATCGGAATCTAAAACTGGACTCACAGGAGATGTTCAAATCATAGAAAGTGAGATTGTCGGTCCTCTTGTACTAAAGTCGCCATTGTGATTTTTGTATTAAATTCAGATGCAATTTCTGTGTTTCAACGTCAATAAGAAGGTCCAAGGGATACAGTAAACCTGAAGTGAAGCATCGGAATCTAAAACTGGACTTACAGGAGAGGTGCAAATCATAGAAAGTTAGAGTGTCAGTCCTCTTGTACTTAAGTCGGCATTGTGCCTTTTGAATTTAATTCCGGTGCTATTTCTGTTGTTCATTGTCAATAAGAAGGTCCAAGGGATACAATAAACCTGAAGTGAAGCATCGGAATCTAAAACTGGACTCACAGGATAGGTGCAATTCATAGAAAATTAGAGTGTCAGTCCTCTTGTACTTAAGTCGGCATTGTACCTTTTGTATTAAATTCGGATGCAATTTCTGTGTTTCATCGTCAATAAGAAGGTCCAAGGGACACAGTAAACCTGAGGTGAAGCATCGGAATGTAAAACTGGACTCACAGGAGAGGTTCAAATCATAGAAAGTGAGAGTGTCAGTCCTTTTGTACTTAAGTCGGCATAGTGCCTTTTGAATTTAATTCCGATGCAATTTCTGTGTTTAATCGTCAATAAGAAGGTGCAAGGTATACAGTAACCCTGAAGTGAAGCATCGGAATCTAAAACTGGACTCACAGGAGAGGTTCAAATCATAGAAAGTGAGAGTGTCAGTCCTCTTTTACTTGAGTCGGCATTGTGCGTTTTAAATTTAATTCCGATGCAATTTCTGTGTTTCATCGTCAATAAGAACGTCCAAGGGATACAGTAAACCTAAAGTGAAGCATCGGAATCTAAAACTGGACTCAGAGGAGAGATTCAAATCATAGAAAGTTAGAGTGTCACTCCTCTTGTACTTATGTCGGTAATGTGCCTTTTGTATTAAATTCGGATGCAATTTCTGTGTTTCATCGGCAATAAGAAGGTCCAAGGGATACAGTAAACCTTAAGTGAAGCATCGGAATCTAAAACTGGACTCGCAGGAGAGGTTCAAATCATAGAATGTTGGAGTGTCAGTCCTCTTTTACTTAAGACGGCATTGTGCAATTTGTATTAAATTCGGATGCGATTTCTGTGTTTTATCGTCAACAAGAAGGTCCAAGGGATAGAGTAAATCTGAACTGAGGCATCGGAATCTAAATCTGACCTCACAGGACAGGTTCGAATCATAGAAAGTGAGTGTGTCACTCCTCTTGTACTTAAGTCGCCATTGTGATTTTTGTATTAAATTCGGATGCAATTTCTGTGTTTCATCATCAATAAGAAGGTCCAACAGATACAGTAAACCTGAGGTGAAGCATCGGAATCTAAAACTGGACTCACAGAAGAGGTTCAAATCATAGAAAGTGAGAGTGTCAGTCCTCTTGTACTTAAGTCACCATTGTGAATTTTGTATTAATTTCGGATGCAATTTCTGTGTTTCATCGTCAATAAGAAGGTCCAAGGGATACAGTAAATTTGAAGTGAAGCATCGGAGTCTAAACTGGACTCACAGGAGAGGTTGAAATCATAGAAAGTTAGAGTGTCAGTCCTCTTGTAATTAAGTCGGCATTGTGCCTTTTGTATTAAATTCGGATGCAATTTCTGTGTTTCATCGTCAATAACAAGGTCCAACAGATACAGTAAACCTGAGGAGAAGCATCGGAATCTAAAACTGGACTCACAGGAGTGGTTCAAATCATAGAAAGTGAGAGTGTCAGTACTCTAGTACTTAAGTCGGAATTGTGCCTTTTGAACTTAATTCCAATGCAATTTCTGTGGTTCATCGTCAATAAGAAGGTGCAAGGTATACAGTAAACCTGAAGTGAAGCATCGGAATCTAAATCTGGCCTCACAGGAGAAGTTCGAATCATGGAAACTGAGAGTGTCAGTGCCCTTGTACTTAAGTCGGCATTGTGCATTTGTTTTAAATTCGGATGCAATTTCTGTGTTTCATCGTCAATAAGAAGGTCCAAGGGATACAGTAAACCTGAAGTGAAGCATCTGAATCTAAAACTGGAGTCACAGGAGAGGTTCAAATCATAGAAAGTTAGAGTGTCAGTCCTCTTGTAATTAAGTCGGCATTGTGCCTTTTGTATTAATTTCGGATGCAATTTCTGTGTTTCATCGTCAATAAGAAGGTCAAAGGGATACAGTAAACCTGAAGTGAAGCATCGGAATCTAAAACTGGACTCACAGGAGAGATTCAAATCATAGAAAGTGAGAGTGTCAGTCCTCTTTTACTTGAGTCGGCATTGTGCGTTTTAAATTTAATTCCGATGCAATTTCTGTGTTTCATCGTCAATAAGAACGTCCAAGGGATACAGTAAGCTTAAAGTGAAGCATCGGAATCTAAAACTGGACTCAGAGGAGAGATTCAAATCAATAAAAGTTAGACTGTCACTCCTCTTGTACTTAAGTCGGTAATGTGCCTTTTGTATTAAATTCGGATGCAATTTCTGTGTTTCATCGGCAATAAGAAAGTCCAAGGGATACAGTAAACCTTAAGTGAAGCATCGGAATCTAAAACTGGACTCGCAGGAGAGGTTCAAATCATAGAATGTTGGAGTGTCAGTCCTCTTTTACTTAAGACGGCATTGTGCAATTTGTATTAAATTCGGATGCGATTTCTGTGTTTTATCGTCAACAAGAAGATCCAAGGGATAGAGTAAATCTGAACTGAGGCATCGGAATCTAAATCTGACCTCACAGGACAGGTTCGAATCATAGAAAGTGAGAGTGTCAGTCCTCTTGTACTTAAGTCGGCATTGTACCATTTGTAATAAATTCGGATGCAATTTCTATGTTTCAACGTCAATAAGAAGGTCCAAGAGATACAGCAAACCTGAGGTGAAGCATCGGAATCTAAAACTGGACTCACAGGAGAGGTTCAAATCATAGAAAGTGAGTGTGTCACTCCTCTTGTACTTAAGTCGCCATTGTGATTTTTGTATTAAATTCGGATGCAATTTCTGTGTTTCATCGTCAATAAAAATGTCCAAGGGATACAGTAAACCTGAAGTGAAGCATCGCAATCTAAAACTGGACTCACAGGAGAGGTTCAAATCATAGAAAGTTAGAGTGTCAGTACTCTTGTACTTAAGTTGGCATTGTACCTTTGGTATTAAATTCAGATGCAATCTCTGTGTTTCATCGTCAATTAGAAGGTCCAAGGGATACAGTAAACCTGAAGTGAAGCATCGGAATCAAAAACTGGACTCACAGGAGAGGTTGAAATCATAGAAAGTGAGAGTGTCAGTCCTCTTGTACTTAAGTCGGAATTGTGCCTTTTGAATATAATTCCGATGCAATTTCTGTGTTTCATCGTCAATGAGAAGGTGCAAGGTATACAGTAAACCTGAAGTGAAGCATCGGAATCTAAATCTGACCTCACAGGAGAAGTTCGAATCATGGAAAGTGAGAGTGTCAGTGCCCTTGTTTTTAAGTCGGCATTGTGCCATTTGTATTAAATTCGGATGCAATTTATGTGTTTCATCGTCAATAAGAAGGTCCAAGGGATACAGTAAACCTGTAGTGAAGCATCGGAATCTAAAACTGGACTCACAGGATAGGTTCAAATCATAGAAAGTGAGAGTGTCAGTCCCCTTGTACTTAAGTCGCCATTGTCCCTTTTGTATTAAATTCGGATGCAATTTCTGTGTTTCATCGTCAATAAGAAGGTCCAAGGTATACAGTAAACCTGAGGTGAAGCATCGGAATCTAAAACTGGACTCACAGGAGAGGTTCAAATCATAGAAAGTGAGATTGTCAGTCCTCTTGTACTTAAGTCAGCATTGTGCCTTTTGAAATTAATTCCGATGCAATTTCTGTGTTTCATCGTCAATAAGAAGGTGCAAGGTATACAGTAAACCTGAAGTGAAGCATCGGAATCTAAAACTGGACTCACCTGAGAGGTGCAAATCATAGAAAGTGAGAGTGTTAGTCGTCTTCTACTTAGGTCAGCACCGTGCCTTTTGAATTTAATTTCTGTGTTTCATCATCAATAAGAACGTCCAAGGGATACAGTAAACCTAAAGTGAAGCATCGGAATCTAAAACTGGACTCAAAGGAGAGATTCAAATGATAGAAAGTTAGAGTGTCACTCCTCTTGTACTTAAGTCGGTAATGTGCCTTTTGTATTAAAATCGGATGCAATTTCTGTGTTTCATCGGCAATAGGAAGGTCCAAGGGATACAGTAAACCTTAAGTGATGCATCGGAATCTAAAACTGGACTCACAGGAGAGGTTCAAGTCATAGAATGTTAGAGTGTCAGTCCTCTTTTACTTAAGACGGCATTGTGCCATTTGTATTAAATTCGGATGCGATTTCTGTGTTTTATCGTCAACAAGAAGGTCCAAGGGATACAGTAAATCTGATGTGAGGCATCGGAATCTAAATCTGACCTCACAGGACATGTTTGAATCATAGAAAGTGAGAGTGTCAGTCCTCTTGTACTTAAGTCTGCATTTTGCCATTTGTAATAAATTCGGATGCAATTTCTGTGTTTTATCGTCAATAAGAAGGTCCAAGGGATACAGTAAACCTGAGGTGAAGCATCGGAATCTAAAACTGGACTCACAGGAGAGGTTCAAATCATAGAAAGTGAGTGTGTCAGTCCTCTTGTACATAAGTCGCCATTGTGATTTTTGTATTAAATTCGGATGCAATTTCTGTTTTTCATCGTCAATAAGAAGGTCCAAATGATACAGTAAACCTGAAGTGAAGCATCGGAATCTAAAACTGGACTCACAGGAGAGGTTCAAATCATAGAAAGTTAGAGTGTCAGTCCTCTTGTACTTAAGTCGGCATTGTACCTTTTGTATTCAATTCGGGTGCAAACTCTGTGTTTCAACGTCAATTAGAAGGTCCAAGGGATACAGTAAACCTGAAGGGAAGCATCGGAATCTAAAACTGGACTCACAGGAGAGGTTCAAATCTTAGAAATCGAGAGTGTCAGTCCTCTTGTACTTAAGTCTTAATTGTGCCTTTTGAATTTAATTCCGATGCAATTTCTGTGTTTCATCGTCAATAAGAAGGTGCAAGGTATACAGTAAACCTGAAGTGAAACATCGGAATCTAAATCTGACCTCACAGGAGAAGTTCGAATCATGGAAAGTGAGAGTGTCAGTGCCCTTGTACTTAAGTCGGCATTGTGCCATTTGTATTAAATTCGGATGCAATTTCTGTGTTTCATCGTCAACAAGAAGGTCCAAGGGATACAGTAAATCTGATGTGAGGCATCGGAATCTAAATCTGACCTCACAGGATAGGTTCAAATCATAGAAAAGGAGAGTGTCAGTCCCCTTGTACTTAAGTCGCCATTGTCCCTTTTGTATTAAATTCAGATGCAATTTCTGTGTTTCATCGTCAATAAGAAGGTCCAAGGGATACAGTAAACCTGAAGTGAAGCATCGGAATCTAAAACTGGACTCACAGGAGAGGTTCAAATCATATGAAGTTAGAGTGTCAGTCCTCTTGTAATTAAGTCGGTAATGTGCCTTTTGTATTAAAATCGGATGCAATTTCTGTGTTTCATCGGCAATAAGAAGGTCCAAGGGATACAGTAAACCTTAAGTGATGCATCGGAATCTAAAACTGGACTCGCAGGAGAGGTTCAAGTCATAGAATGTTAGAGTGTCAGTCCTCTTTTACTTAAGACGGCATTGTGCCATTTGTATTAAATTCGGATGCGATTTCTGTGTTTTATCGTCAACAAGAAGGTCCAAGGGATACAGTAAATCTGATGTGAGGCATCGGAATCTAAATCTGACCTCACAGGACATGTTCGAATCATAGAAAGTGAGAGTGTCAGTCCTCTTGTACTTAAGTCTGCATTTTGCCATTTGTAATAAATTCGGATGCAATTTCTGTGTTTTATCGTCAATAAGAAGGTCCAAGAGATACAGTAAACCTGAGGTGAAGCATCGGAATCTAAAACTGGACTCACAGGAGAGGTTCAAATCATAGAAAGTGAGTGTGTCAGTCCTCTTGTACATAAGTCGCCATTGTGATTTTTGTATTAAATTCGGATGCAATTTCTGTGTTTCATCGTCAATAAGAAGGTCCAAATGATACAGTAAACCTGAAGTGAAGCATCGGAATCTACAACTGGACTCACAGGAGAGGTTCAAATCATAGAAAGTTAGAGAGTCAGTCCTCTTGTACTAAGTCGGCATTGTACCTTTTGTATTCAATTCGGGTGCAAACTCTGTGTTTCAACGTCAATTAGAAGGTCCGAGGGATACAGTAAACCTGAAGTGAAGCATCGGAATCTAAAACTGGACTCACAGGAGAGGTTCAAATCTTAGAAATCGAGAGTGTCAGTCCTCTTGTACTTAAGTCTTAATTGTGCCTTTTGAATTTAATTCCGATGCAATTTCTGTGTTTCATCGTCAATAAGAAGGTGCAAGGTATACAGTAAACCTGAAGTGAAGCATCGGAATCTAAATCTGACCTCACAGGAGAAGTTCGAATCATGGAAAGTGAGAGTGTCAGTGCCCTTGTACTTAAGTCGCAATTGTGCCATTTGTATTAAATTCGGATGCAATTTCTGTGTTTCATCGTCAATAAGAAGGTCCAAGACATACAGTAAACCTGAAGTGAAGCATCGGAATCTAAAACTGGACTCACAGGATAGGTTCAAATCATAGAAAAGGAGAGTGTCAGTCCCCTTGTACTTAAGTCGCCATTGTCCCTTTTGTATTAAATTCAGATGCAATTTCTGTGTTTCATCGTCAATAAGAAGGTCCAAGGGATACAGTAAACCTGAAGTGAAGCATCGGAATCTAAAACTGGACTCACAGGAGAGGTTCAAATCATAGAAAGTTATAGTGTCAGTCCTCGTGTAATTAAGTCGCAATTGTCCCTTTTGTATAAAATTCAGATGCAATTTCTGTGTTTCATCGTCAATAAGAAGGTCCAACGGATACAGTAAACCTGAAGTGAAGCATCGGAATCTAAAAATGGACTCACAGGAGAGGTTCAAATCATAGAAAGTGAGAGTGTCAGTCCTCTTGTACTTAAGTCGGCATTGTGCCTTTTGTATTAAATTCGGATGCAGTTTCTGTGTTTAATCGTCAATAAGAAGGTCCAAGGGATACAGTAAACCTGAAGTAAAGCATCGGAATCTAAAACTGGACTCACAGGAGAGGTTTAAATCGTAGAAAGTTAGAGTGTCAGTCCTCTTGGACTTAAGTCGGCATTATGCCTTTTGTATTAAATTCGGATGCAAACTCTGTGTTTCATCGTCAATAAGAAGGTCCAAGGGATACCGTAAACCTGAAGTGAAGCATCGGAATCTAAAATTGGACTCACAAAAGAGGTACAAATCATAGAAAGTTGGAGTGTCAGTCTTCGTGTACTTAAGTCGGCATTGTGCCTTTTGAATTCAATTCCGGTGCTATTTCTGATGTTCATTGTCAATAAGAAGGTCCAAGGGATACAATAAACCTGAAGTGATGCATCGGAATCTAAAACTGGACTCACAGGGGAGGTTCAAACCACAGAAAGTGAGAGTGTCAGTCCTCTTTTACTTAAGTCGGCATTTTGCGTATTAAATTTAGTTCCGATTCAATATCTGTGTTTCATCGTCTATAAGAAGGTCCAAAGGATACAGTAAACCTGAAGTGAAGCATCGGAATCTAAAACTGGACTCACAGGAGATGTTCAAATCATAGAAAGTGAGATTGTCGGTCCTCTTGTACTAAAGTCGCAATCGTGATTTTTGTATTAAATTCGGATGCAATTTCTGTGTTTCATCGGCAATAAGAAGGTCCAAGGGATACAGTAAACCCGAAGTGAAGCATCGGAATCTAAAACTGGACTCACAGGAGAGGTGCAAATCGTAGAAAGTTAGAGTGTCAGTCCTCTTGTACTTAAGTCGGCATAGTGCCTTTTGAATTTAATTCCGATGCAATTTCTGTGTTTAATCGTCAGTAAGAAGGTGCAAGGTATACAGTAACCCTGAAGTGAAGCATCGGAATCTAAAACTGGACTCACAGGAGAGGTTCAAATCATAGATAGTTAGAGTGTCACTCCGCCTGTACTTAACTCGGTAATGTGCCTTTTGTATTAAATTCGGATGCAATTTCTGTGTTTCATCGTCAATAAGAAGGTCCAAGGGGTACAGTAAACCTTAAGTGAAGCTTCGGAATCTAAAACTGGACTCGCAGGAGAGGTTCAAATCACAGAATGTTAGAGCGTCAGTCCTCTTTTACTTAAGACGGCATTGTGCTATTTCTATTAATTTCGGATGCGATTTCTGTGTTTTATCGTCAATAAGAAGGTCCAACAGATACAGTAAACCTGAGGTGAAGCATCGGAATCTAAAACTGGACTCACAGAAGAGGTTCAAATCATAGAAAGTGAGAGTGTCAGTCCTCTTGTACTTAAGTCACCATTGTGAATTTTGTATTAATTTCGGATGCAATTTCTGTGTTTCATCGTCAATAAGAAGGTCCAAAGGATACAGTAAACCTGAAGTGAAGCATCGGAATCTAAAACTGGACTCACAGGAGAGGTTCAAATCATAGAAAGTTAGAGTGTCAGTCCTCTTGTAATTAAGTCGGCATTGTAACTTTTGTATTAAATTTGGATACAATTTCTGTGTTTCATCGTCAATAAGAAGGTCCAACAGATACAGAAATCCTGAGGAGAAGCATCGGAATCTAAAACTGGACTCACAGGAGCGGTTCAAATCATAGAAAGTGAGAGCGTCAGTACTCTTGTACTTAAGTCGGAATTGTGCCTTTTGAATTTAATTCCAATGCAATTTCTGTGGTTCATCGTCCATAAGAAGGTGCAAGGTATACAGTAAACCTGAAGTGAAGCATCGGAATCTAAATCTGACCTCACAGGAGAAGTTCGAATCATGGAAACTGAGAGTGTCAGTGCCCTTGTACATAAGTCAGCATTGTGCCATTTGATTTAAATTCGGATGCAATTTCTGTGTTTCATCGTCAATAAGAAGGTCCAAGGGATACAGTAAACCTGAAGTGAAGCATCGGAATGTAAAACTGGACTCACAAGAGAGATTCAAATCATAGAAAGTGAGAGTGTCAGTCCTCTTTTACTTAAGTCGGCATTGTGCGTTTTAAATTTAATTCCGATGCAATTTCTGTGTTTCATCGTCAATAAGAAGGTCCAACGGATACAGTAAACCTGAAGTGAAGCATCGGAATCTAAAAATGGACTCACAGGACAGGTTTAAATCATAGAAAGTGAGAGTGTCAATCCTCTTGTACTTAAGTCGCCATTGTGCCTTTTGTATTAAATTCGGATGCAGTTTCTGTGTTTAATCGTCAATAAGAAGGTCCAAGGGATACGGTAAACCTGAAATAAAGCATCGGAATCTAAAACTGGACTCACAGGAGAGGTTCAAATCATAGAAAGTTAGAGTGTCAGTCCTCTTGTACTTAAGTCGGCATTGTGCCTTTTGAATTTAATTCCGATGCTATTTCTGTGTTTCATTGTCAATAAGAAGGTCCAAGGGATACAGTAAACCTGAGGTGGGCATCGGAATCTTAAACTGGACTCACAGGAGAGGTACAAATCATAGAAAGTTGGAGTGTCAGTCTTCGTGTACTTAAGTCGGCAATGTGCCTTTTGAATTTAATTCCGGTGCTATTTCTGTTGTTCATTGTCAACAAGAAGGTCCAAGGGATACAATAAACCGGAAGTGATGCTTCGGAATCTAAAACTGGACTCACAGGAGAGGTTCAAACCACAGAAAGTGAGAGTGTCAGTCCTCTTTTACTTAAGTCGGCATTGTGCGTATTAAATTTAATTCCGATGCAATATCTGTGTTTCATCGTCTATAAGAAGGTCCAAAGGATACAGTAAACCTGAAGTGAAGCATCGGAATCTAAAACTGGACTCACAGGAGATGTTCAAATCATAGAAAGTGAGATTGTCGGTCCTCTTGTACTAAAGTCGCCATTGTAATTTTTGTATTAAATTCGGATGCAATTTCTGTGTTTCATCGTCAATAAGAAGGTCCAAGGGATACAGTAAACCTGAAGTGAAGCATCGGAATCTAAAACTGGACTCACAGGAGAGGTGCAAATCATAGAAAGTTAGAGTGTCAGTCCTCTTGTACTTAAGTCGGCATTATGCCTTTTGTATTAAATTCGGATGCAAACTCTGTGTTTCATCGTCAATAAGAAGGTCCAAGGGATACAGTAAACCTGAAGTGAAGCATCGGAATCTAAAACTGGACTCACAGGAGAGGTACAAATCATAGAAAGTTAGAGTGTCAGTCCTCTTGTACTTAAGTCGGCATTGTGCCTTTTGAATTTAATTCCGGTGCTATTTCTGTTGTTCGTTGTCAATAAGAAGGTCCAAGGAATACAATAAACCTGAAGTGAAGCATCGGAATCGAAAACTGGACTCACAGGAGAGGTTCAAACCATAGAAAGTGAGAGTGTCAGTCCTCTTTTACTTAAGTCGGCATTGTGCGTATTAAATTTAATTCCGATGCAATATCTGTGTTTCATGGTCTATAAGAAGGTCCAAGGGATACTGTAAACCTGAATTGAAGCATCGGAATCTAAAACTGGACTCACAGGAGATGTTCAAATCATAGAAAGTGAGATTGTCGGTCCTCTTGTACTAAAGTTGCCATTGTGATTTTTGTAATAAATTCGGATTCAATTTCTGTGTTTCATCGTCAATAAGAAGGTCCAAGGGATACAGTAAACCTGAAGTGAAGCATCGGAAACTAAAACTGGACTCACAGGAGAGGTGCAAATCATAGAAAGTTTGAGTGTCAGTCCTCTTGTACATAAGTCGGCATTGTACCTTTTGTATTAAATACGGATGCAATTTCTGTGTTTCATCGTCAATAAGAAGGTCCAAGGGATACAGTAAACCTGAGGTGAAGCATCGGAATGTAAAACTGGACTCACAGGAGAGGTTCAAATCATAGAAAGTTAGAGTGTCTCTCCTCTTGTTCTTAAGTCGGCATAGTGCCTTTTGAATTTAATTCCGATGCAATTTCTGTGTTTAATCGTCAATAAGAAGGTGCAAGGTATACAGTAACCCTGAAGAGAAGTATCGGAATCTAAAACTGGACTCACAGGAGAGGTTCAAATCATAGAAAGTTAGAGTGTCACTCCGCTTGTACTTAACTCGGTAATGTGCCTTTTGTATTAAATTCGGATGCAATTTCTGTGTTTCATAGTCAATAAGAAGGTCCAAGGGGTACAGTAAATCTTAGGTGAAGCATCGGAATCTAAAACTGGACCCGCAGGAGAGGTTCAAACCACAGAATGTTAGAGCGTCAGTCCTCTTCTACTTAAGACGGCATTGTGCTATTTGTATTAATTTCGGATGCGATTTCTGTGTTTTATCGTCAACAAGAAGGTCCAAGGGATACAGTAAACCTGAAGTGAAACATCGTAATGTAAAACTGGACTCACAGGAGAGGTTCGAATCATAGAAAGTGAGGGTATCAGTCCTCTTGTATTTAAGTCAACATTGTGCCATTTGTATTAAATTCGGATGCAATTTCTGTGTTTCATCGTCAATAAGAAGGTCCAACAGATACAGTAAACCTGAGGTGAATCATCGGAATCTAAAACTGGACTCACAGAGGAGGTTCAAATCATAGAAAGCGAGAGTGTCGGTCCTCTTGTACTTAAGTCACCATTGTGACTTTTGTATTAATTTCGGATGCAATTTCTGTGTTTCATAGTCTATAAGAAGGTCCAAGGGATACAGTAAACCTGAAGTGAAGCATCGGAATCTAAAACTGGACTCACAGGAGAGGTTCAAATCATAGAAAGTTAGAGTGTCAGTCCTCTTGTAATTAAGTCGGCATTGTGCCTTTTGTATTAAATTCGGATGCAATTTCTGTGTTTCATCGTCAATAAGAAGGTCCAACAGATTCAGTAAACCTGAGGAGAAGCATCGGAATCTAATACTGGACTCACAGGAGAGGATTAAATCATAGAAAGTGAGAGTGTCAGTTCTCTTGTACTTAAGTCGGAATTGTGCCTTTTGAATTTCATTCCAATGCAATTTCTGTGTTTCATCGTCAATAAGAAGGTGCAAGGTATTCAGTAAACCTGATGTGAAGCATCGGAATCTAAATCTGACCTCACAGGAGAAGTTCGAATCATGGAAAGTGAGAGTGTCAGTGCCCTTGTACTTAAGTCGGCATTGTGCCATTTGTTTTAAATTCGGATGCAATTTCTGTGTTTCATCGTCAATAAGAAAGTCCAAGGGGTACAGTAAACCTTAAGTGAAGCATCGGAATCTAAAACTGGACTCGCAGGAGAGGTTCAAATCACAGAATGTTAGAGCGTCAGTCCTCTTTTACTTAAGACGGCATTGTGCTATTTGTATTAATTTCGGATGCAATTTCTGTGTCTTATCGTCAACAAGAAAGTCCAAGGGATACAGTAAACCTGGAGTGAAACATCGTAATCTAAATCTGACCTCACAGGAGAGGTTCGAATCATAGAAAGTGAGGGTGTCAGTCCTCTTGTATTTAAGTCGGCATTGTGCCATTTGTATTAAATTCGGATGCAATTTCTGTGTTTCATCGTCAATAAGAAGGTCCAAGGGATACAGTAAACCTGAAGTGAAGCATCGGAATCTAAAACTGGACTCACAGGAAGGGTTCAAATCATAGAAAGTTAGAGTGTCAGTCGTCTTGTAATTAAGTCGGCATTGTGCCTTTTGTATTAAATTCGGATGCAAACTCTGTGTTACATCGTCAATAAGAAGGTCCAAGGGAAACAGTAAACCTGAAGTGAAGCATCGGAATCTAAAACTGGACTCACTGGAGAAGTTCAAATCATAGAAAGTTAGAGTGTCAGTCCACTTGTACTTAAGTCGGCATTGTGCCTTTTGAATATAATTCTGATGCAATTTCTGTGTTTCATCGAAAATAAGAAGGTCAAAGGGATACAGTAAACCTGAAGTGAAGCATCGAAATCTAAAACTGGACTCACAGGAGAGGTTCAAAACAAAGAAAGTGAGAGTGTCAGTCCTCTTTTGCTTAAGTCGGCATTGTGCGTTTTGAATTTAATTCCGATGCAATTTCTGTGTTTCATCGTCAATAAGAAGGTCCAAGGGATACAGTAAACCTGAAGAGAAGCATCGGAATCTAAAACTGGACTCACAGGAGAGGTGCAAATCATAGAAAGTTAGAGTATCAGTATTCTTGTACTTAAGACGGCATTGTGCCTTTTGAATTTAATTCCGATGCAATTTCTGTGTTTCATCGTCAATAAGAAGGTGCAAGGTATACAGTAAACCTGAAGTGAAGCATCGGAATCTAAATCTGACCTCACAGGAGAGGTTCGAATCATAGAAGGTGAGAATGTCAGTCCTCTTGTACTTAAGTCGGCATTGTGCCATTTGTATTAAATTAGGATGCAATTTCTGTGTTTCGTCGTCAATAAGAAGGTCCAAGGGATACAGTAAACCTGAAGTAAAGCATCGGAATCTAAAACTGGACTCACAGGAGAGGTTCAAATCATAGAAAGTGAGAGTGTCAGTCCTCTTGTACTTAAGTCGGCATTGTACCTTTTGTATTAAATCAGGATGCAAACTCTGTGTTTCATCGTCAATAAGAAGGTCCAAGGGATACAGTAAGCCTGGAGTGAAGCATCGCAATCTAAAACTGGACTCACAGGAGAGGTTCAAATCATAGAAAGTGAAAGGGTTAATCGTCTTCTACTTAGGTCGGCACTGTGCCTTTTGAATTTAATTCCGATGCAATTTGTGTGTTTCATCGTCAATAAGAACGACCAAGGGATACAGTAAACCTGAAGTGAAGCATCGGAATCTAAAACTGGACTCACAGGAGAGGTTCGAATCATAGAAAGTGAGAGTGTCAGTCCACTTGTACTTAAGTCGGCATTGTGCCATTTGTATTAAATTCGGATGTAATTTCTGTGTTTCATCGTCAATAAGAAGGTCCAACAGATACAGTAAACCTGAGGTGAAGCATCGGAATCTAAAACTGGACTCACAGGAGAGGTTCAAATCATAGAAAGTGAGAGTGTCAGTCCTCTTGTACTTAAGTCACCATTGTGACTTCTGTATTAATTTCGGATGCAATTTCTGTGTTTCATCGTCAATAAGAAGGTCCAAGGGATACAGTAAACCTGAAGTGAAGCATCGGCATCTAAAACTGGACTCACAGGAGAGGTTCAAATCATAGAAAGTGAGAGTGTCAGTCCTCTCGTACTTAAGTCGCCATTGTGCCTTTTGTTTTAAATTCAGATGCAATTTCTGTGTTTCATCGTCAATCAGAAGGTCCAAGGGATACATTAAACCTGAAGTAAAGCATCGGAATCTAAAACTGGACTCACAGGAGAGGTTCAAATCATAGAAAGTGAGAGTGTCAGTCCTCTTGTACTTAAGTCGGCATTGTGCCATTTGTATTAAATTCGGATGCAATTTCTGTGTTTCATCGTCAATAAGAATGTCCAACAGATACAATAAACCTGAGGTGAAGCATCGGAATCTAAAACTGGACTCACAGGAGATGTTCAAATCATAGAAAGTGAGCGTGTCAGTCCTCTTAAACTTAAGTCGGCATTGTGCCTTTGGAATTTAATTCCGATGCAATTTCTGTGTTTCATCGTCAATAAGAAGCTGCAAGGTATACAGTACACCTGAAGTGAAGCATCGGAATCTAAAACTGGACTCACAGGAGAGGTTCAAATCATAGAAAGTGAGAGTGTTAGTCGTCTTCTACTTAGGTCGGCACTGTGCCTTTTGAATTTAATTCCGATGCAATTTCTGTGTTTCATCGTCAATAAGAACGTCCAAGGGATACGGTAAACCTGATGTGAAGCATCGGAATCTAAAACTGGACTCTCAGGAGAGGTTCGAATCATAGAAAGTGAGAGTGTCAGTCCTCTTGTACTTAAGTCGGCGTTGTGCCATTTGTATTAAATTCGGATGCAATTTCTGTGTTTCATCGTCAATAAGATGGTCCAAGGGATACAGTAAACCTGAGGTGAAGCATCGGAATCTAAAACTGAACTCACAGGAGAGGTTCAAATCATAGAAAGTGAGAGTGTCAGTCCTCTTGTACTTAAGTCACCATTGTGACTTTTGTATTAATTTCGGATGCAATTTCTGTGTTTCATCGTCAATAAGAAGGTCCAAGGGATACAGTAAACCTGAAGTGAAGCATCGGAATCTAAAACTGGACTCACAGGAGAGGTTCAAATCATAGAAAGTGAGAGTGTCAGTCCTATTGTACTTAAGTCGCCATTGTGCCTTTTGTATTAAATTGAGATGCAATTTCTGTATTTAATCGTCAATCAGAAGGTCCAAGGGATACAGTAAACCTGAAGTAAAGCATCGGAATCTAAAACTGGACTCACAGGAGTGGTTCAAATCATAGAAAGTTAGAGTGACAGTCCTCTTGTACTTAAGTCGGCATTGTGCCTTTTGTATTAAATTCGGATGCAAACTCTGTGTTTCATCGTCAATAAGAAGGTCCAAGGGATACAGTAAACCTGAAGTGGGCATCGGAATCTAAGACTGTACGCACAGGAGAGGTTCAAATCATAGAAAGTGAGAGTGTCAGTCCTCTTTTACTTAAGTCAGCATTGTGCCTCTTGAATTTAATTCCGATGCAATTTCTGTGTTTCATCGTCAATAAGAAGGTGCAAGGTATACAGTAAACCTGAAGTGAAGCATCGGAATCTAAAACTGGACTCGCAGGAGAGGTTCAAATCATAGAATGTTAGAGTGTCAGTCCTCTTTTACTTATGACGGCATTGTGCCATTTGTATAAAATTCGGATGCGATTTCTGTGTTTTATTGTCAACAAGAAGGTCCAAGGGATACAGTAAACCTGAAGTGAGGCATCGGAATCTAAATCTGACCTCACAGGACAGGTTCGAATCATAGAAAGTGAGAGTGTCAGTCCTCTTGTACTTAAGTCGGCATTGTGCCATTTGTAATAAATTCGGATGCAATTTCTGTGTTTCATAGTCAAAAAGAAGGTCCAAGAGATACAGTAAACCTGAGGTGAAGCATCGGAATCTAAATCTGACCCCACAGGAGAAGATCGAATCATGGAAAGTGAGAGTGTCAGTGCCCTTGTACTTAAGTCGGCATTGTGCCATTTGTATTAAATTCGGATGCAATTTCTGTGTTTCATCGTCAATAAGAAGGTCCAAGGGATACAGTAAACCTGAAGTGAAGCATCGGAATCTAAAACTGGACTCACAGGATAGGTTCAAATCGTAGAAAGTGAGAGTTTCAGTCCCCTTGTACTTAAGTCGCCATTGTCCCTTTTGTATTAAATTCGGATGCAATTTCTGTGTTTCATCGTCAATAAGAAGGTCCAAGGGATACAGTAAACCTGAAGTGAAGCATCGGAATCTAAAACTGGACTCACAGGAGAGGTTCAAATCATAGAAAGTTAGATTCTCAGTCCTCTTGTAATTAAGTCGGCATTGTGCCTTTTGTATTAAATTCGGATGCAAACTCTGTGTTTCATCGTCAATAAGAAGGTCCAAGGGAAACAGTAAACCTGAAGTGAAGCATCGGAATCTAAAACTGGACTCACTGGAGAAGTTCAAATCATAGAAAGTTAGAGTGTCAGTTCTCTTGTACTTAAGTCGGCATTGTGCCTTTTGAATTTAATTCTGATGCAATTTCTGTGTTTCATCGTCAATAAGAAGGTCCAAGGGATACAGTAAACCTGAAGTGAAGCATCGGACTCTAAAACTGGACTCACAGGAGAGGTGCAAATCATAGAAAGTTAGAATGTCAGTATTCTTGTACTTAAGACGGCATTGTGCCTTATGAATTTAATTCCGATGCAATTTCTGTGTTTCATCGTCAATAAGAAGGTGCAAGGTATACAGTAAACCCGAAGTGAAGCTTTGGAATCTAAAACTGGACTCACAGGAGAGATTCAAATCATAGAAAGTGAGAGTGTCAGTCCTGTTTTACTTAAGTCGACATTGTGCGTTTTAAATTTAATTCCGATGCAATTTCTGTGTTTCATCGCCAATAAGAAGGTCCAAGGGATACAGAAAACCTGAAGTGAAGCATCGGAATCTAAAACTGGACTCACAGGGGAGGTTCAAATCATAGAAAGTGAGAGTGTCAGTCCTCTTGTACTAAAGTCACCATTGTGACTTTTGTATTAATTTCGGATGCAATTTCTGTGTTTCATCGTCAATAAGAGGGTCCAACGGATACAGTAAACCTGAAGTGAAGCATCGGAATCTAAAACTGGACTCACAGGACAGGTTCAAATCATAGAAAGTTAGAGTGTCAGTCCTCTTGTACTTAAGTCGGCATTGTGCCTTTTGTATTAAATCCGGATGCAAACTCTGTGTTTCATCGTCAATAAGAAGGTCCAAGAGATACAGTAAACCTGAAGTGAAGCATCGGAATCTAAATATGGACTCACAGGAGAGATTCAAATCATAGAATGTGAGAGTGTCAGTCCTCCTTTACTTAAGTCGGCATTGTGCGTTTTAAATTTAATTCCGATGCAATTTCTGTGTTTCATCGTCAATAAGAAGGTCCAAGGGATACAGAAAACCTGAAGTGAAGCATCGGAATCTAAAACTGGACTCACAGGAGAGGTTCCAATCATAGAAAGTGAGAATGTCAGTCCTCTTGTACTTAAGTCACCATTGTGACTTTTGTATTAATTTCGGATGCAATTTCTGTGTTTCATCGTCAATAAGAAGGTCCAACGGATACAGTAAACCTGAAGTGAAGCATCGGAATCTAAAACTGGACGCACAGGATAGGATCAAATCATAGAAAGTGAGAGTGTCAGTCCTCTTGTACTTAAGTCGCCATTGTGCCTTTTGTATTAAATTCGGATGCAGTTTCTGTGTTTAATCGTCAATAAGAAGGTGCAAGGTATACAGTAAACCTGAAGTGAAGCATCGGAATCTAAATCTGACCTCACAGGAGAGGTTCGAATCATAGAAAGTGAGAGTGTCAGTCCTCTTGTACTTAAGTCGGCATTGTGCCATTTGTATTATATTCGGATGCAATTTCTGTGCTTCGTCGTCAATAAGAAGGTCCAAGGGATAGAGTAAACCTGAAGTGAAGCATCGGAATCTAAAACTGGACTCACAGGAGAGGTTCAAAGCATAGAAAGTTAGAGTGTCAGTCCTCTTTTACTTAAGTCGGCATTGTGCATATTAAATTTAATTCCGATGCAATATCTGTGTTTCATCGTCTATAAGAAGGTCCAAGGGATACAGTAAACCTGAAGTGAAGCATCGGAATCTAAAACTGGACTCACAGGAGAGATTCAAATAATAGAAAGTGAGATTGTCGGTCCTCTTGTACTAAAGTCGCCATTGTGATTTTTTTATTAAATTCGGATGCAATTTCTGTGTTTCATCGTCAATAAGAAGGTCCAAGGGATACAGTAAACCTGAAGTGAAGCATCGGAATCTAAAACTGGACTCACAGGAGAGGTGCAGATCATAGAAAGTTAGAGTGTCAGTCCTCTTGTACTTAAGTCAGCATTGTACCTTTTGTATTAAATTCGGATGCAATTTCTGTGTTTCATCGTCAATAAGAAGGTCCAAGGGATACAGTAAACCTGAAGTGAAGCATCAGAATGTAAAACCGGACTCACAGGAGTGGTTCAAATCATAGAAAGTGAGACCGTCAGTCCTCTTGTACTTAAGTCGGCATTGTGCCTTTTGAAATTATTTCCGATGCAATTTCTGTGTTTCATCGTCAATAAGAAGGTGCAAGGTATACAGTAACCCTGAAGTGAAGCATCGGAATCTAAAACTGGACTCACAGGAGAGGTGCAAATCATAGAAAGTTAGAATGTCAGTATTCTTGTACTTAAGACGGCATTGTGCCTTTTGAATTTAATTCCGATGCAGTTCCTGTGTTTCATCGCCAATAAGAAGGTGCAAGGTATACAGTAAACCTGAAGTAAAGCATCGGAATCTAAATCTGACCTCACAGGAGAGGTTCGAATCATAGAAAGTGAGAGTGTCAGTCCTCTTGTACTTAAGTCGGCATTGTGCCATTTGTATTAAATTCGGATGCAATTTCTGTGTTTCGTCGTCAATAAGAAGGTACAAGGGATACAGTAAACCTGAAGTGAAGCATCGGAATCTAAAACTGAACTCACAGGGGAGGTTCAAATCATAGAAAGTGAGAGTGTCAGTCCTCTTTTACTTAAGTCAGCATTGTGCCTCTTGAATTTAATTCCGATGCAATTTCTGTGTTTCATCGTCAATAAGAAGGTGCAAGGTATACAGTAAACCTGAAGTGAAGCATCGGAATCTAAAACTGGACTCGCAGGAGAGGTTCAAATCATAGAATGTTAGAGTGTCAGTCCTCTTTTACTTATGACGGCATTGTGCCATTTGTATAAAATTCGGATGCGATTTCTGTGTTTTATTGTCAACAAGAAGGTCCAAGGGATACAGTAAACCTGAAGTGAGGCATCGGAATCTAAATCTGACCTCACAGGACAGGTTCGAATCATAGAAAGTGAGAGTGTCAGTCCTCTTGTACTTAAGTCGGCATTGTGCCATTTGTAATAAATTCGGATGCAATTTCTGTGTTTCATAGTCAAAAAGAAGGTCCAAGAGATACAGTAAACCTGAGGTGAAGCATCGGAATCTAAATCTGACCCCACAGGAGAAGATCGAATCATGGAAAGTGAGAGTGTCAGTGCCCTTGTACTTAAGTCGGCATTGTGCCATTTGTATTAAATTCGGATGCAATTTCTGTGTTTCATCGTCAATAAGAAGGTCCAAGGGATACAGTAAACCTGAAGTGAAGCATCGGAATCTAAAACTGGACTCACAGGATAGGTTCAAATCGTAGAAAGTGAGAGTTTCAGTCCCCTTGTACTTAAGTCGCCATTGTCCCTTTTGTATTAAATTCGGATGCAATTTCTGTGTTTCATCGTCAATAAGAAGGTCCAAGGGATACAGTAAACCTGAAGTGAAGCATCGGAATCTAAAACTGGACTCACAGGAGAGGTTCAAATCATAGAAAGTTAGATTCTCAGTCCTCTTGTAATTAAGTCGGCATTGTGCCTTTTGTATTAAATTCGGATGCAAACTCTGTGTTTCATCGTCAATAAGAAGGTCCAAGGGAAACAGTAAACCTGAAGTGAAGCATCGGAATCTAAAACTGGACTCACTGGAGAAGTTCAAATCATAGAAAGTTAGAGTGTCAGTTCTCTTGTACTTAAGTCGGCATTGTGCCTTTTGAATTTAATTCTGATGCAATTTCTGTGTTTCATCGTCAATAAGAAGGTCCAAGGGATACAGTAAACCTGAAGTGAAGCATCGGACTCTAAAACTGGACTCACAGGAGAGGTGCAAATCATAGAAAGTTAGAATGTCAGTATTCTTGTACTTAAGACGGCATTGTGCCTTATGAATTTAATTCCGATGCAATTTCTGTGTTTCATCGTCAATAAGAAGGTGCAAGGTATACAGTAAACCCGAAGTGAAGCTTTGGAATCTAAAACTGGACTCACAGGAGAGATTCAAATCATAGAAAGTGAGAGTGTCAGTCCTGTTTTACTTAAGTCGACATTGTGCGTTTTAAATTTAATTCCGATGCAATTTCTGTGTTTCATCGCCAATAAGAAGGTCCAAGGGATACAGAAAACCTGAAGTGAAGCATCGGAATCTAAAACTGGACTCACAGGGGAGGTTCAAATCATAGAAAGTGAGAGTGTCAGTCCTCTTGTACTAAAGTCACCATTGTGACTTTTGTATTAATTTCGGATGCAATTTCTGTGTTTCATCGTCAATAAGAGGGTCCAACGGATACAGTAAACCTGAAGTGAAGCATCGGAATCTAAAACTGGACTCACAGGACAGGTTCAAATCATAGAAAGTTAGAGTGTCAGTCCTCTTGTACTTAAGTCGGCATTGTGCCTTTTGTATTAAATCCGGATGCAAACTCTGTGTTTCATCGTCAATAAGAAGGTCCAAGAGATACAGTAAACCTGAAGTGAAGCATCGGAATCTAAATATGGACTCACAGGAGAGATTCAAATCATAGAATGTGAGAGTGTCAGTCCTCCTTTACTTAAGTCGGCATTGTGCGTTTTAAATTTAATTCCGATGCAATTTCTGTGTTTCATCGTCAATAAGAAGGTCCAAGGGATACAGAAAACCTGAAGTGAAGCATCGGAATCTAAAACTGGACTCACAGGAGAGGTTCCAATCATAGAAAGTGAGAATGTCAGTCCTCTTGTACTTAAGTCACCATTGTGACTTTTGTATTAATTTCGGATGCAATTTCTGTGTTTCATCGTCAATAAGAAGGTCCAACGGATACAGTAAACCTGAAGTGAAGCATCGGAATCTAAAACTGGACGCACAGGATAGGATCAAATCATAGAAAGTGAGAGTGTCAGTCCTCTTGTACTTAAGTCGCCATTGTGCCTTTTGTATTAAATTCGGATGCAGTTTCTGTGTTTAATCGTCAATAAGAAGGTGCAAGGTATACAGTAAACCTGAAGTGAAGCATCGGAATCTAAATCTGACCTCACAGGAGAGGTTCGAATCATAGAAAGTGAGAGTGTCAGTCCTCTTGTACTTAAGTCGGCATTGTGCCATTTGTATTATATTCGGATGCAATTTCTGTGCTTCGTCGTCAATAAGAAGGTCCAAGGGATAGAGTAAACCTGAAGTGAAGCATCGGAATCTAAAACTGGACTCACAGGAGAGGTTCAAAGCATAGAAAGTTAGAGTGTCAGTCCTCTTTTACTTAAGTCGGCATTGTGCATATTAAATTTAATTCCGATGCAATATCTGTGTTTCATCGTCTATAAGAAGGTCCAAGGGATACAGTAAACCTGAAGTGAAGCATCGGAATCTAAAACTGGACTCACAGGAGAGATTCAAATAATAGAAAGTGAGATTGTCGGTCCTCTTGTACTAAAGTCGCCATTGTGATTTTTTTATTAAATTCGGATGCAATTTCTGTGTTTCATCGTCAATAAGAAGGTCCAAGGGATACAGTAAACCTGAAGTGAAGCATCGGAATCTAAAACTGGACTCACAGGAGAGGTGCAGATCATAGAAAGTTAGAGTGTCAGTCCTCTTGTACTTAAGTCAGCATTGTACCTTTTGTATTAAATTCGGATGCAATTTCTGTGTTTCATCGTCAATAAGAAGGTCCAAGGGATACAGTAAACCTGAAGTGAAGCATCAGAATGTAAAACCGGACTCACAGGAGTGGTTCAAATCATAGAAAGTGAGACCGTCAGTCCTCTTGTACTTAAGTCGGCATTGTGCCTTTTGAAATTATTTCCGATGCAATTTCTGTGTTTCATCGTCAATAAGAAGGTGCAAGGTATACAGTAACCCTGAAGTGAAGCATCGGAATCTAAAACTGGACTCACAGGAGAGGTGCAAATCATAGAAAGTTAGAATGTCAGTATTCTTGTACTTAAGACGGCATTGTGCCTTTTGAATTTAATTCCGATGCAGTTCCTGTGTTTCATCGCCAATAAGAAGGTGCAAGGTATACAGTAAACCTGAAGTAAAGCATCGGAATCTAAATCTGACCTCACAGGGAAGGTTCGAATCATAGAAAGTGAGAGTGTCAGTCCTCTTGTACTTAAGTCGGCATTGTGCCATTTGTATTAAATTCGGATGCAATTTCTGTGTTTCGTCGTCAATAAGAAGGTACAAGGGATACAGTAAACCTGAAGTGAAGCATCGGAATCTAAAACTGAACTCACAGGGGAGGTTCAAATCATAGAAAGTGAGAGTGTCAGTCCTCTTGTACTTAAGTCGGCATTATGCCTTTTGTATTAAATTCGGATGCAATTTCTGTTTTCATCGTCAATAAGAAGGTCCAAGGGATACAGTAAACCTGAAGTAAAGCATCGGAATCTAAAACTGGACTCACAGGAGAGGTTCAAATCATAGAAAGTTAGAGTGTCAGTCCTCTTGTACTTAAGCCGGCATTGTGCCTTTTGTATTAAATCCGGATGCAAACTCTGTGTTTCATCGTCAATAAGATGGTCCAAGGGATACAGTAAACCTGAAGTGAAGCATCGGAATCTAAAACTGGACTCACAGGAGAGATTCAAATCATAGAAAGTGAGAGTGTCAGTCTTCTTTTACTTAAGTCGGCATTGTGCGTTTTAAATTTAATTCCGATGCAATTTCTGTGTTTCATCGTCAATAAGAAGGTCCAAGGGATACAGAAAACCTGAAGTGCAGCATCGGAATCTAAAACTGGACTCACAGGAGAGGTTCAAATCATAGAAAGTGAGAGTGTCAGTCCTCTTGTACTTAAGTCGCCATTGTGCCTTTTGTTTTAAATTCGGATGCAGTTTCTGTGTTTAATCGTCAATAAGAAGGTCCAAGGGATACAGTAAACCTGAAGTAAAGCATCGGAATCTACAACTGGACTCACTGGAGAGGTACAAATCATAGAAAGTTAGAGTGTCAGTCCTCTTGTACTTAAGTCGGCATTATGAGTTTTGTATTAAATTCGGATGCAAACTCTGTGTTTCATCGTCAATAAGAAGGTCCAAGGGATACAGTAATCCTGAAGTGAAGCATCGGAATCTAAAACTGGACTCACAGGAGAGGTTCGAACCATAGAAAGTGAGAGTGTCAGTCCTCTTTTACTTAAGTCGGCATTGTGCATATTAAATTTAATTCCGATGCAATGTCTGTGTTTCATCGTCTATAAGAAGGTCCAAGGGATACAGTAAACCTGAAGTGAAGCATCGGAATCTAAAACTGGACCCACAGGAGAGATTCAAATCATAGAAAGTGAGATTGTCGGTCCTCTTGTACTAAAGTCGCCATTGCGATTTTTGTATTAAATTCGGATGCAATTTCTGTGTTTCATCGTCAATAACAAGGTCCAAGGGATACAGTAAACCTGAAGTGAAGGATCGGAATCTAAAACTGGACTCACAGGAGTGGTGCAAATCATAGAACGTTAGAGTGTCAGTCCTCTTGTACTTAAGTCAGCATTGTACCTTTTGTATTAAATTCGGATGCAATTTCTGTGTTTCATCGTCAATAAGAAGGTCCAAGGGATACAGTAAACCTGAAGTGAAGCATCGGAATGTAAAACCGGACTCACAGGAGAGGTTCAAATCATAGAAAGTGAGAGTGTCAGTCCTCTTGTACTTAAGTCGGCATTGTGCTTTTTGAATTTAATTCCGATGCAATTTCTGTGTTTAATCGTCAATAAGAAGGTGCAAGGTATACAGTAACCCTGAAGTGAAGCATCGGAATCTAAAACTGGACTCACAAGGAGGTTCAAATCAAAGAAAGTGAGTGTGTTAGTCGTCTTCTACTTAGGTCGGCACTGTGCCTTTTGAATATAATTCCGAAGCAATTTTTTTGTTTCATAGTCAATAAGAACGTCCAAGGGATACAGTAAACTTGAAGTGAAGCACTGGAATCCATAACTGGAATGACAGGAGAGATTCAAATCATAGAAAGTTAGAGTGTCACTCCGCGTGTACTTAAGTCATTAATGTGCCTTTTGTATTAAATTCGGATGCAATTTCTGTGTTTCATCGTCAATAAGAAGGTCCAAGGGATACAGTAAACCTGAGGTGAAGCATCGGAATCTAAAACTGGACTCACAGGAGAGGTTGAAATCATAGAAAGTGAGAGTGTCAGTCCTCTTGTACTTAAGTCGGAATTGTGCCTTTTGAATTTAATTCCGATGCAATTTCTGTGTTTCATCGTCAATAAGAAGGTGCAAGGTATACAGTAAACCTGAAGTGAAGCATCGGAATCTAAATCTGACCTCACAGGAGAAGTTCGAATCATGGAAAGTGAGAGTGTCAGTGCCCTTGTACTTAAGTTGGCATTGTGCCATTTGTTTAAAATTCGGATGCAATTTCTGTGTTTCATCGTCAATAAGAAGGTCCAAGGGATACAGTAAACCTGAAGTGAAGCATCGGAATCTAAAACTGGACTCACAGGATAGGTTCAAATCATAGAAAGTGAGAGTGTCAGTCCTCTTGTACTTAAGTCGACATTGTGCCTTTTGCATTAAATTCGGATGCAATTTCTGTGTTTCATCGTCAATAAGAAGTTCCAAGGGATACAGTAAACCTGAAGTGAAGCATCGGAATCTAAAACTGGACTCACAGGAGAGGTTCAAATCATTGAAGGTTAGAGTGTCTGTCCTCTTGTAATTAAGTCGGCATTGTGCCTTTTGTATTAAATTCGGATGCAAACTCTGTGTTTCATCGTCAATAAGAAGGTCCAAGGGAAACAGTAAACCTGAAGTGAAGCATCGGAATCTAACACTGGACTCACTGGAGAAGTTCAAATCATAGAAAGTTAGAGTGTCAGTCCTCTTGTACTTAAGTCGGCATTGTGCCTTTTGAATTTATTTCTGATGCAATTTCTGTGTTTCATCCTCAATAAGAAGGTCAAAGGGATACAGTAAACCTGAAGTGGAGCATCGAAATCTAAAACTGGACTCACAGGAGAGGTTCAAAACAAAGAAAGTGAGAGTGTCAGTCCTCTTTTGCTTAAGTCGGCATTGTGCGTTTTGAATTTAATTCCGATGCAATTTCTGTAATTCATCGTCAATAAGAAGGTCCAAGGGATACAGTAAACCTGAAGTGAAGCATCGGAATCTAAAACTGGACTCACAGGAGAGGTGCCAATCATAGAAAGTTAGAGTGTCAGTATTCTTGTACTTATGACGGCATTGTGCCTTTTGAATTTAATTCCGATGCAATTTCTGTGTTTCATCGTCAATAAGAAGGTGCAAGGTATACAGTAAACCTGAAGTGAAGCATCGGAATCCAAATCTGACCTCACAGGAGAGGTTCGAATCATAGAAGGTGAGAGTGTCAGTCCTCTTGTACTTAAGTCGGCATTGTGCCATTTGTATTAAATTAAGATGCAATTTCTGTGTTTCGTCGTCAATAAGACGGTCCAAGGGATAAAGTAAACCTGAAGTGAAGCATCGGAATCTAAAATTAGACTCACAGGGGAGGTTCAAATCGTAGAAAGTGAGAGTGTCAGTCCTCTTGTACTTAAGTCGCCATTGTGCCTTTTGTATTACATTCGGATGCAAACTCTGTGTTTCATCGTCAATAAGAAGGTCCAAGGCAAACAGTAAACCTGAAGTGAAGCATCGGAATCTAAAACTGGACTCACTGGAGAAGTTCAAATCATAGAAAGTTAGAGTGTCCGTCCTCTTGTACTTAAGTCGGCATTGTGCCTTTTGAATTTAATTCTGATGCAATATCTGTGTTTCATCGTCAATAAGAAGGTCAAAGGGATACAGTAAACCTGAAGTGAAGCATCGAAATCTAAAACTGGACTCACAGGAGAGTTTCAAAACAAAGAAAGTGAGAGTGCCAGTCCTCTTTTGCTTAAGTCGGCATTGTGCGTTTTGAATTTAATTCCGATGCAATTTCTGTAATTCATCGTCAATAAGAAGGTCCAAGGGATACAGTAAACCTGAAGTGAAGCATCGGAATCTGAAACTGGACTCACAGGAGAGGTGCCAATCATAGAAAGTTAGAGTGTCAGTATTCTTGTACTTAAGGCGGCTTTGTGCCTTTTGAATTTAATTCCGATGCAATTTCTGTGTTTCATCGTCAATAAGAAGGTGCAAGGTATACAGTAAACCTGAAGTGAAGCATCGGAATCTAAATCTGACCTCACAGGAGATTTTCGAGTCATAGAAGGTGAGAGTGTCAGTCCTCTTGTACTTAAGTCGGCATTGTGCCATTTGTATTAAATTAAGATGCAATTTCTGTGTTTCGTCGTCAATAAGGAGGTCCAAGGGATACAGTAAACCTGAAGTAAAGCATCGGAATCTAAATCTGACCTCACAGGAGAAGTTCGAATCATGGAAAGTGAGAGTGTCAGTGCCCTTGTACTTAAGTCGGCATTGTGCCATTTGCATTAAATTCGGATGCAATTTCTGTTTTCATCGTCAATAAGAAGGTCCAAGGGATACAGTAAACCTGAAGTAAAGCATCGGAATCTAAAACTGGAGTCACAGGAGAGGTTCAAATTATAGAAAGTTAGAGTGTCAGTCCTCTTGTACCTAAGTAGGCATTGTACCTTTTGTATTAAATTCGGATGCAAACCTTGTGTTTCATCGTCAATAAGAAGGTCCAAGGGAAACAGTAAACCTCAAGTGAAGCATCCGAATCTAAAACTGGACTCACTGGAGAAGTTCAAATCATAGAAAGTTAGAGTGTCCGTCCTCTTGTACTTAAGTCGGCAATGTGCCTTTTGAATTTAATTCCGATGCAATTTCTGTGTTTCATCGTCAATAAGAAGGTGCAAGGTATACGGTAACCCTGAAGTGAAGCATCGGAAACTGAAACTGGACTCACAGGAGAGGTGCAAATCATAGAAAGTTAGAATGTCAGTATTCTTGTACTTAAGACGGCATTGTGCCTTTTGAATTTAATTCCGATGCAATTCCTGTGTTTCATCGTCAATAAGAAGGTGCAAGGTATACAGTAAACCTGAAGTGAAGCATCGGAATCTACATCTGACCTCACAGGAGAGGTTCGAATCATAGAAAGTGAGAGTGTCAGTCCTCTTGTACTTAAGTCGGCATTGAGCCATTTGTATTATATTCGGATGCAATTTCTGTGCTTCGTCGTCAATAAGAAGGTCCAAGGGATAGAGTAAACCTGAAGTGAAGCATCGGAATCTAAAACTGGACTCACAGGAGAGGTTCAAAGCATAGAAAGTTAGAGTGTCAGTCCTCTTTTACTTAAGTCGGCATTGTGCATATTAAATTTAATTCCGATGCAATATCTGTGTTTCATCGTCTATAAGAAGGTCCAAGGGATACAGTAAACCTGAAGTGAAGCATCGGAATCTAAAACTGGACTCACAGGAGAGATTCAAATCATAGAAAGTGAGATTGTCGGTCCTCATGTACTAAAGTCGCCATTGTGATTTTTGTATTACATTCGGATGCAATTTCTGTGTTTCATCGTCAATAAGAAGGTCCAAGGGATACAGTAAACCTGAAGTGAAGCATCGGAATCTAAAACTGGACTCACAGGAGAGGTGCAAATCATAGAAAGTTAGAGTGTCAGTCCTCTTGTACTTAAGTCAGCATTGTACCTATTGTATTATATTCGGATGCAATTTCTGTGTTTCATCGTCAATAAGAAGGTCCAAGGGATACAGTAAACCTGAAGTGAAGCATCAGAATGTAAAACCGGACTCACAGGAGTGGTTCAAATCATAGAAAGTTAGAGTGTCAGTCCTCTTGTACCTAAGCCGGCATTGTGCCTTTTGTATTAAATCCGGATGCAAACTCTGTGTTTCATCGTCAATAAGATGGTCCAAGGGATACAGTAAACCTGAAGTGAAGCATCTGAATCTAAAACTGGACTCACAGGAGAGATTCAAATCATAGATAGTGAGAGTGTCAGTCTTCTTTTACTTAAGTCGGCATTGTGCGTTTTAAATTTAATTCCGATGCAATTTCTGTGTTTCATCGTCAATAAGAAGGTCCAAGGGATACAGAAAACCTGAAGTGAAGCATCGGAATCTAAAACTGGACTCACAGGAGAGGTTCAAATCATAGAAAGTGAGAGTGTCAGTCCTCTTGTACTTAAGTCGCCATTGTGCCTTTTGTTTTAAATTCGGATGCAGTTTCTGTGTTTAATCGTCCATAAGAAGGTCCAAGGGATACAGTAAACCTGAAGTAAAGCATCGGAATCTACAACTGGACTCACTGGAGAGGTACAAATCATAGAAAGTTAGAGTGTCAGTCCTCTTGTACTTAAGTCGGCATTATGCGTTTTGTATTAAATTCGGATGCAAACTCTGTGTTTCATCGTCAATTAGAAGGTCCAAGGGATACAGTAATCCTGAAGTGAAGCATCGGAATCTAAAACTGGACTCACAGGAGAGGTTCGAACCATAGAAAGTGAGAGTGTCAGTCCTCTTTTACTTAAGTCGGCATTGTGCATATTAAATTTAATTCCGATGCAATATCTGTGTTTCATCGTCTATAAGAAGGTCCAAGGGATACAGTAAACCTGAAGTGAAGCATCGGAATCTAAAACTGGACTCAGAGGAGAGATTCAAATCATAGAAAGTGAGATTGTCGGTCCTCTTGTACTAAAGTCGCCATTGTGATTTTTGTATTAAATTCGGATGCAATTTCTGTGTTTCATCGTCAATAAGAAGGTGCAAGGGATACAGTAAACCTGAAGTGAAGCATTGGAATCTAAAACTGGACTCACAGGAGTGGTGCAAATCATAGAACGTTAGAGTGTCAGTCCTCTTGTACTTAAGTCAGCATTGTACCTTTTGTATTAAATTCGGATGCAATTTCTGTGTTTCATCGTCAATAAGAAGGTCCAAGGGACACAGTAAACCTGAAGTGAAGCATCGGAATGTAAAACCGGACTCACAGGAGAGGTTCAAATCATAGAAAGTGAGAGTGTCAGTCCTCTTGTACTTAAGTCGGCATTGTGCTTTTTGAATTTAATTCCGATGCAATTTCTGTGTTTAATCGTCAATAAGAAGGTGCAAGGTATACAGTAAACCTGAAGTGAAGCATCGGAATCTAAAACTGGACTCACAACGAGGTTCAAATCATAGAAAGTGAGTGTGTTAGTCGTCTTCTACTTAGGTCGGCACTGTGCCTTTTGAATATAATACCGAAGCAATTTCTGTGTTTCATAGTCAATAAGAACGTCCAAGGGATACAGTAAACCTGAAGTGAAGCACTGGAATCTAAAACTGGAATGACAGGAGAGATTCAAATCATAGAAAGTTAGAGTGTCACTCCGCGTGTACTTAAGTCATTAATGTGCCTTTTGTATTAAATTCGGATGCAATTTCTGTGTTTCATCGTCAATAAGAAGGTCCAAGGGATAGAGTAAACCTGAGGTGAAGCATCGGAATCTAAAACTGGACTCACAGGAGAGGTTGAAATCATAGAAAGTGAGAGTGTCAGTCCTCTTGTACTTAAGTCGGAATTGTGCCTTTTGAATTTAATTCCGATGCAATTTCTGTGTTTCATCGTCAATAAGAAGGTGCAAGGTATACAGTAAACCTGAAGTGAAGCATCGGAATCTAAATCTGACCTCACAGGAGAGGTTCGAATCATAGAAGGTGAGAGTGTCAGTCCTCTTGTACTTAAGTCGGCATTGTGCCATTTGTATTAAATTAAGATGCAATTTCTGTGTTTCGTCGACAATAAGACGTTCCAAGGGATATAGTAAACCTGAAGTAAAGCATCGGAATCTAAAACTAGACTCACAGGGGAGGTTCAAATCATAGAAAGTGAGAGTGTCAGTCCTCTTGTACTTAAGTCGCCATTGTGCCTTTTGTATTAAATTCGGATGCAATTTCTGTTTTCATCGTCAATAAAAGGGTCCAAGGGATACAGTAAACCTGAAGTAAAGCATCGGAATCTAAAACTGGACTCACAGGAGAGGTTCAAATTATAGAAAGTTAGAGTGTCAGTCCTCTTGTACTTAAGTAGGCATTGTACCTTTTGTATTAAATCCGGATGCAAACTCTGTGTTTCATCGTCAATAAGAAGGTCCAAGGGATACAGTAAACCTGAAGTGAAGCATCGGAATCTAAAACTGGACTCACAGGAGAGGTTCAAATCATTGAAAGTTAGAGTGTCAGTCCTCTTGTAATTAAGTCGGCATTGTGCCTTTGTTATTAAATTCGGATGCAAACTCTGTGTTTCATCGTCAATAAGAAGGTCCAAGGGAAACAGTAAACCTGAAGTGAAGCATCGGAATCTAAAACTGGACTCACTGGAGAAGTTCAAATCATAGAAAGTTAGAGTGTCCGTCCTCTTGTACTTAAGTCGGCATTGTGCCTTTTGAATTTAATTCTGATGCAATATCTGTGTTTCATCGTCAATAAGAAGGTCAAAGGGATACAGTAAACCTGAAGTGAAGCATCGAAATCTAAAACTGGACTCACAGGAGAGTTTCAAAACAAAGAAAGTGAGAGTGCCAGTCCTCTTTTGCTTAAGTCGGCATTGTGCGTTTTGAATTTAATTCCGATGCAATTTCTGTAATTCATCGTCAATAAGAAGGTCCAAGGGATACAGTAAACCTGAAGTGAAGCATCGGAATCTAAAACTGGACTCACAGGAGAGGTGCCAATCATAGAAAGTTAGAGTGTCAGTATTCTTGTACTTAAGACGGCTTTGTGCCTTTTGAATTTAATTCCGATGCAATTTCTGTGTTTCATCGTCAATAAGAAGGTGCAAGGTATACAGTAAACCTGAAGTGAAGCATCGGAATCTAAATCTGACCTCACAGGAGAGGTTCGAATCATAGAAGGTGAGAGTGTCAGTCCTCTTGTACTTAAGTCGGCATTGTGCCATTTGTATTAAATTAAGATGCAATTTCTGTGTTTCGTCGTCAATAAGAAGGTCCAAGGGATACAGTAAACCTGAAGTAAAGCATCGGAATCTAAATCTGACCTCACAGGAGAAGATCGAATCATGGAAAGTGAGAGTGTCAGTGCCCTTGTACTTAAGTCGGCATTGTGCCATTTGTATTAAATTCGGATGCAATTTCTGTTTTCATCGTCAATAAGAAGGTCCAAGGGATACAGTAAACCTGAAGTAAAGCATCGGAATCTAAAACTGGACTCACAGGAGAGGTTCAAATTATAGAAAGTTAGAGTGTCAGTCCTCTTGTACTTAAGTAGGCATTGTACCTTTTGTATTAAATTCGGATGCAATTTCTGTTTTCATCGTCAATAAGAAGGTCCAAGGGATACAGTAAACCTGAAGTGAAGCATCGGAATCCAAAACTGGACTCACAGGAGAGGTGCCAATCATAGAAAGTTAGAGTGTCAGTATTCTTGTACTTAAGACGGCATTGTGCCTTTTGAATTTAATTCCGATGCAATTTCTGTGTTTCATCGTCAATAAGAAGGTGCAAGGTATACAGTAAACCTGAAGTGAAGCATCGGAATCTAAATCTGACCTCACAGGAGAGGTTCGAATCATAGAAGGTGAGAGTGTCAGTCCTCTTGTACTTAAGTCGGCATTGTGCCATTTGTATTAAATTAAGATGCAATTTCTGTGTTTCGTCGTCAATAAGAAGGTCCAAGGGATACAGTAAACCTGAAGTAAAGCATCGGAATCTAAAACTGGACTCACAGGGGAGGTTCAAATCATAGAGAGTGAGAGTGTCAGTCCTCTTGTACTTAAGTCGCCATTGAGCCTTTTGTATTAAATTCGGATGCAATTTCTGTTTTCATCGTCATTAAGAAGGTCCAAGGGATACAGTAAACCTGAAGTGAAGCATCGGAATCTAAAACTGGACTCACAGGAGAGGTTCGAATCATAAAAAGATAGAGTGTCAGTCCTCTTTTACTTTAGTCGGCATTGTGCGTTTTAAATTTAATTCCCATGCAATATCTGTGATTCATCGTCAATAAGAAGGTCCAAGGGATAAAGTAAACCTGAAGTGAAGCATCGGAATCTAGAACTGGACTCACAGGAGATGTTCAAATCATAGAAAGTGAGAGTGTCAGTCCACTTGTACTTAAGCCGCCATTGAGGTTTTTGTATTAAATTCGGACGCAACTTCTGTGTTTCATCGTCATTAAGAAGGTCCAAGGGATACAGTAAACCTGAAGTGAAGCATCGGAATCTAAAACTGGACTCACAGGAGAGATTCAAATCATAGAAAGTTAGAGTGTCAGTCCTCTTGTACTTATGTCGGCATTGTGCCTTTTGTATTAAATCCGGATGCAAACTCTGTGTTTTATCGTCAATAAGAAGGTCCAAGGGATACAGTAAACCTGAAGTGAAGCATCGGAATCTAAAACTGGACTCACAGGAGAGGTGCCAATCGTAGAAAGTTAGAGTGTCAGTATTCTTGTACTTAAGACGGCATAGTGCCTTTTGAATTTAATTCCGATGCAATTTCTGTGTTTCATCGTCAATAAGAAGGTGCAAGGTATACAGTTAACCTGAAGTGAGGCATCGGAATCTAAATCTGACCTCACAGGAGAAATTCGAATCATAGAAGGTGAGAGTGTCAGTCCTCTTGTACTTAAGTCGGCATTGTGCCATTTGTATTAAATTAAGATGCAATTTCTGTGTTTCGTCGTCAATAAGAAGGTCCAAGGGATACAGTAAACCTGAAGTAAAGCATCGGAATCTAAAACTGGACTCACAGGGGAGGTTCAAATCATAGAAAGTGAGAGTGTCAGTCCTCTTGTACTTAAGTCGCCATTGTGCCTTTTGTATTAAATTTGGATGCAATTTCTGTTTTAATCGTCAATAAGAAGGTCCAAGGGATACAGTAAACCTGAAGTAAAGCATCGGAATCTAAAACTGGACTCACAGGAGAGGTTCAAAATATAGAAAGTTTGAGTGTCAGTCCTCTTGTACTTAAGTAGGCATTGTACCTTTTGTATTAAATCCGGATGTAAACTCTGTGTTTCATCGTCAATAAGAAGGTCCAAGGGATACAGTAAACCTGAAGTGAAGCATCGGAATCTAAAACTGGACTCACAGGAGAGGTTCAAATCATAAAAAGTTAGAGTGTCAGTCCTCTTTTACTTAAGTCGGCATTGTGTGTTTTAAATTTAATTTCCATGCAATATCTGTGATTCATCGTCAATAAGAAGGTCCAAGGGATAAAGTAAACCTGAAGTGAAGCATCGAAATCTAGAACTGGACACACAGGAGATGTTCAAATCATAGAAAGTGAGAGTGTCAGTCCTCTTGTACCTAAGCCGCCATTGAGATTTTTGTATTAAATTCGGACGCAATTTCTGTGTTTCATCGTCAATAAGATGGTCCAAGGGATACAGTAAACCTGAAGTGAAGCATCGGAATCTAAAACTGGACTCACAGGAGAGATTCAAATCATAGAAAGTTAGAGTGTCAGTCCTCTTGTACTTATGTCGGCATTGTGCCTTTTGTATTAAATCCGGATGCAAACTCTGTGTTTTATCGTCAATAAGAAGGTCCAAGGGATACAGTAAACCTGAAGTGAAGCATCGGAATCTAAAACTGGACTCACAGGAGAGATTCAAATCATAGAAAGTGAGAGTGTCAGTCCTCTTTTACTTAAGTCGGCATTGTGCGTTTTAAATTTAATTCCGATGCAATTTCTGTGTTTCATCGTCAATAAGAAGGTCCAAGGGATACAGAAAACCTGAAGTGAAGCATCGGAATCTAAAACTGGACTCACAGGAGAGGTTCAAATCATAGAAAGTGAGAATGTCGGTCCTCTTGTACTTAAGTCACCATTGTGACTTTTGTATTAATTTCGGATGCAATTTCTGTGTTTCATCGTCAATAAGAAGGTGCAAGGTATTCAGTAAACCTGAAGTGAAGCATCGGAATCTAAATCTGACCTCACAGGAGATGTTCGAATCATAGAAAGTGAGAGTGTCAGTTCTCTTGTACTTAAGTCGGCATTGTGCCATTTGTATTACATTCGGATGCAATTTCTGTGTTTCGTCGTCAATAAGAAGGTCCAAGGGATACAGTAAACCTGAAGTGAAGCATCGGAATCTAAAACGGGACTCACAGGAGAGGTTCAAATCATAGAAAGTTAGAGTGTCAGTCCTCTTGTACTTAAGCCGGCATTGTGCCTTTTGTATTAAATCCGGATGCAAACTCTGTGTTTCATCGTCAATAAGAAGGTCCAAGGGATACAGTAAACCTGAAGTGAAGCATCGGAATCTAAAACTGGACTCACAGGAGAGATTGAAATCATAGAAAGTGAAAGTGTCAGTCCTCTTTTACTTAAGTCGGCATTGTGCGTTTTAAATTTAATTCCGATGCAATTTCTGTGTTTAATCGTCAATAAGAAGGTGCAAGGTATACAGTAACCCTGAAGTGAAGCATCGGAATTTAAAACTGGACTCACAGGGAGGTTCAAATCATAGAAAGTGAGTGTGTTAGTCGTCTTCTACTTAGGTCGGCACTGTGCGTTTTCAATTTAATTCCGAAGCAATTTCTGTGTTTCATAGTCAATAAGAAGGTCCAAGGGATACAGTAAACCTGAAGTGAAGCATTGGAATCTAAAACTGGACTGACAGGAGAGATTCAAATCATAGAAAGTTAGAGTGTCACTCCGCTTGTACTTAAGTCGGTAATGTGCCTTTTGTATTAAATTCGGATGCAATTTCTGTGTTTCATCGTCAATAAGAAGGTCCAAGGTATACAGTAAACCTGAGGTGAAGCATCGGAATCTAAAACTGGACTCACAGGAGAGGTTGAAATCATAGAAAGTGAGAGTGTCAGTCCTCTAGTACTTAAGTCGGAATTGTGCCTTTTGAATTTAATTCCGATGCAATTTCTGTGTTTCATCGTCAATAAGAAGGTGCAAGGTATACAGTAAACCTGAAGTGAAGCATCGGAATCTAAATCTGACCTCACAGGAGAAGTTCAAATAATGGAAAGTGAGAGTGTCAGTGCCCTTGTACTTAAGTTGGCATTGTGCCATTTGTTTAAAATTCGGATGCAATTTCTGTGTTTCATCGTCAATAAGAAGGTCCAAGGGATACAGTAAACCTGAAGTGAAGCATCGGAATCTAAAACTGGACTCACTGGAGAAGTTCAAATCATAGAAAGTTAGAGTGTCAGACCTCTTGTACTTAAGTCTTCATTGTGCCTTTTGAATTTAATTCCGATGCAACTTCTGTGTTTCATCGTCAATAAGAAGGTCAAAGGGATAAAGTAAACCTGAAGTGGAGCATCGAAATCTAAAACTGGACTCACAGGAGAGGTTCAAAACAAAGAAAGTGAGAGTGTCAGTCCTCTTTTGCTTAAGTCGGCATTGTGCGTTTTGAATTTAATTCCGATTCAATTTCTGTAATTCATCGTCAATAAGAAGGTCCAAGGGATACAGTAAACCTGAAGTGAAGCATCGGAATCTAAAACTGGACTCACAGGAGAGGTGCCAATCGTAGAAAGTTAGAGTGTCAGTATTCTTGTACTTAAGACGGCATAGTGCCTTTTGAATTTAATTCCGATGCAATTTCTGTGTTTCATCGTCAATAAGAAGGTGCAAGGTATACAGTTAACCTGAAGTGAGGCATCGGAATCTAAATCTGACCTCACAGGAGAAATTCGAATCATAGAAGGTGAGAGTGTCAGTCCTCTTGTACTTAAGTCGGCATTGTGCCATTTGTACTAAATTAAGATGCAATTTCTGTGTTTCGTCGTCAATAAGAAGGTCCAAGGGATACAGTAAACCTGAAGTAAAGCATCGGAATCTAAAACTGGACTCACAGGGGAGGTTCAAATCATAGAAAGTGAGAGTGTCAGTCCTCTTGTACTTAAGTCGCCATTGTGCCTTTCGTATTAAATTTGGATGCAATTTCTGTTTTAATCGTCAATAAGAAGGTCCAAGGGATACAGTAAACCTGAAGTAAAGCATCGGAATCTAAAACTGGACTCACAGGAGAGGTTCAAAATATAGAAAGTTTGAGTGTCAGTCCTCTTGTACTTAAGTAGGCATTGTACCTTTTGTATTAAATCCGGATGCAAACTCTGTGTTTCATCGTCAATAAGAAGGTCCAAGGGATACAGTAAACCTGAAGTGAAGCATCGGAATCTAAAACTGGACTCACAGGAGAGGTTCAAATCATAAAAAGTTAGAGTGTCAGTCCTCTTTTACTTAAGTCGGCATTGTGTGTTTTAAATTTAATTTCCATGCAATATCTGTGATTCATCGTCAATAAGAAGGTCCAAGGGATAAAGTAAACCTGAAGTGAAGCATCGAAATCTAGAACTGGACACACAGGAGATGTTCAAATCATAGAAAGTGAGAGTGTCAGTCCTCTTGTACCTAAGCCGCCATTGAGATTTTTGTATTAAATTCGGACGCAATTTCTGTGTTTCATCGTCAATAAGATGGTCCAAGGGATACAGTAAACCTGAAGTGAAGCATCGGAATCTAAAACTGGACTCACAGGATAGGTTCAAATCATAGAAAGTGAGAGTGTCAGTCCCCTTGTACTTAAGTCGACATTGTGCCTTTTGTATTAAATTCGGATGCAATTTCTGTGTTTCATCGTCAATCAGAAGGTCCAAGGGATACAGTAAACCTGAAGTGAAGCATCGGAATCTAAAACTGGACTCACAGGATAGGTTCAAATCATTGAAAGTTAGAGTGTCAGTCCTCTTGTAATTAAGTCGGCATTGTGCCTTTTGTATTAAATTCGGATGCAAACTCTGTGTTTCATCGTCAATAAGAAGGTCCAAGGGAAACAGTAAACCTGAAGTGAAGCATCGGAATCTAAAACTGGACTCACTGGAGAAGTTCAAATCATAGAAAGTTAGAGTGTCCGTCCTCTTGTACTTAAGTCGGCATTGTGCCTTTTGAATTTAATTCTGATGCAATTTCTGTGTTTCATCGTCAATAAGAAGGTCAAAGGGATACAGTAAACCTGAAGTGAAGCATCGAAATCTAAAACTGGACTCACAGGAGAGGTTCAAAACAAAGAAAGTGAGAGTGTCAGTCCTCTTTTGCTTAAGTCGGCATTGTGCGTTTTGAGTTTAATTCCGATGCAATTTCTGTAATTCATCGTCAATAAGAAGGTCCAAGGGATACAGTAAACCTGAAGTGAAGCATCGGAATCTAAAACTGGACTCACAGGAGAGGTTCATATCATAAAAAGTTAGAGTGTCAGTCCTCTTTTACTTAAGTCGGCATTGTGCGTTTTAAATTTAATTCCCATGCAATATCTGTGATTCATCGTCAATAAGAAGGTCCAAGGGATAAAGTAAACCTGAAGTGAAACATCGGAATCTAGAACTGGACTCACAGGAGATGTTCAAATCATAGAAAGTGAGAGTGTCAGTCCTCTTGTACTTAAGCCGCCATTGAGATTTTTGTATTAAATTCGGACGCAATTTCTGTGTTTCATCGTCAATAAGAAGGTCCAAGGGATACAGTAAACCTGAAGTGAAGCATCGGAATCCAAAACTGGACTCACAGGAGAGGTTCAAATCATAGAAAGTGAGAGTGTCAGTCCTCTTGTACTTAAGTCGGCATTCTACCTTTTGTATTAATTTTGGATGCAACTTCTGTGTTTCATCGTTCAATAAGAAGGTCCAAGGAATACAGTAAACCTGAAGTGAAGCATCGGAATCTAAAACTGGACTCACAGGAGAGGTTCAAATCATAGAAAGTTAGAGTGTCAGTCCTCTTGTAATTTAGTAGGCATTGTGCCTTTTGTATTAAATTCGGATGCAATTTCTGTGTTTCATCGTCAATAAGAAGGTCCAACAGATACAGTAAACCTGAGGTGAAGCATCGGAATCTAAAACTGGACTCACAGGAGAGGTTCGAATCATAGAAAGTGAGAGTGTCAGTCCCTTGTACTTAAGTCCGACTTGTGCCTTTTGAATTTAATACCGATGCAATTTCTGCGTTTCATCGTCAATAAGAAGGTGCAAGGTATACAGTAAACCTGAAGTGAAGCATCGGAATATAAATCTGACCTCACAGGAGAAGTTCGAATCATGGAAAGTGAGAGTGTCAGTGCCCATGTACTTAAGTCGGCATTGTGCCATTTGTATTAAATTCGGATGCAATTTCTGTGTTTCATCGTCAATAAGAATGTCCAAGGGATACAGTAAACCTGAAGTGAAGCGTCGGAATCTAAAACTGGACTCAGAGGATAGGTTCAAATCATAGAAAGTGAGAGTGTCAGACCCCTTGTACCTAAGTCACCATTGTGACTTTTGCATTAATTTCGGATGCAATTTCTGTGTTTCATCGTCAATAAGAAGGTCCAACGGGTACAGTAAACCTGAAGTGAAGCATCGGAATCTAAAACTGGACTCACAGGAGAGATTCAAATCATAGAAAGTGAGAGTGTCAGTCCTCTTTTACTTAAGTCGGCATTGTGCATATTAAATTTAATTCCGATGCAATATCTGTGTTTCATCGTCTATAAGAAGGTCCAAGGGATACGGTAAACCTGAAGTGAAGCATCGGAATCTAAAACTGGACTCACAGGAGAGATTCAAATCATAGAAAGTGAGATTGTCGGTCCTCTTGTACTAAAGTCGCCATTTTGATTTTTGTATTAAATTCGGATGCAATTTCTGTGTTTCATCGTCAATAAGAAGGTCCAAGGGATACAGTAAACCTGTAGTGAAGCATCGGAATCTAAAACTGGACTCACAGGAGAGGTGCAAATCATAGAAAGTTAGAGTGTGAGTCCTCTTGTACTTAAGTCAGCATTGTACCTTTTGTATTAAATTCGGATTCAATTTCTGTGTTTCATCGTCAATAAGAAGGTCCAAGATATACAGTAAACCTGAAGTGAAGCATCGGAATGTAAAACCGGAATCACAGGTTAGGTTCAAATCATAGAAAGTGAGAGTGTCAGTCCTCTTGTACTTAAGTCGGCATTGTGCCTTTTGAATTTAATTCCGATGCAATTTCTGTGTTTAATCGTCAATAAGAAGGTGCAAGGTATACAGTAACCCTGAAGTGAAGCATCGGAATCTAAAACTGGACTCACAGGAGAGGTTCAAATCATAGAAAGTGAGAGTGTTAGTCGTCTTCTACTTAGGTCGGCACTGTGCCTTTTGAACTTAATTCCGAAGCAATTTCTGTGTTTCATCGTCAATAAGAACGTCCAAGAGATACAGTAAACCTGAAGTGAAGCATCGGAATCTAGAACTGGACTCACAGGAGATGTTCAAATCATAGTAAGTGAGAGTGTCAGGCCTCTTGTACTTAAGCCGCCATTGTGATTTTTGTATTAAATTCGGACGCAATTTCTGTGTTTCATCGTCAACAAGAAGGTCCAAGGGATACAGTAAACCTGAAGTGAAGCATCGGAATCTAAAACTGGACTCACAGGAGAGGTTCAAATCATAGAAAGTTAGAGTGTCAGTCCTCTTGTAATTAAGTCGGCATTGTGCCTTTTGTATTAAATTCGGATGCAATTTCTGTGTTTCATCGTCAATAAGAAGGTCCAACAGATACAGTAAACCTGAGGTGAAGCATCGGAATGTAAAACTGGACTCACAGGAGAGGTTGAAATCATAGAAAGTGAGAGTGTCGGTCCTCTTGTACTTAAGTCGGAATTGTGCCCTTTGAATTTAATTCCGATGCAATTTCTGTGTTTCATCGTCAATAAGAAGGTGCAAGGTATACAGTAAACCTGAAGTGAAGCATCGGAATCTAAATCTGACCTCACAGGAGAAGTTCGAATCTTGGAAAGTGAGAGTGTCAGTGCCCTTGTACTTAAGTTGGCATTGTGCCATTTGATTTAAATTCGGATGCAATTTCTGTGTTTCATCGTCAATAAGAAGGTCCAAGGGATACAGTAAACCTGAAGTGAAGCATCGGAATCTAAAACTGGACTCACAGGAGAGGTTCAAATCATTGAAAGTTAGAGTGTCAGTCCTCTTGTAATTAAGTCGGCATTGTGCCTTTTGTATTAAATTCGGATGCCAACTCTGTGTTTCATCGTCAATAAGAAGGTCCAAAGGATACAGTAAACCTGAAGTGAAGCATCGGAATCTAAAACTAGACTCACAGGAGAGGTTCAAATCATAGAAAGTGAGAGTGTCAGTCCTCTTGTACTTAAGTCGCCATTGTGCCTTTTGTATTAAATTCGGATGCATTTCTGTGTTTAATCGTCAATAAGAAGGTCCAAGGGATACAGTAAACCTGAAGTAAAGCATCGGAATCTAAAACTGGACTCACAGGAGAGGTTCATATCATAGAAAGATAGAGTGTAGGTCCTCTTGTACATAAGTCGGCATTGTACCTTTTGTATTAAATTCGGATGCAAACTCTGTGTTTCATCGTCAATTAGAAGGTCCAAGGGATACAGTAAACCTGAAGTGAAGCATCGGAATCTAAAACTGGACTCACAGGAGAGGTTCAAATCATAGAAAGTGAGAGTGTCAGTATTCTTGTACTTAAGACGGCATTGTGCCTTTTGAATTTAATTCCGATGCAATTTCTGTGTTTCATCGTCAATAAGAAGGTGCAAGGTATACAGTAAACCTGAAGTGAAGCATCGGAATCTAAATCTGACCTCACAGGAGAGGTTCGAATCGTAGAAAGTGAAAGTGTCAGTCCTCTTGTACTTAAGTCGCCATTGTGCGTTTTGTATTAAATTCGGATGCAATTTCTGTTTTCATCGTCAATACGAAAGTCCAAATGATACAGTAAACCTGAAGTGAAGCATCGGAATCTAAAACTGGACACACAGGAGAGGTTCAAATCATAGAAAGTTAGAGTGTCAGTCCTCTTGTATTTAAGTCGGCATTATGCCTTTTGTATTAAATTCGGATGCAAACTCTGTGTTTCATCGTCAATAAGAAGGTCCAAGGGATACAGTAAACCTGAAGTGAAGCATCGGAATCTAAAACTAGACTCACAGGAGAGGTTCAAATCATAGAAAGTGAGAGTGTCAGTCCTCTTGTACTTAAGTCGCCATTGTGCCTTTTGTATTAAATTCGGATGCATTTCTGTGTTTAATCGTCAATAAGAAGGTCCAAGGGATACAGTAAACCTGAAGTAAAGCATCGGAAACAAAAACTGGACTCACAGGAGAGGCTCAAATCCTAGAAAGTTAGAGTGTCAGTCCTCTTGTACTTAAGTCGGCATTATGCCTTTTGTATTAAATTCGGATGCAAACTCTGTGTTTCATCGTCAATAAGAAGGTCCAAGGGATACAGTAAACCTGAAGTGAAGCATCGGAATCTAAATCTGGACTCACAGGAGAGGTACAAATCATAGAAAGTTAGGGTGTCAGTCCTCTTGTACTTAAGTCGGCATTGTGTCTTTTGAATTTAATTCCGGTGCTATTTCTGTGGTTCATTGTCAATAAGAAGGTCAAAGGGATACAATAAACCTGAAGTGAAGCATCGGAATCTAAAACTGGACTCACTGGAGAGGTTCAAACCATAGAAAGTGAGAGTGTCAGTCCTCTTTTACTTAAGTCGGCATTGTGGGTTTTAAATTTAATTCCGATGCAATTTCTGTGTTTCATCCTCAATAAGAAGGTCCAAGGGATACAGAAAACCTGAAGTGAAGCATCGGAATCTAAAACTGGTCTCACAGGAGAGGTTCAAATCATAGAAAGTGAGAGTGTCAGTCCTCTTGTACTTAAGTCACCATTGTGACTTTTGTATTAATTTCGGATGCAATTTCTGTGTTTCATCGTCAATAAGAAGGTCCAAGGGATACAGTAAACCTGAAGTGAAGCATCGGAATCTAAAACTGGACACACAGGAGAGGTGCCAATCATAGGAAGTTAGAGTGTCAGTATTCTTGTACTTAAGACGGCATTGTGCCTTTTGAATTTAATTCCGATGCAATTTCTGTGTTTCATCGTCAATAAGAAGGTGCAAGGTATACAGTAAACCTGAAGTGAAGCATCGGAATCTAAATCTGACCTCACAGGAGAGGTTCGAATCATAGAAGGTGAGAGTGTCAGTCCTCTTGTACTTAAGTAGGCATTGTGCCATTTGTATTAAAATAAGATGTAATTTCTGTGTTTCGTCGTCAATAAGAAGGTCCAAGGGATACAGTAAACCTGAAGTGAAGCATCGGAATCTAAAACTGGATTCACAGGGGAGGTTCAAATCATAGAAAGTGAGAGTGTCAGTCCTCTTGTACTTAAGTCGCCATTGTGCCTTTTCTATTAAATTCGGATGCAATTTCTGTTTTCATCGTCAATAAGAAGGTCCAAGGGATACAGTAAACCTGAAGTAAAGCATCGGAATCTAAAATTGGACTCACATGAGAGGTTCAAATTATAGAAAGTTAGAGTGTCAGTCCTCTTGTACTTAAGTAGGCATTGTACCTTTTGTATTAAATCCGGATGCAAACTCTGTGTTTCATCGTCAATAAGAAGGTCCAAGGGATACAGTAAATCTGAAGTGAAGCATCGGAATCTAAAACTGGACTCACAGGAGAGGTTCAAATCATAAAAAGTTAGAGTGTCAGTCCTCTTTTACTTAAGTCGGCATTGTGCGTTTTAAATTTAATTCCCATGCAATATCTGTGTTTCATCGTCAACAAGAAGGTCCAAGGGATAAAGTAAACCTGAAGTGAAGCATCGGAATCTAGAACTGGACTCACAGGAGATGTTCAAATCATAGAAAGTGAGAGTGTCAGTCCTCTTGTACTAAAGCCGCCATTGAGATTTTTGTATTAAATTCGGACGCAATTTCTGTGTTTCATCGTCAATAAGAAGGTCCAAGGGATACAGTAAACCTGAAGTGAAGCATCGGAATCTAAAACTGGACTCACAGGAGAGGTTCAAATCATAGAAAGTGAGAGTGTCAGTCCTCTTGTACTTAAGTCGGCATTGTACCTTTTGTATTAATTTCGGATGCAATTTTTGTGTTTCATCGTTCAATAAGAAGGTCCAAGGAATACAGTAAACCTGAAGTGAAGCATCGGAATCTAAAACTGGACTCACAGGAGAGGTTCAAATCATAGAAAGTTAGAGTGTCAGTCCTCTTGTAATTAAGTCACCATTGTGACTTTTGCATTTATTTCGGATGCAATTTCTGTGTTTCATCGTCAATAAGAAGGTCCAACGGATACAGTAAACCTGAAGTGAAGCATCGGAATCTAAAACTGGACTCAGAGGATAGGTTCAAATCATAGAAAGTGAGAGTGTCAGTCCCCTTGTACTTAAGTCACCATTGTGACTTTTGCATTAATTTCGGATGCAATTTCTGTGTTTCATCGTCAATAAGAAGGTCCAACGGATACAGTAAACCTGAAGTGAAGCGTCGGAATCTAAACCTGGACTCAGAGGATAGGTTCAAATCATAGAATGTGAGAGTGTCAGTCCCCCTGTACTTAAGTCACCATTGTGACTTTTGCATTAATTTCGGATGCAATTTCTGTGTTTCATCGTCAATAAGAAGGTCCAACGGATACAGTAAACCTGAAGTGAAGCATCGGAATCTAAAACTGGACTCACAGGAGAGGTTAAAATAATAGAAAGTGAGAGTGTCAGTCCTCTTGTACTTAAGTCGCCATTGTGCATTTTGTATTAAATTCGGATGCAGTTTCTGTGTTTAATCGTCAATAAGAAGGTCCAAGGGATACAGTAAACCTGAAGTAAAGCATCGGAATCTAAAACTGGACTCACAGGAGAGGTTCAAATCATAGAAAGTTAGAGTGTCAGTCCTCTTGTACTTAAGTCGGCATTATGCGTTTTTAATTTAATTCTGATGCAATTTCTGTGTTTCATCGTCAATAAGAAGGTCCAAGGGATACAGTAAACCTGAAGTGAAGCATCGGAATCTAAAACTGGACTCACAGGAGAGGTTCAAACCATAGAAAGTGAGAGTGTCAGTCCTCTTTTACTTAAGTCGGCATTGTGCATATTAAATTTAATTCCGATGCAATATCTGTGTTTCATCGTCTATAAGAAGGTCCAAGGGATACAGTAAACCTGAAGTGAAGCATCGGAATCTAAAACTGGACTCACAGGAGAGATTCAAATCATAGAAAGTGAGATTGTCGGTCCTCTTGTGCTAAAGTCGCCATTGTGATTTTTGTATTGAATTCGGATGCAATTTCTGTGTTTCATCGTCAATAAGAAGGTCCAAGGGATACAGTAAACCTGAAGAGAAGCATCGGAATCTAAAACTGGAATCAAAGGAGAGGTGCAAATCATAGAAAGTTAGAGTGTCAGTCCTCTTGTACTTAAGTCAGCATTGTACCTTTTGTATTAAATTCGGATGCAATTTCTGTGTTTAATCGTCAATAAGAAGGTGCCAGGTATACAGTGACCCTGAAGTGAAGCATCGGAATCTAAAACTGGACTCACAGGAGAGGTTCAAATCATAGAAAGTGAGAGTGTTAGTCGTCTTCTACTTAGGTCGGCACTGTGCCTTTTGAACTTAATTCCGAAGCAATTTCTGTGTTTCATCGTCAATAAGAACGTCCAAGGGATACAGTAAAGCTGAAGTGAAGCATCGGAATCTAGAACTGGACTCACAGGGGATGTTCAAATCATAGAAAGTGAGAGTGTCAGTCCTCTTGTACTTAAGCCGCTATCGTGATTTTTGTATTAAATTCGGACGCAATTTCTGTTTTTCATCGTCAACAAGAAGGTCCAAGGGATACAATAAACCTGAAGTGAAACATCGGAATCTAAAACTGGACTCACAGGAGAGGTTCAAATCATAGAAAGTTAGAGTGTCAGTCCTCTTGTACTTAAGTCGGCATTATGCCATTTGTATTAAATTCGGATGCAATTTCTGTGTTTCATCGTCAATAAGAATGTCCAAGGGATACAGTAAACCTGAAGTGAAGCATCGGAATGTAAAACTGGACACACAGGATAGGTTCAAATCATGGAAAGTGAGAGTGTCAGTCCCCTTGTACTTAAGTCGCCATTGTCCCTTTTGTATTAAATTCGGATGCAATTTCTGTGTTTCATCGTCAATAAGATAGTCCAAGGGATACAGTAAACCTGAAGTGAAGCATCGGAATCTAAAACTGGACTCACAGGAGACGTTCAAATCATGGAAAGTTAGAGTGTCAGTCCTCTTGTAATTAAGTCGGCATTGTGCCTTTTGTATTAAATTCGGAAGCAAACTCTGTGTTTCTTCGTCAATAAGAAGGTCCAAGGGAAACAGTAAACCTGAAGTGAAGCATCGGAATCTAAAACTGGACTCACTGGAGAAGTTCAAATCATAGAAAGTTAGAGTGTCAGTCCTCTTGTACTTCAGTCGGCATTGTGCCTTTTGAATTTAATTCTGATGCAATTTCTGTGTTTCATCGTCAATAAGAAGGTCCAAGGGATACAGTAAACCTGAAGTGAAGCATCGGAATCTAAAACTGGACTCACAGGAGAGGTGCAAATCATAGAAAGTTAGAATGTCAGTATTCTTGTACTTAAGACGGCATTGTGCCTTTTGAATTTAATTCCGATGCAATTTCTGTGTTTCATAGTCAATAAGAAGGTGCAAGGTATACAGTAAACCTGAAGTGAAGCATCGGAATCTAAATCTGACCTCACAGGAGAGGTTCGAATCATAGAAAGTGAGAGTGTCAGTCCTCTTGTACTTAAGTCGGCATTGTGCCATTTGTATTAAATTCGGATGCAATTTCTGTCTTTCGTCGTCAATAAGAAGGTCCAAGGGATACAGTTAACCTGAAGTGAAACATCGGAATGTAAAACTGGACTCACAGGGGAGGTTCAAATCATAGAAAGTGACAGTGTCAGTCCTCTTGTACTTAAGTCAGCATTGTACCTTTTGTATTAAATTCGGATTCAATTTCTGTGTTTCATCGTCAATAAGAAGGTCCAAGGGATACAGTAAACCTGAAGTGAAGCATCGGAATGTAAAACCGGAATCACAGGAGAGGTTCAAATCATAGAAAGTGAGAGTGTCAGTCCACTTGTACTTAAGTCGGCATTGTGCCTTTTGAATTTAATTCCGATGCAATTTCTGTGTTTAATCGTCAATAAGAAGGTGCAAGGTATACAGTAACCCTGAAGTGAAGCATCGGAATCTAAAACTGGACTCACAGGAGAGGTTCAAATCATAGAAAGTGAGAGTGTTAGTCGTCTTCTACTTAGGTCGGCACTGTGCCTTTTGAACTTAATTCCGAAGCAATTTCTGTGTTTCATCGTCAATAAGAACGTCCAAGAGATACAGTAAACCTGAAGTGAAGCATCGGAATCTAGAACTGGACTCACAGGAGATGTTCAAATCATAGAAAGTGAGAGTGTCTGTCCTCTTGTACTTAAGCCGCCATTGTGATTTTTGTATTAAATTCGGACGCAATTTCTGTGTTTCATAGTCAACAAGAAGGTCCAAGGGATACAGTAAACCTGAAGTGAAACATCGGAATCTAAAACTGGACTCACAGGAGAGGTTCAAATCATAGAAAGTTAGAGTGTCAGTCCTCTTGTAATTAAGTCGGCATTGTGCCTTTTGTATTAAATTCGGATGCAATTTCTGTGTTTCATCGTCAATAAGAAGGTCCAACAGATACAGTAAACCTGAGGTGAAGCATCGGAATGTAAAACTGGACTCACAGGAGAGGTTGAAATCATAAAAAGTGAGAGTGTCAGTCCTCTTGTACTTAAGTCGGAATTGTGCCTTTTGAATTTAGTTCCGATGCAATTTCTGTGTCTCGTCGTCAATAAGAAGGTGCAAGGTATACAGTAAACCTGAAGTGAAGCATCGGAATCTAAATCTCACCTCACGGGAGAAATTCGAATCATGGAAAGTGAGAGTGTCAGTGCCCTTGTACTTAAGTTGGCATTGTGCCATTTGATTTAAATTCGGATGCAATTTCTGTGTTTCATCGTCAATAAGAAAGTCCAAGGGATACAGTAAACCTGAAGTGAAGCATCGGAATCTAAAACTGGACTCACAGGATAAGTTCAAATCATAGAAAGTGAGAGTGTCAGTCCCCTTGTACTTAAGTCGCCATTGTGCCTTTTGTATTAAATTCGGATGCAATTTCTGTGTTTCATCGTCAATAAGAAGGTGCAAGGTATACAGTAAACCTGAAGTGAGGCATCGGAATCTAAATCTGCCCTCACAGGAGAAGTTCGAATCATGGAAAGTGAGAGTGTCAGTGCCCTTGTACTTAAGTCGGCATTATGCCATTTGTATAAAATTCGGATGCAATTTCTGTGTTTCATCGTCAATAAGAAGGTCCAAGGGATACAGTAAACCTGAAGTGAAGCATCGGAATCTAAAACTGGACTCACAGGAGAGGTTCATATCATGGAAAGTTAGAGTGTCAGTCCTCTTGTAATTAAGTCGGCATTGTGCCTTTTGTATTAAATTCGGATGCAAACTCTGTGTTTCAACGTCAATAAAAAGGTCCAAGGGAAACAGTAAACCTGAAGTAAAGCATCGGAATCTAAAACTGGACTCACTGGAGAAGTTCAAATCATAGAAAGTTAGAGTGTCAGTCCTCTTGTACTTCAGTCGGCATTGTGCCTTTTGAATTTAATTCTGATGCAATTTCTGTGTTTCATCGTCAATAAGAAGGTCCAAGGGATACAGTAAACCTGCAGTGAAGCATCGGAATCTGAAACTGGACTCACAGGAGAGGTGCAAATCATACAAAGTTAGAATGTCAGTATTCTTGTACTTAAGACGGCATTGTGCCTTTTGAATTTAATCCCGATGCAATTTCTGTGTTTCATCGTCAATAAGAAGGTGCAAGGTATACAGTAAACCTGAAGTGAAGCATCGGAATCTAAATCTAACCTCACAGGAGAGGTTCGAATCATAGAAAGTGAAAGTGTCAGTCCTCTTGTACTTAAGTCGGCATTGTGCCATTTGTATTAAATTCGGATTCAATTTCTGTGTTTCGTCGTCAATAAGAAGGTCCAAGGGATACAGTAAACCTGAAGTGAAGCATCGGAATCTAAAACTGGACTCACAGGGGAGGTTCAAATCACAGAAAGTGACAGTGTCAGTCCTCTTGTACTTAAGTCGCCATTGTGCCTTTTGTATTAAATTCGGATGAAATTTCTGTTTTCATCGTCAATAAGAAAGTCCAAGGGATACAGTAAACCTGAAGTGAAGCATCGGAATCTAAAACTGGACACACAGGAGAGGTTCAAATCATAGAAAGTTAGAGTGTCAGTGCTCTTGTATTTAAGTCGGCATTATGCCTTTTGTATTAAATTCGGATGCAAACTCTGTGTTTCATCGTCAATAAGAAGGTCCAAGGGATACAGTAAACCTGAAGTGAAGCATCGGAATCTAAAACTAGACTCACAGGAGAGGTTCAAATCATAGAAAGTGAGAGTGTCAGTCCTCTTGTACTTAAGTCGCCATTGTGCCTTTTGTATTAAATTCGGATGCATTTCTGTGTTTAATCGTCAATAAGAAGGTCCAAGGTATACAGTAAACCTGAAGTAAAGCCTTGGAAACAAAAACTGGACTCACAGGAGAGGCTCAAATCCTAGAAAGTTAGAGTGTCAGTCCTCTTGTACTTAAGTCGGCATTATGCCTTTTGTATTAAATTCGGATGCAAACTCTGTGTTTCATCGTCAATAAGAAGGTCCAAGGGATACAGTAAACCTGAAGTGAAGCATCGGAATCTAAAACTGGACTCACAGGAGAGGTACAAATCATAGAAAGTTAGAGTGTCAGTCCTCTTGTACTTAAGTCGGCATTGTCTCTTTTGAATTTAATTCCGGTGCTATTTCTGTGGTTCATTGTCAATAAGAAGGTCAAAGGGATACAATAAACCTGAAGTGAAGCATCGGAATCTAAAACTGGACTCACAGGAGAGGTTCAAACCATAGAAAGTGAGAGAGTCAGTCCTCTTTTACTTAAGTGGCATTGTGCGTTTTAAATTTAATTCCGATGCAATTTCTGTGTTTCATCGTCAATAAGAAGGTCCAAGGGATACAGAAAACCTGAAGTGAAGCATCGGAATCTAAAACTGGACTCACAGGAGAGGTTCAAATCATAGAAAGTGAGAGTGTCAGTCCTCTTGTACTTAAGTCACCATTGTGACTTTTGTATTAATTTCGGATGCAATTTCTGTGTTTCATCGTCAATAAGAAGGTCCAAGGGATACAGTAAACCTGAAGTGAAGCATCGGAATCTAAAACTGGACTCACAGGAGAGGTGCCAATCATAGAAATTTAGAGTGTCAGTATTCTTGCACTTAAGACGGCATTGTGCCTTTTGAATTTAATTCCGATGCAATTTCTGTGTTTCATCGTCAATAAGAAGGTGCAAGGTATACAGTAAACCTGAAGTGAAGCTTCGGAATCTAAAGCTGACCTCACAGGAGAGGTTCGAATCATAGAAAGTGAGAGTGTCAGTCCTCTTGTACTTAAGTCGGCATTGTGCCAATTGTATTAAAATAAGATGTAATTTCTGTGTTTCGTCGTCAATAAGAAGGTCCAAGGGATACAGTAAACCTGAAGTGAAGCATCTGAATCTAAAACTGACTCACAGGGGAGGTTCAAATCTTAGAAAGTGAGAGTGTCAGTCCTCTTGTACTTAAGTCGCCATTGTGCCTTTTGTATTAAATTCGGATGCAATTTCTGTTTTCATCGTCAATAAGAAGGTCCAAGGGATACAGTAAACCTGAAGTAAAGCATCGGAATCTAAAACTGGACTCACAGGAGAGGTTCAAATTATAGAAAGTTAGAGTGTCAGTCCTCTTGTACTTAAGTAGGCATTGTACTTTTTGTATTAAATCCGGATGCAAACTCTGTGTTTCATCGTCAATAAGTAGGTCCAAGGGATACAGTAAATCTGAAGCGAAGCATCGGAATCTAAAACTGGACTCACAGGAGAGGTTCAAATCATAAAAAGTTAGAGTGTCAGTCCTCTTTTACTTAAGTCGACATTGTGCGTTTTAAATTTAATTCCCATGCAATATCTGTGTTTCATCGTCAACAAGAAGGTCCAAGGGATAAATTAAACCTGAAGTGAAGCATCGGAATCTAGAACTGGACTCACAGGAGATGTTCAAATCATAGAAAGTGAGAGTGTCAGTCCTCTTGTACTTAAGCCGCCATTGAGATTTTTGTATTAAATTCGGACGCAATTTCTGTGTTTCATCGTCAATAAGAAGGTCCAAGGGATACAGTAAACCTGAAGTGAAGCATCGGAATCTAAAACTGGACTCACAGGAGAGGTTCAAATCATAGAAAGTGAGAGTGTCAGTCCTCTTGTACTTAAGTCGGCATTGTACCTTTTGTATTAATTTCGGATGCAATTTCTGTGTTTCATCGTTCAATAAGAAGGTCCAAGGAATACAGTAAACCTGGAGTGAAGCATCGGAATCTAAAACTGGACTCACAGGAGAGGTTCAAATCATAGAAAGTTAGAGTGTCAGTCCTCTTGTAATTAAGCCACCATTGTGACTTTTGCATTTATTTCGGATGCAATTTCTGTGTTTCATCGTCAATAAGAAGGTCCAACGGATACAGTAAACCTGAAGTGAAGCATCGGAATCTAAAACTGGACTCAGAGGATAGGTTCAAATCATAGAAAGTGAGAGTGTCAGTCCCCCTGTACTTAAGTCACCATTGTGACTTTTGCATTAATTTCGGATGCAATTTCTGTGTTTCATCGTCAATAAGAAGGTCCAACGGATACAGTAAACCTGAAGTGAAGCATCGGAATCCAAAACTGGACTCACAGGAGAGGTTAAAATCATAGAAAGTGAGAGTGTCAGTCCTCATGTACTTAAGTCGCCATTGTGCATTTTGTATTAAATTCGGATGCAGTTTCTGTGTTTAATCGTCAATAAGAAGGTCCAAGGGATACAGTAAACCTGAAGTAAAGCATCGGAATCTAAAACTGGACTCACAGGAGAGGTTCAAATCATAGAAAGTTAGAGTGTCAGTCCTCTTGTACTTAAGTCGGCATTATGCCTTTTGAATTTAATTCTGATGCAATTTCTGTGTTTCATCGTCAATAAGAAGGTCCAAGGGATACAGTAAACCTGAAGTGAAGCATCGGAATCTAAAACTGGACTCACAGGAGAGGTTCAAACCATAGAAAGTGAGAGTGTCAGTCCTCTTTTACTGAAGTCGCCATTGTGATTTTTGTATTGAATTCGGATGCAATTTCTGTGTTTCATCGTCAATAAGAAGGTCCAAGGGATACAGTTAACCTGAAGAGAAGCATCGGAATCTAAAACTAGAATCACAGGAGAGATGCAAATCATAGAAAGTTAGAGTGTCAGTCCTCTTGTACTTAAGTCAGCATTGTACCTTTTGTATTAAATTCAGATGCAATTTCTGTGTTTCATCGTCAATAAGAAGGTTCAAGGGATACAGTAAACCTGAAGTGAAGCATCGGAACGTAAAACCGGACTCACAGGAGAGGTTCAAATCATAGAAAGTGAGAGTGTCAGTCCTCTTGTACTTAAGTCGGCATTGTGCCTTTTGAATTTAATTCCGATGCAATATCTGTGTTTAATCGTCAATAAGAAGGTGCAAGGTATACAGTAACCCTGAAGTGAAGCATCGGAATCTAAAACTGGACTCACAGGAGATGTTCAAATCATAGAAAGTGAGTGTGTTAGTCGTCATCTACTTAGGTCGGCACTGTGCCTTTTGAACTTAATTCCGAAGCAATTTCTGTGTTTCATCGTCAATAAGAACGTCCAAGGGATACAGTAAACCTGAAGTGAAGCATCGGAATCTAGAACTGGACTCACAGGAGATGTTCAAATCATAGAAAGTGAGAGTGTCAGTCCTCTTGTACTTAAGCCGCCATCGTGATTTTTGTATTAAATTCGGACGCAATTTCTGTGTTTCATCGTCAACAAGAAGGTCCAAGGGATACAGTAAACCTGAAGTGAAACATCGGAATCTAAAACTGGACTCACAGGAGAGGTTCAAATCATAGAAAGTTAGAGTGTCAGTCCTCTTGTACTTAAGTCGGCATTATGCCATTTGTATTAAATTCGGATGCAATTTCTGTGTTTCGTCGTCAATAAGAAGGTCCAAGGGATACAGTAAACCTGAAGTGAAGCATCGGAATGTAAAACTGGACTCACAGGATAGGTTCAAATCATAGAAAGTGAGAGTGTCAGTCCCCTTGTACTTAAGTCGCCATTGTCCCTTTTGCATTAAATTCGGATGCAATTTCTGTGTTTCATCGTCAATATGATGGTCCAAGGGATACAGTAAACCTGAAGTGAAGCATCGGAATCTAAAACTGGACTCACAGGAGAGGTTCAAATCATGGAAAGTTAGAGTGTCAGTCCTCTTGTAATTAAGTCGGCATTGTGCCTTTTGTATTAAATTCGGATGCAAACTCTGTGTTTCATCGTCAATAAGAAGGTCCAAGGGATACAGTAAACCTGAAGTGAAGCATCGGAATCTAAAACTGGACTCACTGGAGAAGTTCAAATCATAGAAAGTTAGAGTGTCAGTCCTCTTGTACTTCAGTCGGCATTGCGCCTTTTGAATTTAATTCTGATGCAATTTCTGTGTTTCATCGTCAATAAGAAGGTCCAAGGGATACAGTAAACCTGAAGTGAAGCATCGGAATCTAAAACTGGACTCACAGGAGAGGTGCAAATCATAGAAAGTTAGAATGTCAGTATTCTTGTACTTAAGACGGCATTGTGCCTTTTGAATTTAATTCCGATGCACTTTCTGTGTTTCATCGTCAATAAGAAGGTGCAAGGTATACAGTAAACCTGAAGTGAAGCATCGGAATCTAAATCTGACCTCACAGGAGAGGTTCGAATCATAGAAAGTGAGAGTGTCAGTCCTCTTGTACTTAAGTCGCCATTGTGCCCTTTGTATTAAATTCGGATGCATTTCTGTGTTTAGTCGTCAATAAGAAGGTCCAAGGGATACAGTAAACCTGAAGTAAAGCATCGGAAACAAAAACTTGACTCACAGGAGAGGCTCAAATCATAGAAAGTTAGAGTGTCAGTCCTCTTGTACTTAAGTCGGCATTATGCCTTTTGTATTAAATTCGGATGCAAACTCTGTGTTTCATCGTCAATAAGAAGGTCCAAGGGATACAGTAAACCTGAAGTGAAGCATCGGAATCTAAAACTGGACTCACAGGAGAAGTAAAAAACATAGAAAGTTAGAGTGTCAGTCCTCTTGTACTTAAGTCGGCATTGTGTCTTTTGAATTTAATTCCGGTGCTATTTCTGTGGTTCATTGTCAATAAGAAGGTCAAAGGGATACAATAAACCTGAAGTGAAGCATCGGAATCTAAAACTGGACTCACAGGAGAGGTTCAAACCATAGAAAGTGAGAGTGTCAGTCCTCTTTTACTTAAGTCGGCATTGTGCGTTTTAAATTTAATTGCGATGCAATTTCTGTGATTCATCGTCAATAAGGAGGTCCAAGGGATACAGAAAACCTGAAGTGAAGTATCGGAATCTAAAACTGGACTCACAGGAGAGGTTCAAATCATAGAAAGTGAGAGTGTCAGTCCTCTTGTACTTAGTCACCATTGTGACTTTTGTATTAATTTCGGATGCAGTTTCTGTGTTTCATCGTCAATAAGAAGGTCCAAGGGATACAGTAAACCTGAAGTGAAGTATCGGAATCTAAAACTGGACTCACAGGAGAAGTTCAAATCATAGAAAGTTAGAGTGTCAGTATTCTTGTACTTAAGACGGCATTGTGCCTTTTGAATTTAATTCCGATGCAATTTCTGTGTTTCATCGTCAATAAGAAGGTCCAAGGGATAAAGTAAACCTGAAGTGAAGCATCGGAATCTAGAACTGGACTCACAGGAGATGTTCAAATTATAGAGAGTGAGAGTGTCAGTCCTCTTGTACTTAAGCCGCCATTGAGATTTTTGTATTAGATTCGGACGCAATTTCTGTGTTTCATCGTCAATAAGAAGGTCCAAGGGATACAGTAGACCTGAAGAGAAGCATCGGAATCTAAAACTGGAATCACAGGAGAGGTGCAAATCATAGAAAGTTAGAGTGTCAGTCCTCTTGTACTTAAGTCAGCATTGTATCTTTTGTATTAAATTCGGATGCAATTTCTGTGTTTCATCGTCAATAAGAAGGTCCAAGGGACACAGTAAACCTGAAGTGAAGCATCGGAATGTAAAACCGGACTCACAGGAGAGGTTCAAATCATAGAAAGTGAGAGTGTCAGTCCTCTTGTACTTAAGTCGGCATTGTGCCTTTTGAATTTAATTCCGATGCAATTTCTATGTTTAATCGTCAATAAGAAGGTGCAAGGAATACAGTAACCCTGAAGTGAAGCATCGGAATCTAAAACTGGACTCACAGGAGAGGTTCAAATCATAGAAAGTGAGAGTGTTAGTCGTCTTCTACTTAGGTCGGCACTGTGCCTTTTGAACTTAATTCCGAAGCAATTTCTGTGTTTCATCGTCAATAAGAACGTCCAAGGGATACAGTAAACCTGAAGTGTAGCATCGGAACTGGACTCACAGGAGATGTTCAAATCATAGAAAGTGAGAGTGTCAGTCCTCTTGTACTTAAGCCGCCATTGTGATTTTTGTATTAAATTCGAACGCAATTTCTGGTTTTCATCGTCAACAAGAAGGTCCAAGGGATACAGTAAACCTGAAGTGAAGCATCGGAATCTAAAACTGGACTCGCAGGAGAGGTTCAAATCATAGAAAGTGAGAGTGTCAGTCCTCTTGTAATTAAGTCGGCATTGTGACTTTTGTATTAAATTCGGATGCAATTTCTGTGTTTCATCGTCAATAAGAAGGTCCAACAGATACAGTAAACCTGAGGTGAAGCATCGGAATGTAATACTGGACTCACAGGAGAGGTTGAAATCAAAGAAAGTGAGAGTGTCAGTCCTCTTGTACTTAAGTCGGAATAGTGCCTTTTGAATTTATTTCCGATGCAATTTCTGTGTTTCATCGTCAATAAGAAGGTGCAAGGTATACAGTAAACCTGAAGTGAAGCATCGGAATCTAGATCTGACCTCACAGGAGAAGTTCGAATCATGGAAAGTGAGAGTGTCAGTGCCCTTGTACTTAAGTTGGCATTGTGCCATTTGATTTAAATTCGGGATGCAATTTCTGTGTTTCATCGTCAATAAGAAGGTCCAAGGGATACAGTAAACCTGAATTGAAGCATCGGAATCTAAAACTGGACTCACAGGTGAGGTTCAAATCATTGAAAGTTAGAGTGTCTGTCCTCTTGTACTTAAGTCGCCATTGTGCCTTTTGTATTAAATTCGGATGCAGTTTCTGTGTTTAATCGTCAATAAGAAGGTCCAAGGGATACAGTAAACCTGAAGTAAAGCATCCGAATCTAAAACTGGACTCACAGGAGAGGTTCAAATCATAGAAAGTTAGAGTGTCAGTCCTCTTGTACTTAAGTCGGCATTATGCCTTTTGAAATTAATTCTGATGCAATTTCTGTGTTTCATCGTCAATAAGAAGGTCCAAGGGATACAGTAAACCTGAAGTGAAGCATCGGAATCTAAAACTGGACTCACAGGAGAGGTTTAAACCATAGAAAGTGAGAGTGTCAGTCCTCTTTTACTTAAGTCGGCATTGTGCATATTAAATTTAATTCCGATGCAAAATCTGTGTTTCATCGACTATAAGAAGGTCCAAGGGATACAGTAAACCTGAAGTGAAGCATCGGAATCTGAAACTGGACTCACAGGAGAGATTCAAATCATAGAAAGTGAGATTGTCGGTCCTCTTGTACTAAAGTCGCCATTGTGATTTTTGTATTAAATTCGGATGCAATTTCTGTGTTTCATCTTCAATAAGAATGTCCAAGGGATACAGTAAACCTGAAGAGAAGCATCGGAATCTAAAACTGGAATCACAGGAGAGGTGCAAATCATAGAAAGTTAGAGTGTCAGTCCTCTTGTACTTAAGTCAGCATTGTACCTTTTGTATTAAATTCGGATGCAATTTCTGTGTTTCATCGTCAATAAGAAGGTCCAAGGGATACAGTAAACCTGAAGTGAAGCATCGGAATGTAAAACCGGACTCACAGGAGAGGTTCAAATCATAGAAAGTGAGAGTGTCAGTCCTCTTGTACTTAAGTCGGCATTGTGCCTTTTGAATTTAATTCCGATGCAATTTCTGTTTTTATTCGTCAATAAGAAGGTGCAAGGTATACAGTAACCCTGAAGTGAAGCATCGGAATCTAAAACTGGACTCACAGGAGAGGTTCAAATCATAGAAAGTGAGAGTGTTAGTCGTCTTCTACTTAGGTCGGCACTGTGCCTTTTGAACTTAATTCCGAAGCAATTTCTGTGTTTCATCGTCAATAAGAACGTCCAAGGGATACAGTAAACCTGAAGTGTAGCATCGGAACTGGACTCACAGGAGATGTTCAAATCATAGAAAGTGAGAGTGTCAGTCCTCTTGTACTTAAGCCGCCATTGTGATTTTTGTATTAAATTCGAACGCAATTTCTGTGTTTCATCGTCAACAAGAAGGTCCAAGGGATACAGTAAACCTGAAGTGAAGCATCGGAATCTAAAACTGGACTCGCAGGAGAGGTTCAAATCATAGAAAGTGAGAGTGTCAGTCCTCTTGTAATTAAGTCGGCATTGTGACTTTTGTATTAAATTCGGATGCAATTTCTGTGTTTCATCGTCAATAAGAAGGTCCAACAGATACAGTAAACCTGAGGTGAAGCATCGGAATGTAAAACTGGACTCACAGGAGAGGTTGAAATCATAGAAAGTGAGAGTGTCAGTCCTCTTGTACTTAAGTCGGAATAGTGGCTTTTGAATTTATTTCCGATGCAATTTCTGTGTTTCATCGTCAATAAGAAGGTGCAAGGTATACAGTAAACCTGAAGTGAAGCATCGGAATCTAAATCTGACCTCACAGGAGAAGTTCGAATCATGGAAAGCGTGAGTGTCAGTGCCCTTGTACTTAAGTTGGCATTGTGCCATTTGATTTAAATTCGGGATGCAATTTCTGTGTTTCATCGTCAATAAGAAGGTCCAAGGGATACAGTAAACCTGAATTGAAGCATCGGAATCTAAAACTGGACTCACAGGAGAGGTTCAAATCATTGAAAGTTAGAGTGTCTGTCCTCTTGTAATTAAGTTGGCATTGTGCCTTTTGTATTAAATTCGGATGCAAACTCTGTGTTTCATCGTCAATAAGAAGGTCCAAGGGAAACAGTAAACCTGAAGTGAAGCATCGGAATCTAAAACTGGACTCACTGGAGAAGTTCAAATCATAGAAAGTTAGAGTGTCAGTCCTATTGTACTTAAGTCGGCATTGTGCCTTTTGAATTTAATTCTGATGCAATTTCTGTGTTTCATCGTCAATAAGAAGGTCCAAGAGATACAGTAAACCTGAGGTGAAGCATCGGAATCTAAAACTGGACTCACAGGAGAGGTTCAAATCATAGAAAGTAAGAGTGTCCATCCTCTTGTACTTAAGTCGCCATTGTGATTTTTGTATTAAATTCGGATGCAATTTCTGTGTTTCATCGTCAATAAGAAGGTCCAAGGGATACAGTAAACCTGAAGTGAAACATCGGAATCTAAAACTGGACTCACAGGAGAGGTTCAAATCATAGAAAGTTAGAGTGTCAGTCCTCTTGTACTTAAGTCGGCATTGTACCTTTTGTATTAAATTCGGATGCAAACACTGTGTTTCATCGTCAATTAGAAGGTCCAAGGGATACAGTAAACCTGAAGTGAAGCATCGGAATCTAAAACTGGACTCACAGGAGAGGTTCAAATCATAGAAAGTGAGAGTGTCAGTCCTCTTGTACTTAAGTCGGAATTGTGCCTTTTGAATTTAATTCCGATGCAATTTCTGTGTTTCATCGTCAATAAGAAGGTGCAAGGTATACAGTAAACCTGAAGTGAAGCATCGGAATCTAAATCTGACCTCACAGGAGAAGTTCGAATCATGGAAAGTGAGAGTGTCAGTGCCCTTGTACTTAAGTCGGCATTATACCATTTGTATTAAATTCGGATGCAATTTCTGTGTTTCATCGTCAATAAGAAGGTCCAAGGGATACAGTAAACCTGAAGTGAAGCATCGGAATGTAAAACTGGACTCACAGGATAGGTTCAAATCATAGAAAGTGAGAGTGTCAGTCCCCTTGTACTTAAGTCGCCATTGTCCCTTTTGTATTGAATTCGGATGCAATTTCTGTGTTTCATCGTCAATAAGAAGGTCCAAGGGATACAGTAAACCTGAAGTGAAGCATCGGAATCTAAAACTGGACTCACAGGAGAGGTTCAAATCATAGAAGGTTAGAGTGTCAGTCCTCTTGTAATTAAGTCGGCATTGTGCCTTTTGTATTAAATTCGGATGCAAACTCTGTGTTTCATCGTCAATAAGAAGGTCCAAGGGAAACAGTGAACCTGAAGTGAAGCAACGGAATCTAAAACTGGACTCACTGGAGAAGTTCAAATCATAGAAAGTTAGAGTGTCAGTCCTCTTGTACTTAAGTCGGCATTGTGTCTTTTGAATTTAATTCCGGTGCTATTTCTGTGGTTCATTGTCAATAAGAAGGTCAAAGGGATACAATAAACCTGAAGTGAAGCATCGGAATCTAAAACTGGACTCACAGGAGAGGTTCAAACCATAGAAAGTGAGAGTGTCAGTCCTCTTTTACTTAAGTCGGCATTGTGCGTTTTAAATTTAATTCCGATGCAATTTCTGTGTTTCATCGTCAATAAGAAGGTCAAAGGGATACAGAAAACCTGAAGTGAAGCATCGGAATCTAAAACTGGACTCACAGGAGAGGTTCAAATCATAGAAAGTGAGAGTGTCAGTCCTCTTGTACTTAAGTCACCATTGTGACTTTTGTATTAATTTAGGATGCAATTTCTGTGTTTCATCGTCAATAAGAAGGTCCAAGGGATACAGTAATCCTGAAGTGAAGCATCGGAATCTAAAACTGGACTCACAGGAGAGGTTCAAATCATTGAAAGTTAGAGTGTCAGTCCTCATGTAATTAAGTCGGCATTGTGCCTTTTGTATTAAATTCGGATGCAAACTCTGTGTTTCTTCGTCAATAAGAAGGTCCAAGGGAAACAGTAAACCTGAAGTGAAGCATCGGAATCTAAAACTGGACTCACTGGAGAAGTTCAAATCATAGAAAGTTAGAGTGTCAGTCCTCTTGTACTTAAGTCGGCATTGTGCCATTTGAATTTAATTCTGATGCAATTTCTGTGTTTCATCGTCAGTAAGAAGGTCAAAGGGATACAGTAAACCTGAAGTGAAGCATCGAGATCTAAAACTGTACTCAAAGGAGAGGTTCAAAACAAAGAAAGTGAGAGTGTCAGTCCTCTTTTGCTTAAGTCGGCATTGTTCGTTTTGAATTGAATTCCGATGCAATTTCTGTGTTTCATCGTCAATAAGAAGGTCCAAGGGATACAGTAAACCTGAAGTGAAGCATCGGAATCTAAAACTGGACTCACAGGAGAGGCGCCAATCAATGAATATTAGAGTTTCAGTATTCTTGTACTTAAGACGGCATTTTGCCTTTTGAATTTAATTCGGAAGCAATTTCTGTGTTTCATCGTCAATAAGAAGGTGCAAGGTATACAGTAAACCTGAAGTGAAACATAGGAATCTAAATCTGACCTCACAGGAGAGGTTCGAATCATAGAAGGTGAGAGTGTCAGTCCTCTTGTACTTAAGTCGGCATTGTGCCATTTGTATTAAATTAGGATGCAATTTCTGTGTTTCGTCGTCAATAAAAAGGTCCAAGGGATACAGTAAACCTGAAGTGAAGCATCGGAATCTAAAACTGGACTCACAGGGGAGGTTCAAATCATAGAAAGTGAGAGTGTCAGTCCTCTTGTACTTAAGTCGCCATTGTGCCTTTTGTATTGAATTCGGATGCAATTTCTGTTTTCATCGTCAATGAGAAGGTCCAAGGGATACAGTAAAGCATCGGAATCTATAACTGGACACACAGGAGAGGTTCAAATCATAGAAAGTTAGAGTGTCAGTCCTCTTGTACTTAAGTCGGCATTATGCCTTTTGTATTAAATTCGGATGCAAACTCTGTGTTTCATCGTCAATAAGAAGGTCCAAGGGATACAGTAAACCTGAAGTGAAGCATCGGAATCTAAAACTTGACTCACAGGAGAGGTTCAAATCATAGAAAGTGAGAGTGACAGTCCTCTTGTACTTAAGTCGCCATTGTGCCTTTTGTATTAAATTCGGATGCATTTCTGTGTTTAATCGTCAATAAGAAGTCCAAGGGATACAGTAAACCTGAAGTAAAGCATCGGAATCTAAAACTGGACTCACAGGAGAGGCTCAAGTCATAGAAAGTTAGAGTGTCAGTCCTCTTGTACTTAAGTCGGCATTATGCCTTTTGTATTAAATTCGGATGCAAACTCTGTGTTTCATCGTCAATAAGAAGGTCCAAGGGATACATTAAACCTGAAGTGAAGCATCGGAATCTAAAACTGGACTCACAGGAGAGGTACATATCATAGAAAGTTAGAGTGTCAGTCCTCTTGTACTTAAGTCGGCATTGTGAATTTTGAATTTAATTCCGGTCCTATTTCTGTGGTTCATTGTCAATAAGAAGGTCAAAGAGATACAATAAACCTGAAGTGAAGCATCGGAATCTAAAACTGGACTCACAGGAGAGGTTCAAACCATAGAAAGTGAGAGTGTCAGTCCTCTTTTACTTAAGTCGGCATTGTGCGTTTTAAATTTAATTCCGATGCAATTTCTGTGTTTCATCGTCAATAAGAAGGTCCAAGGGATACAGAAAACCTGAAGTGAAGCATCGGAATCTAAAACTGGACTCACAGGAGAGGTTCAAATCATAGAAAGTGAGAGTGCCAGTCCTCTTGTACTTAAGTCGCCATTGTGCCTTTTGTATTAAATTCGGATGCAGTTTCTGTGTTTAATCGTCAATAAGAATGTCCAAGGGATACAGTAAACCTGAAGTGAAGCATCGGAATCTAAAACTAGACTCACAGGAGAGGTTCAAATCATAGAAAGTGAGAGTGTCAGTCCGCTTGTACTTAAGTCGCCATTGTGCCTTTTGTATTAAATTCGGATGCAGTTTCTGTGTTTAATCTTCAATAAGAAGGACCAACGGATACAGTAAACCTGAAGTGAAGCATCGGAATCTAAAACTGGACTCACAGGAGAGGTTCAAACCATAGAAAGTGAGAGTGTCAGTCCTCTTTTACTTAAGTCGGCATTGTGCGTTTTAAATTTAATTCCGATGCAATTTCTGTGTTTCATCGTCAATAAGAAGGTCCAAGGGATACAGAAAACCTGAAGTGAAGCATCGGAATCTAAAACTGGACTCACAGGAGAGGTTCAAATCATAGAAAGTGAGAGTGCCAGTCCTCTTGTACTTAAGTCGCCATTGTGCCTTTTGTATTAAATTCGGATGCAGTTTCTGTGTTTAATCGTCAATAAGAAGGTCCAAGGGATACAGTAAACCTGAAGTAAAGCATCGGAATCTAAAACTGGACTCACAGGAGAGGTTCAAATCATAGAAAGTTAGAGTGTCAGTCCTCTTGTACTTAAGTCGGCATTATGCCTTTTGTATTAAATTCGGATGCAAACTCTGTGTTTCATCGTCAATAAGAAGGTCCAAGGGATACAGTAAACCTGAAGTGAAGCATCGGAATCTAAAACTGGACTCGCAGGAGAGGTTCAAATCATAGAAAGTGAGAGTGTCAGTCCTCTTGTAATTAAGTCGGCATTGTGACTTTTGTATTAAATTCGGATGCAATTTCTGTGTTTCATCGTCAATAAGAAGGTCCAACAGATACAGTAAACCTGAGGTGAAGCATCGGAATGTAATACTGGACTCACAGGAGAGGTTGAAATCAAAGAAAGTGAGAGTGTCAGTCCTCTTGTACTTAAGTCGGAATAGTGCCTTTTGAATTTATTTCCGATGCAATTTCTGTGTTTCATCGTCAATAAGAAGGTGCAAGGTATACAGTAAACCTGAAGTGAAGCATCGGAATCTAGATCTGACCTCACAGGAGAAGTTCGAATCATGGAAAGTGAGAGTGTCAGTGCCCTTGTACTTAAGTTGGCATTGTGCCATTTGATTTAAATTCGGGATGCAATTTCTGTGTTTCATCGTCAATAAGAAGGTCCAAGGGATACAGTAAACCTGAATTGAAGCATCGGAATCTAAAACTGGACTCACAGGTGAGGTTCAAATCATTGAAAGTTAGAGTGTCTGTCCTCTTGTACTTAAGTCGCCATTGTGCCTTTTGTATTAAATTCGGATGCAGTTTCTGTGTTTAATCGTCAATAAGAAGGTCCAAGGGATACAGTAAACCTGAAGTAAAGCATCCGAATCTAAAACTGGACTCACAGGAGAGGTTCAAATCATAGAAAGTTAGAGTGTCAGTCCTCTTGTACTTAAGTCGGCATTATGCCTTTTGAAATTAATTCTGATGCAATTTCTGTGTTTCATCGTCAATAAGAAGGTCCAAGGGATACAGTAAACCTGAAGTGAAGCATCGGAATCTAAAACTGGACTCACAGGAGAGGTTTAAACCATAGAAAGTGAGAGTGTCAGTCCTCTTTTACTTAAGTCGGCATTGTGCATATTAAATTTAATTCCGATGCAAAATCTGTGTTTCATCGACTATAAGAAGGTCCAAGGGATACAGTAAACCTGAAGTGAAGCATCGGAATCTGAAACTGGACTCACAGGAGAGATTCAAATCATAGAAAGTGAGATTGTCGGTCCTCTTGTACTAAAGTCGCCATTGTGATTTTTGTATTAAATTCGGATGCAATTTCTGTGTTTCATCTTCAATAAGAATGTCCAAGGGATACAGTAAACCTGAAGAGAAGCATCGGAATCTAAAACTGGAATCACAGGAGAGGTGCAAATCATAGAAAGTTAGAGTGTCAGTCCTCTTGTACTTAAGTCAGCATTGTACCTTTTGTATTAAATTCGGATGCAATTTCTGTGTTTCATCGTCAATAAGAAGGTCCAAGGGATACAGTAAACCTGAAGTGAAGCATCGGAATGTAAAACCGGACTCACAGGAGAGGTTCAAATCATAGAAAGTGAGAGTGTCAGTCCTCTTGTACTTAAGTCGGCATTGTGCCTTTTGAATTTAATTCCGATGCAATTTCTGTGTTTATTCGTCAATAAGAAGGTGCAAGGTATACAGTAACCCTGAAGTGAAGCATCGGAATCTAAAACTGGACTCACAGGAGAGGTTCAAATCATAGAAAGTGAGAGTGTTAGTCGTCTTCTACTTAGGTCGGCACTGTGCCTTTTGAACTTAATTCCGAAGCAATTTCTGTGTTTCATCGTCAATAAGAACGTCCAAGGGATACAGTAAACCTGAAGTGTAGCATCGGAACTGGACTCACAGGAGATGTTCAAATCATAGAAAGTGAGAGTGTCAGTCCTCTTGTACTTAAGCCGCCATTGTGATTTTTGTATTAAATTCGAACGCAATTTCTGTGTTTCATCGTCAACAAGAAGGTCCAAGGGATACAGTAAACCTGAAGTGAAGCATCGGAATCTAAAACTGGACTCGCAGGAGAGGTTCAAATCATAGAAAGTGAGAGTGTCAGTCCTCTTGTAATTAAGTCGGCATTGTGACTTTTGTATTAAATTCGGATGCAATTTCTGTGTTTCATCGTCAATAAGAAGGTCCAACAGATACAGTAAACCTGAGGTGAAGCATCGGAATGTAAAACTGGACTCACAGGAGAGGTTGAAATCATAGAAAGTGAGAGTGTCAGTCCTCTTGTACTTAAGTCGGAATAGTGGCTTTTGAATTTATTTCCGATGCAATTTCTGTGTTTCATCGTCAATAAGAAGGTGCAAGGTATACAGTAAACCTGAAGTGAAGCATCGGAATCTAAATCTGACCTCACAGGAGAAGTTCGAATCATGGAAAGCGTGAGTGTCAGTGCCCTTGTACTTAAGTTGGCATTGTGCCATTTGATTTAAATTCGGGATGCAATTTCTGTGTTTCATCGTCAATAAGAAGGTCCAAGGGATACAGTAAACCTGAATTGAAGCATCGGAATCTAAAACTGGACTCACAGGAGAGGTTCAAATCATTGAAAGTTAGAGTGTCTGTCCTCTTGTAATTAAGTTGGCATTGTGCCTTTTGTATTAAATTCGGATGCAAACTCTGTGTTTCATCGTCAATAAGAAGGTCCAAGGGAAACAGTAAACCTGAAGTGAAGCATCGGAATCTAAAACTGGACTCACTGGAGAAGTTCAAATCATAGAAAGTTAGAGTGTCAGTCCTATTGTACTTAAGTCGGCATTGTGCCTTTTGAATTTAATTCTGATGCAATTTCTGTGTTTCATCGTCAATAAGAAGGTCCAAGAGATACAGTAAACCTGAGGTGAAGCATCGGAATCTAAAACTGGACTCACAGGAGAGGTTCAAATCATAGAAAGTAAGAGTGTCCATCCTCTTGTACTTAAGTCGCCATTGTGATTTTTGTATTAAATTCGGATGCAATTTCTGTGTTTCATCGTCAATAAGAAGGTCCAAGGGATACAGTAAACCTGAAGTGAAACATCGGAATCTAAAACTGGACTCACAGGAGAGGTTCAAATCATAGAAAGTTAGAGTGTCAGTCCTCTTGTACTTAAGTCGGCATTGTACCTTTTGTATTAAATTCGGATGCAAACACTGTGTTTCATCGTCAATTAGAAGGTCCAAGGGATACAGTAAACCTGAAGTGAAGCATCGGAATCTAAAACTGGACTCACAGGAGAGGTTCAAATCATAGAAAGTGAGAGTGTCAGTCCTCTTGTACTTAAGTCGGAATTGTGCCTTTTGAATTTAATTCCGATGCAATTTCTGTGTTTCATCGTCAATAAGAAGGTGCAAGGTATACAGTAAACCTGAAGTGAAGCATCGGAATCTAAATCTGACCTCACAGGAGAAGTTCGAATCATGGAAAGTGAGAGTGTCAGTGCCCTTGTACTTAAGTCGGCATTATACCATTTGTATTAAATTCGGATGCAATTTCTGTGTTTCATCGTCAATAAGAAGGTCCAAGGGATACAGTAAACCTGAAGTGAAGCATCGGAATGTAAAACTGGACTCACAGGATAGGTTCAAATCATAGAAAGTGAGAGTGTCAGTCCCCTTGTACTTAAGTCGCCATTGTCCCTTTTGTATTGAATTCGGATGCAATTTCTGTGTTTCATCGTCAATAAGAAGGTCCAAGGGATACAGTAAACCTGAAGTGAAGCATCGGAATCTAAAACTGGACTCACAGGAGAGGTTCAAATCATAGAAGGTTAGAGTGTCAGTCCTCTTGTAATTAAGTCGGCATTGTGCCTTTTGTATTAAATTCGGATGCAAACTCTGTGTTTCATCGTCAATAAGAAGGTCCAAGGGAAACAGTGAACCTGAAGTGAAGCAACGGAATCTAAAACTGGACTCACTGGAGAAGTTCAAATCATAGAAAGTTAGAGTGTCAGTCCTCTTGTACTTAAGTCGGCATTGTGTCTTTTGAATTTAATTCCGGTGCTATTTCTGTGGTTCATTGTCAATAAGAAGGTCAAAGGGATACAATAAACCTGAAGTGAAGCATCGGAATCTAAAACTGGACTCACAGGAGAGGTTCAAACCATAGAAAGTGAGAGTGTCAGTCCTCTTTTACTTAAGTCGGCATTGTGCGTTTTAAATTTAATTCCGATGCAATTTCTGTGTTTCATCGTCAATAAGAAGGTCAAAGGGATACAGAAAACCTGAAGTGAAGCATCGGAATCTAAAACTGGACTCACAGGAGAGGTTCAAATCATAGAAAGTGAGAGTGTCAGTCCTCTTGTACTTAAGTCACCATTGTGACTTTTGTATTAATTTAGGATGCAATTTCTGTGTTTCATCGTCAATAAGAAGGTCCAAGGGATACAGTAATCCTGAAGTGAAGCATCGGAATCTAAAACTGGACTCACAGGAGAGGTTCAAATCATTGAAAGTTAGAGTGTCAGTCCTCATGTAATTAAGTCGGCATTGTGCCTTTTGTATTAAATTCGGATGCAAACTCTGTGTTTCTTCGTCAATAAGAAGGTCCAAGGGAAACAGTAAACCTGAAGTGAAGCATCGGAATCTAAAACTGGACTCACTGGAGAAGTTCAAATCATAGAAAGTTAGAGTGTCAGTCCTCTTGTACTTAAGTCGGCATTGTGCCATTTGAATTTAATTCTGATGCAATTTCTGTGTTTCATCGTCAGTAAGAAGGTCAAAGGGATACAGTAAACCTGAAGTGAAGCATCGAGATCTAAAACTGTACTCAAAGGAGAGGTTCAAAACAAAGAAAGTGAGAGTGTCAGTCCTCTTTTGCTTAAGTCGGCATTGTTCGTTTTGAATTGAATTCCGATGCAATTTCTGTGTTTCATCGTCAATAAGAAGGTCCAAGGGATACAGTAAACCTGAAGTGAAGCATCGGAATCTAAAACTGGACTCACAGGAGAGGCGCCAATCAATGAATATTAGAGTTTCAGTATTCTTGTACTTAAGACGGCATTTTGCATTTTGAATTTAATTCGGAAGCAATTTCTGTGTTTCATCGTCAATAAGAAGGTGCAAGGTATACAGTAAACCTGAAGTGAAACATAGGAATCTAAATCTGACCTCACAGGAGAGGTTCGAATCATAGAAGGTGAGAGTGTCAGTCCTCTTGTACTTAAGTCGGCATTGTGCCATTTGTATTAAATTAGGATGCAATTTCTGTGTTTCGTCGTCAATAAAAAGGTCCAAGGGATACAGTAAACCTGAAGTGAAGCATCGGAATCTAAAACTGGACTCACAGGGGAGGTTCAAATCATAGAAAGTGAGAGTGTCAGTCCTCTTGTACTTAAGTCGCCATTGTGCCTTTTGTATTGAATTCGGATGCAATTTCTGTTTTCATCGTCAATGAGAAGGTCCAAGGGATACAGTAAAGCATCGGAATCTATAACTGGACACACAGGAGAGGTTCAAATCATAGAAAGTTAGAGTGTCAGTCCTCTTGTACTTAAGTCGGCATTATGCCTTTTGTATTAAATTCGGATGCAAACTCTGTGTTTCATCGTCAATAAGAAGGTCCAAGGGATACAGTAAACCTGAAGTGAAGCATCGGAATCTAAAACTTGACTCACAGGAGAGGTTCAAATCATAGAAAGTGAGAGTGACAGTCCTCTTGTACTTAAGTCGCCATTGTGCCTTTTGTATTAAATTCGGATGCATTTCTGTGTTTAATCGTCAATAAGAAGTCCAAGGGATACAGTAAACCTGAAGTAAAGCATCGGAATCTAAAACTGGACTCACAGGAGAGGCTCAAGTCATAGAAAGTTAGAGTGTCAGTCCTCTTGTACTTAAGTCGGCATTATGCCTTTTGTATTAAATTCGGATGCAAACTCTGTGTTTCATCGTCAATAAGAAGGTCCAAGGGATACATTAAACCTGAAGTGAAGCATCGGAATCTAAAACTGGACTCACAGGAGAGGTACATATCATAGAAAGTTAGAGTGTCAGTCCTCTTGTACTTAAGTCGGCATTGTGAATTTTGAATTTAATTCCGGTCCTATTTCTGTGGTTCATTGTCAATAAGAAGGTCAAAGAGATACAATAAACCTGAAGTGAAGCATCGGAATCTAAAACTGGACTCACAGGAGAGGTTCAAACCATAGAAAGTGAGAGTGTCAGTCCTCTTTTACTTAAGTCGGCATTGTGCGTTTTAAATTTAATTCCGATGCAATTTCTGTGTTTCATCGTCAATAAGAAGGTCCAAGGGATACAGAAAACCTGAAGTGAAGCATCGGAATCTAAAACTGGACTCACAGGAGAGGTTCAAATCATAGAAAGTGAGAGTGCCAGTCCTCTTGTACTTAAGTCGCCATTGTGCCTTTTGTATTAAATTCGGATGCAGTTTCTGTGTTTAATCGTCAATAAGAATGTCCAAGGGATACAGTAAACCTGAAGTGAAGCATCGGAATCTAAAACTAGACTCACAGGAGAGGTTCAAATCATAGAAAGTGAGAGTGTCAGTCCGCTTGTACTTAAGTCGCCATTGTGCCTTTTGTATTAAATTCGGATGCAGTTTCTGTGTTTAATCTTCAATAAGAAGGACCAACGGATACAGTAAACCTGAAGTGAAGCATCGGAATCTAAAACTGGACTCACAGGAGAGGTTCAAACCATAGAAAGTGAGAGTGTCAGTCCTCTTTTACTTAAGTCGGCATTGTGCGTTTTAAATTTAATTCCGATGCAATTTCTGTGTTTCATCGTCAATAAGAAGGTCCAAGGGATACAGAAAACCTGAAGTGAAGCATCGGAATCTAAAACTGGACTCACAGGAGAGGTTCAAATCATAGAAAGTGAGAGTGCCAGTCCTCTTGTACTTAAGTCGCCATTGTGCCTTTTGTATTAAATTCGGATGCAGTTTCTGTGTTTAATCGTCAATAAGAAGGTCCAAGGGATACAGTAAACCTGAAGTAAAGCATCGGAATCTAAAACTGGACTCACAGGAGAGGTTCAAATCATAGAAAGTTAGAGTGTCAGTCCTCTTGTACTTAAGTCGGCATTATGCCTTTTGTATTAAATTCGGATGCAAACTCTGTGTTTCATCGTCAATAAGAAGGTCCAAGGGATACAGTAAACCTGAAGTGAAGCATCGGAATCTAAAACTGGACTCACAGGAGAGGTACAAATCATAGAAAGTTAGAGTGTCAGTCCTCTTGTACTTAAGTCGGCATTGTGCCTTTTGATTTGAATTCCGGTGCTATTTCTGTGGTTCAATGTCAATAAGAAGGTCCAAGGGATACAGTAAACCTGAAGTGAAGCATCGGAATCTAAAACTGGACTCACAGGAGAGGTTCAAATCACAGAAAGTGAGAGTGTCAGTCCTCTTGTACTTAAGTCGGCATTGTGCCTTTTGAATTTAATTCCGATGCAATTTCTGTGTTTAATCGTCAATAAGAAGGTGCAAGGTATACAGTAACCCTGAAGTGAAGCATCGGAATCTAAAACAGGACTCACAGGAGAGGTTCAAATCATAGAAAGTGAGAGTGTTAGTCGTCTTCTACTTAGGTCGGCACTGTGCCTCTAGAATTTAATTCCGAAGCAATTTCTGTGTTTCATCGTCAATAAGAACGTCCAAGGGATACAGTAAACCTGAAGTGAAGCATTGGAATCTAAAACTGGGCTCACAGGTGAGATTCATATAATAGAAAGTTAGAGTGTCACTCCGCTTGTACTTTAGTCGGTAATGCGCCTTCTGTATTAAATTCGGATGCAATTTCTGTGTTTCATCGTCAATAAGATGGTCCAAGGGATACAGTAAACCTGAAGTGAAACATCGGAATCTAAATCTGACCTCATAGGAGAGGTTCGAAGCATAGAAAGTGAGGGTGTCAGTCCTCTCGTACTTAAGTCGGCATTGTGCCATTTGTATTAAATTCGGATGCAATTTCTGTGTTTCATCGTCAAGAAGAAGGTCCAAGGGATACAGTAAACCTGAAGTGAAGCATCGGAATCTAAAACTGGACTCACAGGAGAGGTTCAAATCATAGAAAGTTAGAGTGTCAGTCCTCTTGTAATTAAGTCGGCATTGTGCCTTTTGTATTAAATTCGGATGCAATTTCTGTGTTTCATCGTCAATAAGAAGGTCCAACAGATGCAGTAAACCTGAGGTGAAGCATCGGAATCTAAAACTGGACTCACAGGAGAGGTTCAAATCATAGAGAGTGAGAGTGTCAGTCCTCTTGTACTTAAGTCGGAATTGTGCCTTTTGAATTTAATTCCGATGCAATTTCTGTGTTTCATCGTCAATAAGAAGGTACAAGGTATACAATAAACCTGAAGTGAAGCATCGGAATCTAAATCTGACCTCACAGGAGAAGTTCGAATCATGGAAAGTGAGAGTGTCAGTGCCCTTGTACTTAAGTCGGCATTGTGCCTTTTGTATTAAATTCGGATGCAATTTCTGTGTTTCATCGTCAATAAGAAGGTCCAAGGGATACAGTAAACCTGAAGTGAAGCATCGGAATCTAAAACTGGACTCACAGGAGAGGTTCAAATCATTGAAAGTTAGAGTGTCTGTCCTCTTGTAATTTGTCGGCATTGTGCCTTTTGTATTAAATTCGGATGCAAACTCTGTGTTTCATCGTCAATATGCAGGTCCAAGGGAAACAGTAAACCTGAAGTGAAGCATCGGAATCTAAAACTGGACTCACTGGAGAAGTTCAAATCATAGAAAGTTAGAGTGTCAGTCCTCTTGTACTTAAGTCGGCATTGTGCCATTTGAATTTAATTCTGATGCAATTTCTGTGTTTCATCGTCAATAAGAAGGTCAAAGGGATACAGTAAACCTGAAGTGAAGCATCGAAATCTAAAACTGGACTCACAGGAGAGGTTCAAAACAAAGAAAGTGAGAGTGTCAGTCCTCTTTTGCATAAGTCGGCATTGTTCGTTTTGAATTTAATTCCGATGCAATTTCTGTGTTTCATCGTCAATAAGAAGGTCCAAGGGATACTGTAAACCTGAAGTGAAGCATCGGAATCTAAAACTGGACTCACTGGAGAAGTTCATATCATAGAAAGTTAGAGTGTCAGTCCTGTTGTACTTCAGTCGGCATTGTGCCATTTGAATTTAGTTCTGATGCAATTTCTGTGTTTCATCGTCAATAAGAAGGTCAAAGGGATACAGTAAACCTGAAGTGAAGCATCGAAATCTAAAACTGGACTCACAGGAGAGGTTCAAAACAAAAAAAGTGAGAGTGTCAGTCCTCTTTTGCTTAAGTCGGCATTGTTCGTTTTGAATTTAATTCCGATGCAATTTCTGAGTTTCATCGTCAATAAGTAGGTGCAAGGTATACAGTAAACCTGAAGTGAAGCATCGGAATCTAAATCTGACCTCACAGGAGAGGTTCGAATCATAGAAGGTGAGAGTGTCAGTCCTCTTGTACTTAAGTCGGCATTGTGCCATTTGTATTAAATTAGGATGCAATTTCTGTGTTTCGTCGTCAATACGAAGGTCCAAGGGATACAGTAAACCTGAAGTGAAGCATCGGAATCTAAATCTGGACTCACAGGGGAGGTTCAAATCATAGAAACTGAGAGTGTCAGTCCTCTTGTACTTAAGTCGCCATTGTGCCTTTTGTATTAAATTCGGATGCAATTTCTGTTTTCATCGTCAATAAGAAGGTCCAAGGGATACAGTAAACCTGAAGTAAAGCATCGGAATCTAAAACGGGACACACAGGAGAGGTTCAAATCATAGAAAGTTAGAGTGTCAGTCTTCTTGTACTTAAGTCTTCATTATGCCTTTTGTATTAAATTCGGATGCAAACTCTGTGTTTCATCGTCAATAAGAAGGTCCAAGGGATACAGTAAACCTGAAGTGAAGCATCGGAATCTAAAACTTGACCCACAGGAGATTCAAATCATAGGAAGTGAGAGTGTCAGTCCTCTTGTACTTAAGTCGCCATTGTGCCTTTTGTATTAAAATCGGATGCATTTCTGTGTTTAATCGCCAATAAGAAGGTCCAAGCGATACAGTAAACCTGAAGTAAAGCATCGGAATCTAAAACTGGACTCACAGGAGAGGCTCAATTCATAGAAAGTTAGAGTGTCAGGCCTCTTGTACTTAAGTCGGCATTATGCCTTTTGTATTAAATTCGGATGCAAACTCTGTGTTTCATCGTCAATAAGAAGGTCCAAGGGATACAGTAAACCTGAAGTGAAGCATCGGAATCTAAAACTGGACTCACAGGAGAGGTACAAATCATAGAAAGTTAGAGTGTCGGTCCTCTTGTACTTAAGTCGGCATTGTGCCTTTTGAATTTAATTCCGGTGCTATTTCTGTGGTTCATTGTCAATAAGAAGGTCAAAGGGATACAATAAACCTGAAGTGAAGCATCGGAATCTAAAACTGGACTCACAGGAGAGGTTCAATCCATAGAAAGTGAGAGTGTCAGTCCTCTTTTACTTAAGTCAGCATTGTGCGTTTTAAATTTAATTCCGTTGCAATTTCTGTGTTTCATCGTCATTAAGAAGGTCCAAGGGATACAGAAAACCTGAAGTGAAGCATCGGAATCTAAAACTGGACTCACAGGAGAGGTTCAAATCATAGAAAGTGTGAGTGTCTGTCCTCTTGTACTTAAGTCACCATTGTGACTTTTGTATTAATTTAGGATGCAATTTCTGTGTTTCATCGTCAATAAGAAGGTCCAAGAGATACAGTAAACCTGAGGTGAAGCATCGGAATCTAAAACTGGACTCACAGGAGAGGTTCAAATCATAGAAAGTAAGAGTGTCAGACCTCTTGTAATTAAGTCGGCGTTGCGCCTTTTGTATTAAATTCGGATGCAAACTCTGCGTTTCATCGTCAATAAGAAGGTCCAAGGGAAACAGTAAACCTGAAGTGAAGCATCGGAATCTAAAACTGGACTCACTGGAGAAGTTCAAATCATAGAAAGTTAGAGTGTCAGTCCTCTTGTACTTAAGTCGGCATTGTGCCATTTGAATTTATTTCTGATGCAATTTCTGTGTTTCATCGTCAATAAGAAGGTCAAAGGGATACAGTAAACCTGAAGTGAAGCATCGAAATCTAAAACTGGACTCACAGGAGAGGTTCAAAACAAAGAAAGTGAGAGTGTCAGTCCACTTTTGCTTAAGTCGGCATTGTTCGTTTTGAATTGAATTCCGATGCAATTTCTGTGCTTCATCGTCAATAAGAAGGTCCAAGGGATACAGTAAACCAGAAGTGAAGCATCGGAATCTAAAACTGGACTCACAGGAGAGGTGCCAATCATAGAAAGTTAGAGTGTCAATATTCTTGTACTTAAGACGGCATTGTGCCTTTTGAATTTAATTCCGATGCAATTTCTGTGTTTCATCGTCAATAAGAAGATGCAAGGTATACAGTAAACCTGAAGTGAAGCATTGGAATCTAAATCTGACCTCACAGGAGAGGTTCGAATCATAGAAGGTGAGAGTATCAGTCCTCTTGTACTTAAGTCAGCACTGTGCCATTTGTATTAAATTAGGATGCAATTTCTGTGTTTCGTCGACAATAAGAATGTCCAAGGGATACAGTAAACCTGAAGTGAAGCATCGGAATCCAAAACTGGGCTCACAGGAGAGATTCAAATCATAGAAAGTGAGATTGTCGGTCCTCTTGTAATAAAGTCACCATTGTGATTTTTGTATTAAATTCGGATGCAATATATGTGTTTCATCGTCAATTAGAAGGTCCAAGGGATACAGTAAACCTGAAGTGAAGCATCGGAATCTAAAACTGGACTCACAGGAGAGGTTCAAATCATAGAAACTGAGAGTGTCAGTCCTCTTGTACTTAAGTCGGCATTGTGCCTTTTGAATTTATTTCCGATGCAATTTCTGTGTTTAATCGTCAATAAGAAGGTGCAAGGTATACAGTAAACCTGAAGTGAAGCATCGGAATCTAAAACTGGACTCACAGGAGAGGTTCAAATCATAGAAAGTGAGAGTGTTAGTCGTCTTCTACTTAGGTCGGCACTGTACCTATAGAATTTAATTCCGAAGCAATTTCTGTGTTTCATCGTCAATAAGAACGTCCAAGGGATACAGTAAACCTGAAGTGAAGCATCGGTATCTAAAACTGGACTCACAGGAGAGGTGCCAATCATAGAAAGTTAGAGTGTCAGATTTCTTGTACTTAAGACGGCATTCTGCCTTTTGTATTTAATTCCGATGCAATTTCTGTGTTTCATCGTCAATAAGAAGGTGCGAGGTATACAGTAAACCTGAAGTGAAGCATCGGAATCTAAATCTGACCTCACAGGAGAGGTTCGAATCATAGAAGGTGAGAGTGTCAGTTCTCTTGTACTTAAGTCGCCATTGTGCGTTTTGTATTAAATTCGGATGCATTTCTGTGTTTAATCGTCAATAAGAAGGTCCAAGGGATACAGTAAACCTGAAGTAAAGAATCGGTATCTAAAACTGGACTCACAGGAGAGGCTCAATTCATAGAAAGTTAGAGTGTCAGTCCTCTTGTACTTAAGTCGGTATTATGCCTTTTGTATTAAATTCGGATGCAAACTCTGTGTTTCATCGTCAATAAGAAGGTCCAAGGGATACAGTAAACCTGAAGTGAAGCATCGGAATCTAAAACTGGACTCACAGGAGAGGTACAAATCATAGAAAGTTAGATTGTCAGTCCTCTTGTACTTAAGTCGGCATTGTGCCTTTTGAATTTAATTCAGGTGCTATTTGTGTGGTTCATTGTCAATAAGATGGTCAAAGGGATACAATAAACCTGAAGTGAAGCATCGGAATCTAAAACTGGACTCACAGGAGAGGTTCAAACCATAGAAAGTGAGAGTGTCAGTCCTCTTTTACTTAAGTCGGCATTGTGCGTTTTAAATTTAATTCCGATGCAATATCTGTGTTTCATCGTCAATAAGAAGGTCCAAGGGATACAGAAAACCTGAAGTGAAGCATCGGAATCTAAAACTGGACTCACAGGAGAGGTTCAAATCATAGAAAGTGAGAGTGTCAGTCCTCTTGTACTTAAGTCACCATTGTGCCTTTTGTATTAAATTCGGATGCAATTTCTGTGTATAATCGTCAATAAGAAGGTCCAAGGGATACAGTAAACCTGAAGTGAAGCATCGGAATCTAAAACTGGACTCACAGGAGAGGTTCAAATCATTGAAAGTTAGAGTGTCAGTCCTCTTGTAATTAAGTCGGCATTGTGCCTTTTGTATTAAATCTGGATGCAAACTCTGTGTTTCATCGTCAATAAGAAGGTCCAAGGGAAACAGTAAACCTGAAGTGAAGCATCGGAATCTAAAACTGGACTCACTGGAGAAGTTCAAATCATAGAAAGTTAGAGTGTCAGTCCTCTTGTACTTAAGTCGGCATTGTGCCATTTGAATTTATTTCTGATGCAATTTCTGTGTTTTTTATCGTCAATAAGAAGGTCAAAGGGATACAATAAACCTGAAGTGAAGCATCGGAATCTAAAACTGGACTCACAGGAGAGGTTCAAACCATAGAAAGTGAGAGTGTCAGTCCTCTTTTGCTTAAGTCAGCATTGTTCGTTTTGAATAGAATTCCGGTGCTATTTCTGTGTTTCATTGTCAATAAGAAGGTCCAAGGGATACAATAAACCTGAAGTGAAGCATCGGAATCTAAAACTGGACTCACAGGAGAGGTTCAAACCACAGAAAGTGAGAGTGTCAGTCCTCTTTTACTTAAGTCGGCATTGTGCGTATTAAATTTAATTGCGATGCAATATCTTTGTATCATAAAAAGGTCCAAGGGATACAGTAAACCTGAAGTGAAGCATCGGAATCTAAAACTGGACTCACAGGAGAGATTCAAATCATAGAAAGTGAGATTGTCGGTCCTCTTGTAATAAAGTCACCATTGTGATGTTTGTATTAAATTCGGATGCAATTTCTGTTTTCATCGTCAGTAAGAAGGTCCAAGGGATACAGTAAACCTGAAGTGAAGCATCGGAATCTAAAACTGGACTCACAGGAGAGGTGCCAATCATAGAAAGTTAGAGTGTCAGAATTCTTGTACATAAGACGGCATTGTGCCTTTTGAATTTAATTCCGATGTAATTTCTGTGTTTCATCGTCAATAAGAAGGTGCAAGGTATACAGTAAACCTGAAGTGAAGCATCGGAATCTAAATCTGACCTCACAAGAGAGGTTCGAATCATAGAAGGTGAGAGTGTCAGTCCTCTTGTACTTAAGTCGCCATTGTGCCTTTTGTATTAAATTCGGATGCAATTTCTGTTTTCATCGTCAGTAAGAAGGTCCAAGGGATACAGTAAACCTGAAGTAAAGCATCGGAATCTAAAACTGGACACACAGGAGAGGTTCAAATCATAGAAAGTTAGAGTGTAAGTCCTCTTGTACTTAAGTCGGCATTATGCCTTTTGTATTAAATTCGGATGCAAACTCTGTGATTCATCGTCAATAAGAAGGTCCAAGGGATACAGTAAACCTGAAGTGAAGCATCGGAATCTAAAACTTGACTCACAGGAGCGGTTCAAATCATAGAAAGTGAGAGTGTCAGTCCTCTTGTACTTAAGTCGCCATTGTGCCTTTTGTATTACATTCGGATGCATTTCTGTGTTTAATCGTCAATAAGAAGGTCCAAGGGATCCAGTAAACCTGAAGTAAAGCATCGGTATCTAAAACTGGACTCACAGGAGAGGCTCAATTCATAGAAAGTTAGAGTGTCAGTCCTCTTTTACTTAAGTCGGCATTGTGCGTTGTAAATTTAATTCCGATCTAATTTCTGTGTTTTATCGTCATTAAGAAGGTCCAAGGGATAGAGAAAACCTGAAGTGAAGCATCGGAATCTAAAACTGGACTCAATGGAGAGGTTCAAATCATAGAAAGGGTGAGTGTCAGTCCTCTTGTACTTAAGTCACCATTGTGACTTTTGTATTAATTTCGGTTGCAATTTCTGTGTTTCATGGTCAATAACAAGGTCCAAGTGATACAGTAAACCTGAAGTGAAGCATCGGAATCTAAAACTGGACTCACAGGATAGGTTCAAATCATAGAAAGTGAGAGTGTCAGTCCCCTTGTACTTAAGTCGCCATTGTGCCTTTTGTATTAAATTCGGATGCAATTTCTGTGTTTCATCGTCAATAAGAAGGTCCAAGGGATACAGTAAACCTGAAGTGAAGCATAGGAATCTAAAACTGGACTCACAGGAGAGGTCCAAATCATTAAAAGTTAGAGTGTCAGACCTCTTGTAATTAAGTCGGCATTGTGCCTTTTGTATTAAATTCGGATGCAAACTCTGCGTTTCATCGTCAATAAGAAGGTCCAAGGGAAACAGTAAACCTGTAGTGAAGCTTCGGAATCTAAAACTGGACTCACTGGAGAAGTTCAAATCATAGAAAGTTAGAGTGTCAGTCCTCTTGTACTTAAGTCGGCATTGTGCCATTTGAATTTATTTCTGATGCAATTTCTGTGTTTCATCGTCAATAAGAAGGTCAAAGGGATACAGTAAACCTGAAGTGAAGCATCGAAATCTAAAACTGGACTCACAGGAGAGGTTCAAAAACAAAGAAAGTGAGAGTGTCAGTCCTCTTTTGCTTAAGTCGGCATTGTTCGTTTTGAATTGAATTCCGATGCAATTTCTGTGCTTCATCGTCAATAAGAAGGTCCAAGGGATACAGTAAACCTGAAGTGAAGCATCGGAATCTAAATCTGACCTCACAGGAGAGGTTCGAATCATAGAAGGTGAGAGTGTCAGTCCTCTTGTACTTAAGTCGGCATTATGCCTTTTGTATTAAATTCGATGCAAACTCTGTGTTTCATCGTCAATAAGAAGGTCCAAGGGATACAGTAAACCTGAAGTGAAGCATCGGAATCTAAAACTGGACTCACAGGAGAGGTACAAATCATAGAAAGTTAGAGTGTCAGTCCTCTTGTACTTAAGTCGGCACTGTGCGTATTAAATTTAATTCCGATGCAATATCTTTGTTTCATCGTCTATAAAAAGGTCCAAGGGATACAGTAAACCTGAAGTGAAGCATCGGAATCTAAAACTGGACTCACAGGAGATATTCAAATCATAGAAAGTGACATTGTCGGTCCTCTTGTAATAAAGTCACTATTGTGATTTTTGTATTAAATTCGGATGCAATTTCTGTGTTTCATCGTCAATAAGAAGGTCCAAGGGATACATTAAACCTGAAGTGAAGCATCGGAATCTAAAACTGGACTCACAGGAGAGGTGCAAATCATAGAAAGTTAGAGTGTCAGAATTCTTGTACTTAAGACGGCATTGAGCCTTTTGAATTTAACTCCGATGCAATTTCTGTGTTTCATCGTCAATAAGAAGGTGCAAGGTATACAGTAAACCTGAAGTAAAGCATCGGTATCTAAACTGGACTCACAGGAGAGGCTCAATTCATAGAAAGTTAGAGTGTAAGTCCTCTTGTACTTAAGTCGGTATTATGCCTTTTGTATTAAATTCAGGTGCAAACTCTGTGTTTCATCGTCAATAAGAAGGTCCAAGGGATACAGTAAACCTGAAGTGAAGCATCGGAATCTAAAACTGGACTCACAGGAGAGGTACAAATCATAGAAAGTTAGAGTGTCAGTCCTCTTGTTCTTAAGTCGGCATTGTGCCTTTTGAATTTAATTCCGGTGCTATTTCTGTGGTTCATTGTCAATAAGATGGTCAAAGGGATGCAATAAACCTGAAGTGAAGCATCGGAATCTAAAACTGGACTCACAGGAGAGGTTCAAACCATAGAAAGTGAGAGTGTCAGTCCTCTTTTACTTAGGCCTGCATTCTGCGTTTTAAATTTAATTCCGATGCAATATCTGTGTTTCATCATCAATAAGAAGGTCAAAGGGATACAGAAAACCTGAAGTGAAGCATCGGAATCTAAAACTGGACTCACAGGAGAGGTTCAAATCATAGAAAGTGAGGGTGTCAGTCCTCTTGTACTTAGGTCACCATTGTGACTTTCGTATTAATTTGGGATGCAATTTCTGTGTTTCATCGTCAATAAGAAGGTCCAAGGGATACAGTAAACCTGAATTGAAGCATTGGAATCTAAAACTGGACTCACAGGATAGGTTCAAATCATAGAAAGTGAGAGTGTCAGTCCCCTTGTACTTAAGTCGCTTTTGTGCCTTTTGTATGAAATTCGGATGCAATTTCTGTGTTTCATCGTAAATAAGAAGCTCCAAGGGATACAGTAAACCTGAAGGGAAGCATCGGAATCCTAAACTGGACTCACAGGAGAGGTTCAAATCATTGAAAGTTAGACTGTCAGTCCTCTTGTAATTAAGTCGGCATTGTGCCTTTTGTATTAAATTCGGATGCAAACTCTGTGTTTCATCGTCAATAAGAAGGTTCAAGGGAAACAGTAAACCAACCTGAAGTGAAGCATCGGAATCTAAAACTGGACTCACTGGAGAAGTTCAAATCATAGAAAGTTAGAGTGTCAGTCCTCTTGTACTTAAGTCGGCATTGTGCCATTTGAATTTATTTCTGATGGAATTTCTGGGTTTTTTATCGTCAATAAGAAGGTCAAAGGGATACAGTAAACCTGAAGTGAAGCATCGAAATCTAAAACTGGACTCACAGGAGAGATTCAAAACAAAGAAAGTGAGAGTGTCAGTCCTCTTATGCTGAAGTCGGCATTGTTCGTTTTGAATAGAATTCCGGTGCTATTTCTGAGGTTCATTGTCAATAAGAAGGTCCAAGGGATACAATAAACCTGAAGTGAAGCATCGGAATCTAAAACTGGACTCACTGGAGAGGTTCAAACCATAGAAAGTGAGAGTGTCAGTCCTCTTTTACTTAAGTCGGCATTGTGCGTATTAAATTTCATTCCGATGCAATATCTTTGTATCATCGTCTATAAAAAGGTCCAAGGGATACAGTAAACCTGAAGTGAAGCATCGGAATCTAAAACTGGACTCACAGGAGAGATTCAAATCATAGAAAGTGAGATTGTCGGTCCTCTTGTAATAAAGTCACCATTGTGATTTTTGTATTAAATTCGGATGCAATTTCTGTGTTTCATCGTCAATAAGAAGGTCCAAGGGATACAGTAAACCTGAAGTGAAGCATCGGAATCTAAAACTGGACTCACAGGAGAGGTGCAAATCATAGAAAGTTAGAGTGTCAGTCCTCTTGTACTTAAGTCAGCACTGTACCTTTTGTATTAAATTCGGATGCAATTTCTGTGTTTCATCGTCTATAAGAAGGTCCAAGGGATACAGCAAACCTGAAGTGAAGCATCGGAATGTAAAACTGGACTCACAGGAGAGGTTCAAATCATAGAAACAGACAGTGTCAGTCCTCTTGTACTTAAGTCGGCATTGTGCCTTTTGAATTCAATTCCGATGCAACTTCTGTGTTTTATCGTCAATAAGAAGGTGCAAGGTATACAGTAACCCTGAAGTGAAGCATCGGAATCTAAAACTGGACTCACAGGAGAAGTTCAAATCATAGAAAGTGAGAGTGTTAGTCGTCTTCTACTTAGGTCGGCATTGTGCCTTTAGAATTTAATTCCGAAGCAATGTCTGTGTTTCATCGTCAATAAGAACTTCCAAGGGATACAGTAAACCTGAAGTGAAGCATCGGAATATAAAACTGGACTCACAGGAGAGGTGTCAATCATAGAAAGTTAGAGTGTCAGAATTCTTGTACTTAAGACGGCATTGTGCCTTTTGAATTTAATTCCGATGCAATTTCTGTGTTTCATCGTCAATAAGAAGGTGCAAGGTATACAGTAAACCTGAAGTGAAGCATCGGAATCTAAATCTGACCTCACAGGAGAGGTTCGAATCATAGAAGGTGAGAGTGTCAGTCCTCTTGTACTTAAGTCGCCATTGTGCCTTTTGTATTAAATTCGGATGCAATTTCTGTTTTCATCGTCAGTAAGAAGGTCCAAGGGATACGGTAAACCTGAAGTAAAGCATTGGAATCTAAAACTGGACACACAGGAGAGGTTCAAATCATAGTAAGTTAGAGTGTAAGTCCTCTTGTACTTAAGTCGGCATTATGCATTTTGTATTAAATTCGGATGCAAACTCTGTGTTTCATCGTCAATAAGAAGGTCCAAGGGATACAGTAAACCTGAAGTGAAGCATCGGAATCTAAAACTTGACTCACAGGAGAGGTTCAAATCATAGAAAGTGAGAGTGTCAGTCCTCTTGTACTTAAGTCGCCATTGTGCCTTTTGTATTAAATTCGGATGCATTTCTGTGTTTAATCGTCAATAAGAAGGTCCAAGGGATACAGTAAACCTGAAGTAAAGCATCGGTATCTAAAACTGGACTCACAGGAGAGGCTCAATTCATAGAAAGTTAGAGTGTCAGTCCTCTTGTACTTAAGTCGGCATTATGCCTTTTGTATTAAATTCGGATGCAAACTCTGTGTTTCATCGTCAATAAGAAGGTCCAAGGGATACAGTAAACCAGAAGTGAAGCATCGGAATCTAAAACTGGACTCACAGGAGAGGTACAAATCATAGAAAGTTAGAGTGTCAGTCCTCTTGTACTTAAGTCGGCATTGTGCCTTTTGAATTTAATTCGGGTGCTATTTCTGTGGTTCATTGTCAATAAGAAGGTCAAAGGGATACAATAAACCTGAAGTGAAGCATCGGAATCTAAAACTGGACTCACAGGAGAGGTTCAAACCATAGAAAGTGAGAGTATCAGTCCTCTTTTACTTAAGCCGGCATTGTGCGTTTTAAATTTAATTCCGATGCAATATCTGTGTTTCATCATCAATAAGAAGGTCCAAGGGATACAGAAAACCTGAAGTGAAGCATCGGAATCTAAAACTGGACTCACAGGAGAGATTCAAATCATAGAAAGTGAGATTGTCGGTCCTCTTGTAATAAAGTCACCATTGTGATGTTTGTATTAAATTCGGATGCAATTTCTGTTTTCATCGTCAGTAAGAAGGTCCAAGGGATACAGTAAACCTGAAGTGAAGCATCGGAATCTAAAACTGGACACACAGGAGAGGTGCCAATCATAGAAAGTTAGAGTGTCAGAATTCTTGTACATAAGACGGCATTGTGCCTTTTGAATTTAATTCCGATGTAATTTCTGTGTTTCATCGTCAATAAGAAGGTGCAAGGTATACAGTAAACCTGAAGTGAAGCATCGGAATCTAAATCTGACCTCACAAGAGAGGTTCGAATCATAGAAGGTGAGAGTGTCAGTCCTCTTGTACTTAAGTCGCCATTGTGCCTTTTGTATTAAATTCGGATGCAATTTCTGTTTTCATCGTCAGTAAGAAGGTCCAAGGGATACAGTAAACCTGAAGTAAAGCATCGGAATCTAAAACTGGACACACAGGAGAGGTTCAAATCATAGAAAGTTAGAGTGTATGTCCTCTTGTACTTAAGTCGGCATTATGCCTTTTGTATTAAATTCGGATGCAAACTCTGTGATTCATCGTCAATAAGAAGGTCCAAGGGATACAGTAAACCTGAAGTGAAGCATCGGAATCTAAAACTTGACTCACAGGAGCGGTTCAAATCATAGAAAGTGAGAGTGTCAGTCCTCTTGTACTTAAGTCGCCATTGTGCCTTTTGTATTACATTCGGATGCATTTCTGTGTTTAATCGTCAATAAGAAGGTCCAAGGGATCCAGTAAACCTGAAGTAAAGCATCGGTATCTAAAACTGGACTCACAGGAGAGGCTCAATTCATAGAAAGTTAGAGTGTCAGTCCTCTTTTACTTAAGTCGGCATTGTGCGTTGTAAATTTAATTCCGATCTAATTTCTGTGTTTTATCGTCATTAAGAAGGTCCAAGGGATAGAGAAAACCTGAAGTGAAGCATCGGAATCTAAAACTGGACTCACAGGAGAGGTTCAAATCATAGAAAGGGTGAGTGTCAGTCCTCTTGTACTTAAGTAACCATTGTGACTTTTGTATTAATTTCGGTTGCAATTTCTGTGTTTCATGGTCAATAACAAGGTCCAAGGGATACAGTAAACCTGAAGTGAAGCATCGGAATCAAAAACTGGACTCGCAGGATAGGTTCAAATCATAGAAAGTGAGAGTGTCAGTCCCCTTGTACTTAAGTCGCCATTGTGCCTTTTGTATTAAATTCGGATGCAATTTCTGTGTCTCATCGTCAATAAGAAGGTCCAAGGGATACAGTAAACCTGAAGTGAAGCATAGGAATCTAAAACTGGACTCACAGGAGAGGTCCAAATCATTAAAAGTTAGAGTGTCAGACCTCTTGTAATTAAGTCGGCATTGTGCCTTTTGTATTAAATTCGGATGCAAACTCTGCGTTTCATCGTCAATAAGAAGGTCCAAGGGAAACAGTAAACCTGTAGTGAAGCTTCGGAATCTAAAACTGGACTCACTGGAGAAGTTCAAATCATAGAAAGTTAGAGTGTCAGTCCTCTTGTACTTAAGTCGGCATTGTGCCATTTGAATTTATTTCTGATGCAATTTCTGTGTTTCATCGTCAATAAGAAGGTCAAAGGGATACAGTAAACCTGAAGTGAAGCATCGAAATCTAAAACTGGACTCACAGGAGAGGTTCAAAAACAAAGAAAGTGAGAGTGTCAGTCCTCTTTTGCTTAAGTCGGCATTGTTCGTTTTGAATTGAATTCCGATGCAATTTCTGTGCTTCATCGTCAATAAGAAGGTCCAAGGGATACAGTAAACCTGAAGTGAAGCATCGGAATCTAAAACTGGACTCACAGGAGAGGTGCCAATCATAGAAAGTTAGAGTGTCAGTATTCTTGTACTTAAGACGGCATTTTGCCTTTTGAATTTAATTCCGATGCAATTTCTGTGTTTCATCGTCAATAAGAAGGTGCAAGGTATACAGTAAACCTGAAGTGAAGCATCGGAATCTAAATCTGACCTCACAGGAGAGGTTCGAATCATAGAAGGTGAGAGTGTCAGTCCTCTTGTACTTAAGTTGGCATTGTGCCATTAGTATTAAATTAGGATGCAATTTCTGTGTTTCGTCGTCAATAAGAATGTCCAAGGGATGCAGTAAACCTGAAGTGAAGCATCGGAATCTAAAACTGGACTCACAGGGGAGGTTCAAATCATAGAAAGTGAGAGTGTCAGTCCTCTTGTACTTAAGTCGCCATTGTGCCTTTTGTATTAAATTCGGATGCAATTTCTGTTTTCATCGTCAATAAGAAGGTCCAAGGGATACATTAAACCTAAAGTAAAGCATCGGAATCTAAAACTGGACACACAGGAGAGGTTCAAATCATAGAAAGTTAGAGTGTCAGTCCTCTTGTACTTAAGTCGGCATTGTGCCTTTTGTATTAAATTCGGATGCATTTCTGTGTTTAATCGTCAATAAGAAGGTCCAAGGGATACAGTAAACCTGAAGTAAAGCACCGGAATCTAAAACTGGACTCACAGGAGAGGCTCAAATCATAGAAAGTTAGAGTGTCAGTCCTCTTGTACTTAAGTCGGCATTATGCCTTTTGTATTAAATTCGATGCAAACTCTGTGTTTCATCGTCAATAAGAAGGTCCAAGGGATACAGTAAACCTGAAGTGAAGCATCGGAATCTAAAACTGGACTCACAGGAGAGGTACAAATCATAGAAAGTTAGAGTGTCAGTCCTCTTGTACTTAAGTCGGCACTGTGCGTATTAAATTTAATTCCGATGCAATATCTTTGTTTCATCGTCTATGAAAAGGTCCAAGGGATACAGTAAACCTGAAGTGAAGCATCGGAATCTAAAACTGGACTCACAGGAGATATTCAAATCATAGAAAGTGACATTGTCGGTCCTCTTGTAATAAAGTCACTATTGTGATTTTTGTATTAAATTCGGATGCAATTTCTGTGTTTCATCGTCAATAAGAAGGTCCAAGGGATACATTAAACCTGAAGTGAAGCATCGGAATCTAAAACTGGACTCACAGGAGAGGTGCAAATCATAGAAAGTTAGAGTGTCAGTCCTCTTGTACTTAAGTCAGCATTGTACCTTTTGTATTAAATTCGGATGCAATTTCTGTGTTTCATCGTCAATAATAAGGTCCGAGGGATACAGTAAACCTGAAGTGAAGCATCGGTATGAAAAACTGGACTCACAGGAGAGGTTCAAATCATAGAAACTGAGAGTGTCAGTCCTCTTGTACTTAAGTCGGCATTGTGCCTTTTGAATTTATTTCCGATGCAATTTCTGTGTTTAATCGTCAATAAGAAGGTGCAAGGTATACAGTAACCCTGAAGTGAAGTATCGGAATCTAAAACTGGACTCACAGGAGAGGTTCAAATCATAGAAATTGAGAGTGTTAGTCGTCTTCTACTTAGGTCGGCACTGTGCCTATAGAATTTAATTCCGAAGCAATTTCTGTGTTTCATCGTCAATAAGAACTTCCAAGGGATACAGTAAACCTGAAGTGAAGCATCGGTATCTAAAACTGGACTCACAGGAGAGGTGCCAATCATAGAAAGTTAGAGTGTCAGAATTCTTGTACTTAAGACGGCATTGAGCCTTTTGAATTTAATTCCGATGCAATTTCTGTGTTTCATCGTCAATAAGAAGGTGCAAGGTATACAGTAAACCTGAAGTAAAGCATCGGTATCTAAACTGGACTCACAGGAGAGGCTCAATTCATAGAAAGTTAGAGTGTAAGTCCTCTTGTACTTAAGTCGGTATTATGCCTTTTGTATTAAATTCAGATGCAAACTCTGTGTTTCATCGTCAATAAGAAGGTCCAAGGGATACAGTAAACCTGAAGTGAAGCATCGGAATCTAAAACTGGACTCACAGGAGAGGTACAAATCATAGAAAGTTAGAGTGTCAGTCCTCTTGTTCTTAAGTCGGCATTGTGCCTTTTGAATTTAATTCCGGTGCTATTTCTGTGGTTCATTGTCAATAAGATGGTCAAAGGGATGCAATAAACCTGAAGTGAAGCATCGGAATCTAAAACTGGACTCACAGGAGAGGTTCAAACCATAGAAAGTGAGAGTGTCAGTCCTCTTTTACTTAGGCCTGCATTCTGCGTTTTAAATTTAATTCCGATGCAATATCTGTGTTTCATCATCAATAAGAAGGTCAAAGGGATACAGAAAACCTGAAGTGAAGCATCGGAATCTAAAACTGGACTCACAGGATAGGTTCAAATCATAGAAAGTGAGAGTGTCAGTCCCCTTGTACTTAAGTCGCCATTGTGCCTTTTGTATTAAATTCGGATGCAATTTCTGTGTTTCATCGTAAATAAGAAGGTCCAAGGGATACAGGAAACCTGAAGTGAAGCATCGGAATCCTAAACTGGACTCACAGGAGAGGTTCAAATCATTGAAAGTTAGAGTGTCAGTCCTCTTGTAATTAAGTCGGCATTGTGCCTTTTGTATTAAATTCGGATGCAAACTCTGTGTTTCATCGTCAATAAGAAGGTCCAAGGGAAACAGTAAACCAACCTGAAGTGAAGCATCGGAATCTAAAACTGGACTCACTGGAGAAGTTCAAATCATAGAAAGTTAGAGTGTCAGTCCTCTTGTACTTAAGTCGGCATTGTGCCATTTGAATTTATTTCTGATGCAATTTCTGGGTTTTTTATCGTCAATAAGAAGGTCAAAGGGATGCAGTAAACCTGAAGTGAAGCATCGAAATCTAAAACTGGACTCACAGGAGAGATTCAAAGCAAAGAAAGTGAGAGTGTCAGTCCTCTTATGCTGAAGTCGGCATTGTTCGTTTTGAATAGAATTCCGGTGCTATTTCTGAGGTTCATTGTCAATAAGAAGGTCCAAGGGATACAATAAACCTGAAGTGAAGCATCGGAATCTAAAACTGGACTCACAGGAGAGGTTCAAACCATAGAAAGTGAGAGTGTCAGTCCTCTTTTACTTAAGTCGGCATTGTGCGTATTAAATTTCATTCCGATGCAATATCTTTGTATCATCGTCTATAAAAAGGTCCAAGGGATACAGTAAACCTGAAGTGAAGCATCGGAATCTAAAACTGGACTCACAGGAGAGATTCAAATCATAGAAAGTGAGATTGTCGGTCCTCTTGTAATAAAGTCACCATTGTGATTTTTGTATTAAATTCGGATGCAATTTCTGTGTTTCATCGTCAATAAGAAGGTCCAAGGGATACAGTAAACCTGAAGTGAAGCATCGGAATCTAAAACTGGACTCACAGGAGAGGTGCAAATCATAGAAAGTTAGAGTGTCAGTCCTCTTGTACTTAAGTCAGCACTGTACCTTTTGTATTAAATTCGGATGCAATTTCTGTGTTTCATCGTCTATAAGAAGGTCCAAGGGATACAGCAAACCTGAAGTGAAGCATCGGAATGTAAAACTGGACTCACAGGAGAGGTTCAAATCATAGAAACAGACAGTGTCAGTCCTCTTGTACTTAAGTCGGCATTGTGCCTTTTGAATTTAATTCCGATGCAACTTCTGTGTTTTATCGTCAATAAGAAGGTGCAAGGTATACAGTAACCCTGAAGTGAAGCATCGGAATCTAAAACTGGACTCACAGGAGAAGTTCAAATCATAGAAAGTGAGAGTGTTAGTCGTCTTCTACTTAGGTCGGCATTGTGCCTTTAGAATTTAATTCCGAAGCAATGTCTGTGTTTCATCGTCAATAAGAACTTCCAAGGGATACAGTAAACCTGAAGTGAAGCATCGGAATCTAAAACTGGACTCACAGGAGAGGTGTCAATCATAGAACGTTAGAGTGTCAGAATTCTTGTACTTAAGACGGCATTGTGCCTTTTGAATTTAATTCCGATGCAATTTCTGTGTTTCATCGTCAATAAGAAGGTGCAAGGTATACTGTAAACCTGAAGTGAAGCATCGGAATCTAAATCTGACCTCACAGGAGAGGTTCGAATCATAGAAGGTGAGAGTTTCAGTCCTCTTGTACTTAAGTCGCCATTGTGCCTTTTGTATTAAATTCGGATGCAATTTCTGTTTTCATCGTCAGTAAGAAGGTCCAAGGGATACGGTAAACCTGAAGTAAAGCATCGGAATCTAAAACTGGACACACAGGAGAGGTTCAAATCATAGTAAGTTAGAGTGTAAGTCCTCTTGTACTTAAGTCGGCATTATGCATTTTGTATTAAATTCGGATGCAAACTCTGTGTTTCATTGTCAATAAGAAGGTCCAAGGGATACAGTAAACCTGAAGTGAAGCATCGGAATCTAAAACTTGACTCACAGGAGAGGTTCAAATCATAGAAAGTGAGAGTGTCAGTCCTCTTGTACTTAAGTCGCCATTGTGCCTTTTGTATTAAATTCGGATGCATTTCTGTGTTTAATCGTCAATAAGAAGGTCCAAGGGATACAGTAAACCTGAAGTAAAGCATCGGTATCTAAAACTGGACTCACAGGAGAGGCTCAATTCATAGAAAGTTAGAGTGTCAGTCCTCTTGTACTTAAGTCGGCATTATGCCTTTTGTATTAAATTCGGATGCAAACTCTGTGTTTCATCGTCAATAAGAAGGTCCAAGGGATACAGTAAACCAGAAGTGAAGCATCGGAATCTAAAACTGGACTCACAGGAGAGGTACAAATCATAGAAAGTTAGAGTGTCAGTCCTCTTGTACTTAAGTCGGCATTGTGCCTTTTGAATTTAATTCGGGTGCTATTTCTGTGGTTCATTGTCAATAAGAAGGTCAAAGGGATACAATAAACCTGAAGTGAAGCATCGGAATCTAAAACTGGACTCACAGGAGAGGTTCAAACCATAGAAAGTGAGAGTATCAGTCCTCTTTTACTTAAGCCGGCATTGTGCGTTTTAAATTTAATTCCGATGCAATATCTGTGTTTCATCATCAATAAGAAGGTCCAAGGGATACAGAAAACCTGAAGTGAAGCATCGGAATCTAAAACTGGACTCACAGGAGAGGTTCAAATCATAGAAAGTGAGAGTGTCAGTCCTCATGTACTTAAGTCACCATTGTGACTTTTGTATTAATTTCGGATACAATTTCTGTGTTTCATCGTCAATAAGAAGGTCCAAGGGATACAGTAAACCTGAATTGAAGCATCGGAATGTAAAACTGGACTCACAGGATAGGTTCAAATCATAGAAAGTGAGAGTGTCAGTCCCCTTGTACTTAAGTCGCCATTGTGCCTTTTGTATTAAATTCGGATGCAATTTCTGAGTTTCATCGTAAATAAGAAGGTCCAAGGGATACAGTAAACCTGAAGTGAAGCATCGGAATCTAAAACTGGACTCACAGGAGAGGTTCAAATCATTGAAAGTTAGAGTGTCAGTCCTCTTGTAATTCAGTCGGCATTGTGCCTTTTGTATTAAATTCGGATGCAAACTCTGTGTTTCATCGTCAATAAGAAGGTCCAAGGGAAACAGTAAACCTGAAGTGAAGCATCGGAATCTAAAACTGGACTCACTGGAGAAGTTCAAATCATAGAAAGTTAGAGTGTCAGTCCTCTTGTACTTAAGTCGGCATTGTGCCATTTGAATTTATTTCTGATGCAATTTCTGTGTTTTTTATCGTCAATAAGAAGGTCAAAGGGATACAGTAAACCTGAAGTGAAGCATCGAAATCTAAAACTGGACTCACAGGAGAGGTTCAAAACAAAGAAAGTGAGAGTGTCAGTCCTCTTTTGCTTAAGTCGGCATTGTTCATTTTGAATAGAATTCCGATGCAATTTTTGTGTTTCATCGTCAATAAGAAGGTCCAAGGGATACAGTAAACCTGAAGTGAAACATCGGAATCTAAAACTGGACTCATAGGGGAGGTTCAAATCATAGTAAGTTAGAGTGTCAGTCCTCTTGTACTTAAGTCGGCATTATGCCTTTTGTATTAAATTCGAATGCAAACTCTGTGTTTCATCGGCAATAAGAAGGTCCAAGGGATACAGTAAACCTGAAGTGAAGCATCGGAATCTAAAACTTGACTCACAGGAGAGGTTCAAATCATAGAAAGTGAGAGTGTCAGTCCTCTTGTAGTTAAGTCGCCATTGTGCCTTTTGTATTAAATTCGGATTCATTTCTGTGTTTAATCGTCAATAAGAAAGTCCAAGGGATACAGTAAACCTGAAGTAAAGCATCGGAATCTAAATCTGGACTCACAGGAGAGGCTCAAATCATAGAAACTGAGAGTGTCAGTCCTCTTGATCTTAAGTCGGCATTATGCCTTTTGTATTAAATTCGGATGCAAACTCTGTGTTTCATCGTCAATAAGAAGGTCCAAGGGATACAGTTAACCTGAAGTGAAGCATCGGAATCTAAAACTGGACTCACAGGTGAGGTTCAAATCATAGAAAGTGAGAGTGTCAGTCCTCTTGTATTTAAGTCGGCATTGTGCCTTTTGAATTTAATTCCGGTGCTATTTCTGTGGTTCATTGTCAATAAGAAGGTCCAAGGGATACAATAAACCTGAAGTGAAGCATCGGAATATAAAACTGGACTCACAGGAGAGGGTCAAACCATAGAAAGTGAGAGTGTCAGTCCTCTTTTACTTAAGTCGGCATTGTGCGTATTAAATTTAATTCCGATGCAATATCTGTGTTTCATCGTCTGTAAAAAGGTCCAAGGGATACAGTAAACCTGAAGTGAAGCATCGGAATCTAAAACTGGAATCACAGGAGAGATTCAAATCATAGAAAGTGAGATTGTCGGTCCTCTTGTAATAAAGTCGCCATTGTGATTTTTGTATTAAATTCGGATGCAATTTCTGTGTTTCATCGTCAATAAGAAGGTGCAAGGTATACAGTAAACCTGAAGTGAAGCATCGGAATCTAAATCTGTCCTCACAGGAGAGGTTCGAATCATAGAAGGTGAGAGTGTCAGTCCTCTTGTACTTAAGTCGGCATTGTGCCATTTGTATTAAATTGGGATGTAATTTCTGTGTTTCGTCGTCAATAAGAAGGTCCAAGGGATACAGTAAACCTGAAGTGAAGCATCGAAATCTAAAACTGGACTCACAGGGGAGGTTCAAATCATAGAAAGTGAGAGTGTCAGTCCTCTTGTACTTAAGTCGCCATTGTGCCTTTTGTATTAAATTCGGATGCAATTTCTGTTTTCATCGTCAGTAAGAAGGTCCAAGGGATACAGTAAACCTGAAGTAAAGCATCGGAATATAAAACTGGACACACAGGAGAGGTTCAAATCATAGAAAGTTAGAGTGTAAGTCCTCTTGTACTTTAGTCGGCATTATGCCTTTTGTATTAAATTCGGATGCAAACTCTGTGTTTCATCGTCAATAAGAAGGTCCAAGGGATACAGTAAACCTGAAGTGAAGCATCGGAATCTAAAACTTGACTCACAGGAGAGGTTCAAGACATAGAAAGTGAGAGTGTCAGTCCTCTTGTACTTAAGTCGCCATTGTACCTTTTGTATTAAATTCGGATGCATTTCTGTGATTAATCGTCAATAAGAAGGTCCAAGGGATACAGTAAACCTGAAGTAAAGCATCGGTATCTAAAACTGGACTCGCAGGAGAGGTTCAAATCATAGAAAGTTAGAGTGTCAGTCCTCTTGTACTTAAGTCGGCATTGTGCATTTTGAATTTAATTGCGGTGCTATTTCTGTGGATAATTGTCAATAAGAAGGTCAAAGGGATACAATAAACCTGAAGTGAAGCATCGGAATCTAAAACTGGACTCACAAGAGAGGTTCAAACCATAGAAAGTGAGAGTGTCAGTCCTCTTTTACTTAAGTCGCCATTGTGCGTTTTAAATTTAATTCCGATGCAATATCTGTGTTTCATCGTCAATAACAAGGTCCAAGGGATACAGAAAACCTGAAGTGTAGCATCGGAATCTAAAACTGGACTCACAGGAGAGGTTCAAATCATAGAAAGTGAGAGTGTCAGTCCCCTTGTACTTAAGTCGCCATTGTGCCTTTTGTATTATATTCGGATGCAATTTCTGTGTTTCATCGTAAATAAGAAGGTCCAAGGGATACAGTAAACCTGAAGTGAAGCATCGGAATCTAAAACTGGACTCACAGGAGAGGTTCAAATCATTGAAAGTTAGAGTGTCAGTCCTCTTGTAATTAAGTCGGCATTGTGCCTTTTGTATTAAATTCGGATGCAAACTCTGTGTTTCATCGTCAATAAGATGGTCCAAGGGAAACAGTAAACCTGAAGTGAAGCATCGGAATCTAAAACTGGACTCACTGGAGAAGTTCAAATCATAGAAAGTTAGAGTGTCAGTCCTCTTGTACTTAAGTCGGCATTGTGCCATTTGAATTTATTTCTGATGCAATTTCTGTGTTTTTTATCGTCAATAAGAAGGTCAAAGGGATACAGTAAACCTGAAGTGAAGCATCGAAATCTAAAACTGGACTCACAGGAGAGGTTCAAAACAAAGAAAGTGAGAGTGTCAGTCCTCTTTTGCTCAAGTCGGCATTGTTCGTTTTGAATAGAATTCCGATGCAATTTCTGTGTTTCATCGTCAATAAGAAGGTCCAAGGGATACAGTAAACCTGAAGTGAAGCATCGGAATCTAAAACTTGACTCACAGGAGAGGTTCAAATCATAGAAAGTGAGAGTGTCAGTCCTTTTGTACTTAAGTCACCATTGTGCCTTTTGTATTAAATTCGGATTCATTTCTGTGTTTAATCGTCAATAAGAAGGTCCAAGGGATACAGTAAACCTGAAGTAAAGCATCGGAATCTAAAACTGGACTCACAGGAGAGGCTCAAATCATAGAAAGTTAGAGTGTCAGTCCTCTTGTACTTAAGTCGGCATTATGCCTTTTGTATTAAATTCGGATGCAAACTCTGTGTTTCATCGTCAATAAGAAGGTCCAAGGGATACAGTAAACCTGAAGTGAAACATCGGAATCTAAAACTGGACTCCCAGGAGAGGTACAAATCATAGAAAGTTAGAGTGTCAGTCCTCTTGTACTTAAGACGACATTGTGCCTTTTGAATTTAATTCCGGTGCTATTTCTGTGGTTCATTGTCAATAAGAAGGTCAAAGGGATACAATAAACCTGAAGTGAAGCATCGGAATCTAAAACTGGACTCACAGGAGAGGTTCAACACTATAGAAAGTGAGAGTGTCAGTCCTCTTTCACTTAAGTCGGCATTGTGCGTTTTAAATTTAATTCCGATGCAATTTCTGTGTTTCATCGTCAATAAGAAGGTCCAAGGGATACAGAAAACCTGAAGTGAAGCATCGGAATCTAAAACTGGACTCACAGGAGAGGTTCAAATCATAGAAAGTGAGAGTGTCAGTCCTCTTGTACTTAAGTCGCCATTGTGCCTTTTGTATTAAATTCGGATGCAGTTTCTGTGTTTAATCGTCAATAAGAAGGTCCAAGGGATTCAGTAAACCTGAAGTGAAGCATTGGAATCTAAAACTGGACTCACAGGAGAGGTTCAAATCATAGAAAGTGAGAGTGTCAGTCCTCTTGTATTTAAGTCGGCATTGTGCCTTTTGAATTTAATTCCGGTGCTATTTCTGTGGTTCATTGTCAATAAGAAGGTCCAAGGGATACAATAAACCTGAAGTGAAGCATCGGAATCTAAAACTGGACTCACAGGAGAGGTTCAAACCATAGAAAGTGAGAGTGTCAGTCCTCTTTTACTTAAGTCGGCATTGTGTGTATTAAATTTAATTCCGATGCAATTTCTGTGTTTCATCGTCAATAAGAAGGTGCAAGGTATACAATAAACCTGAAGTGAAGCATCGGAATCTAAATCTGACCTCACAGGAGAAGTTCGAATCATGGAAAGTGAGAGTGTCAGTGCCCTTGTACTGAAGTCGACATTGTGCCATTTGTTTTAAATTCGGATGCAATTTCTGTGTTTCATCGTCAATAAGAAGGTCCAAGGGATACAGTAAACCTGAAGTGAAGCATCGGAATCTAAAACTGGACTCACAGGATAGGTTCAAATCATAGAAAGTGAGAGTGTCAGTCCCCTTGTACTTAAGTCGCCATTGTGCCTTTTGTATTAAATTCGGATGCAATTTCTGTGTTTCATCGTCAATAAGAAGGTCCAAGGGATACAGTAAACCTGAAGTGAAGCATCGGAATCTAAAACTGGACTCACAGGAGAGGTTCAAATCATTGAAAGTTAGAGTGTCAGTCCTCTTGTAATTAAGTCGGCATTGTGCCTTTTGTATTAAATTCGGATGCAAACTCTGTGTTTCATCGTCAATAAGAAGGTCCAAGGGAAACAGTAATCCTGAAGTGAAGCATCGGAATCTAAAACTGGACTCACTGGAGAAGTTCAAACCATAGAAAGTTAGAGTGTCAGTCCTCTTGTACTTAAGTCGGCATTGTGCCATTTGAATTTAATTCTGATGCAATTTCTGTGTTTCATCGTCAATAAGAAGGTCAAAGGGTTACAGTAAACCTGAAGTGAAGCATCGAAATCTAAAACTGGACTCACAGGAGAGGTTCAAAACAAAGAAAGTTAGAGTGTCAGTCCTCTTTTGCTTAAGTCGGCATTGTTCGTTTTGAATTTAATTCCGATGCAATTTCTGTGTTTCATCGTCAATAAGAAGAAACAAGGGATACAGTAAACCTGAAGTGAAGCATCAGAATCTAAAACTGGACTCACAGGAGAGGTGCCAATCATAGAAAGATAGAGTGTCAGTATTCTTGTACTTAAGACGGCATTGTGCCCTTTGAATTTAATTCCGATGCAATTTCTGTGTTTCATCGTCAATAAGAAGGTGCAAGGTATACAGTAAACCTGAAGTGAAGCATCGGAATCTAAATCTGACCTCACAGGAGAGGTTCGAATCATAGAAGGTGAGAGTGTCAGTCCTCTTGTACTTAAGTCGGCATTGTGCCATTTGTATTAAATTAGGATGCAATTTCTGTGTGACGTCGTCAATAAGAAGGTCCAAGGGATACAGTAAACCTGAAGTGAAGCATCGGAATCAAAAACTGGACTCACAGGGGAGGTTCAAATCATAGAAAGTGAGAGTGTCAGTCCTCTTGTACTTAAGTCGCCATTGTGCCTTTTGTATTAAATTCAGATGCAATTTCTGTTTTCATTGTCAATAAGAAGGTCCAAGGGATACAGTAAACCTGAAGTAAAGCATCGGAATCTAAAACTGGACTCACAGGAGAGGTTCAAATCATAGAAAGTTAGAGTGTCAGTCCTCTTGTACTTAAGTCGGCATTGTACCTTTTGTATTAAATCCGGATGCAAACTCTGTGTTTCACCGTCAATAAGAAGGTCCAAGGGATACAGTAAACCTGAAGTGAAGCATCGGAATCTAAAACTGGACTCACAGGAGAGGTTCAAATCATAAAAAGTTAGAGTGACAGTCCTCTTTTACTTAAGTCGGCATTGTGCGTTTTAAATTTAATTCCCATGCAATATCTGTGTTTCATCGTCAATACGATGGTCCAAGGGATAAAGTAAACATGAAGTGAAGCATCATAATCTAGAACTGGGCCCACAGTAGATGTTCAAATCATAGAAAGTGAGAGTGTCAGTCCTCTTGTACTTAAGCCGCCATTGTGATTTTTGTATTAAATTCGGACGCAATTTCTGTGTTTCATCGTCAATAAGAAGGTCCAAGGGATACAGTAAACCTGAAGTGAAGCATCGGAATCTATAACTGGACTCACAGGAGAGGTTCAAATCATGGAAAGTGAGAGTGTCAGTCCTCTTGTACTTCAGTCGGCATTGTACATTTTGTATTATATTCGGATGCAATTTCTGTGTTTCATCGTAAATAAGAAGGTCCAAGGGATACAGTAAACCTGAAGTGAAGCATCGGAATCTAAAACTGGACTCACAGGAGAGGTTCAAATCATTGAAAGTTAGAGTGTCAGTCCTCTTGTAATTAAGTCGGCATTGTGCCTTTTGTATTAAATTCGGATGCAAACTCTGTGTTTCATCGTCAATAAGATGGTCCAAGGGAAACAGTAAACCTGAAGTGAAGCATCGGAATCTAAAACTGGACTCACTGGAGAAGTTCAAATCATAGAAAGTTAGAGTGTCAGTCCTCTTGTACTTAAGTCGGCAATGTGCCATTTGAATTTATTTCTGATGCAATTTCTGTGTTTTTTATCGTCAATAAGAAGGTCAAAGGGATACAGTAAACCTGAAGTGAAGCATCGAAATCTAAAACTGGACTCACAAGAGAGGTTCAAAACAAAGAAAGTCAGAGTGTCAGTCCTCTTTTGCTCAAGTCGGCATTGTTCGTTTTGAATAGAATTCCGATGCAATTTCTGTGTTTCATCGTCAATAAGAAGGTCCAAGGGATACAGTAAACCTGAAGTGAAGCATCGGAATCTAAAACTTGACTCACAGGAGAGGTTCAAATCATAGAAAGTGAGAGTGTCAGTCCTTTTGTACTTAAGTCACCATTGTGCCTTTTGTATTAAATTCGGATTCATTTCTGTGTGTAATCGTCAATAAGAAGGTCCAAGGGATACAGTAAACCTGAAGTAAAGCATCGGAATCTAAAACTGGACTCACAGGAGAGGCTCAAATCATAGAAAGTTAGAGTGTCAGTCCTCTTGTACTTAAGTCGGCATTATGCCTTTTGTATTAAATTCGGATGCAAACTCTGTGTTTCATCGTCAATAAGAAGGTCCAAGGGATACAGTAAACCTGAAGTGAAACATCGGAATCTAAAACTGGACTCCCAGGAGAGGTACAAATCATAGAAAGTTAGAGTGTCAGTCCTCTTGTACTTAAAACGACATTGTGCCTTTTGAATTTAATTCCGGTGCTATTTCTGTGGTTCATTGTCAATAAGAAGGTCAAAGGGATACAATAAACCTGAAGTGAAGCATCGGAATCTAAAACTGGACTCACAGGAGAGGTTCAACACTATAGAAAGTGAGAGTGTCAGTCCTCTTTCACTTAAGTCGGCATTGTGCGTTTTAAATTTAATTCCGATGCAATTTCTGTGTTTCATCGTCAATAAGAAGGTCCAAGGGATACAGAAAACCTGAAGTGAAGCATCGGAATCTAAAACTGGACTCACAGGAGAGGTTCAAATCATAGAAAGTGAGAGTGTCAGTCCTCTTGTACTTAAGTCGCCATTGTGCCTTTTGTATTAAATTCGGATGCAGTTTCTGTGTTTAATCGTCAATAAGAAGGTCCAAGGGATTCAGTAAACCTGAAGTGAAGCATTGGAATCTAAAACTGGACTCACAGGAGAGGTTCAAATCATAGAAAGTGAGAGTGTCAGTCCTCTTGTATTTAAGTCGGCATTGTGCCTTTTGAATTTAATTCCGGTGCTATTTCTGTGGTTCATTGTCAATAAGAAGGTCCAAGGGATACAATAAACCTGAAGTGAAGCATCGGAATCTAAAACTGGACTCACAGGGGAGGTTCAAACCATAGAAAGTGAGAGTGTCAGTCCTCTTTTACTTAAGTCGGCATTGTGTGTATTAAATTTAATTCCGATGCAATTTCTGTGTTTCATCGTCAATAAGAAGGTGCAAGGTATACAATAAACCTGAAGTGAAGCATCGGAATCTAAATCTGACCTCACAGGAGAAGTTCGAATCATGGAAAGTGAGAGTGTCAGTGCCCTTGTACTGAAGTCGACATTGTGCCATTTGTTTTAAATTCGGATGCAATTTCTGTGTTTCATCGTCAATAAGAAGGTCCAAGGGATACAGTAAACCTGAAGTGAAGCATCGGAATCTAAAACTGGACTCACAGGATAGGTTCAAATCATAGAAAGTGAGAGTGTCAGTCCCCTTGTACTTAAGTCGCCATTGTGCCTTTTGTATTAAATTCGGATGCAATTTCTGTGTTTCATCGTCAATAAGAAGGTCCAAGGGATACAGTAAACCTGAAGTGAAGCATCGGAATCTAAAACTGGACTCACAGGAGAGGTTCAAATCATTGAAAGTTAGAGTGTCAGTCCTCTTGTAATTAAGTCGGCATTGTGCCTTTTGTATTAAATTCGGATGCAAACTCTGTGTTTCATCGTCAATAAGAAGGTCCAAGGGAAACAGTAATCCTGAAGTGAAGCATCGGAATCTAAAACTGGACTCACTGGAGAAGTTCAAACCATAGAAAGTTAGAGTGTCAGTCCTCTTGTACTTAAGTCGGCATTGTGCCATTTGAATTTAATTCTGATGCAATTTCTGTGTTTCATCGTCAATAAGAAGGTCAAAGGGTTACAGTAAACCTGAAGTGAAGCATCGAAATCTAAAACTGGACTCACAGGAGAGGTTCAAAACAAAGAAAGTTAGAGTGTCAGTCCTCTTTTGCTTAAGTCGGCATTGTTCGTTTTGAATTTAATTCCGATGCAATTTCTGTGTTTCATCGTCAATAAGAAGAAACAAGGGATACAGTAAACCTGAAGTGAAGCATCAGAATCTAAAACTGGACTCACAGGAGAGGTGCCAATCATAGAAAGATAGAGTGTCAGTATTCTTGTACTTAAGACGGCATTGTGCCCTTTGAATTTAATTCCGATGCAATTTCTGTGTTTCATCGTCAATAAGAAGGTGCAAGGTATACAGTAAACCTGAAGTGAAGCATCGGAATCTAAATCTGACCTCACAGGAGAGGTTCGAATCATAGAAGGTGAGAGTGTCAGTCCTCTTGTACTTAAGTCGGCTTTGTGCCATTTGTATTAAATTAGGATGCAATTTCTGTGTGACGTCGTCAATAAGAAGGTCCAAGGGATACAGTAAACCTGAAGTGAAGCATCGGAATCAAAAACTGGACTCACAGGGGAGGTTCAAATCATAGAAAGTGAGAGTGTCAGTCCTCTTGTACTTAAGTCGCCATTGTGCCTTTTGTATTAAATTCAGATGCAATTTCTGTTTTCATTGTCAATAAGAAGGTCCAAGGGATACAGTAAACCTGAAGTAAAGCATCGGAATCTAAAACTGGACTCACAGGAGAGGTTCAAATCATAGAAAGTTAGAGTGTCAGTCCTCTTGTACTTAAGTCGGCATTGTACCTTTTGTATTAAATCCGGATGCAAACTCTGTGTTTCACCGTCAATAAGAAGGTCCAAGGGATACAGTAAACCTGAAGTGAAGCATCGGAATCTAAAACTGGACTCACAGGAGAGGTTCAAATCATAAAAAGTTAGAGTGACAGTCCTCTTTTACTTAAGTCGGCATTGTGCGTTTTAAATTTAATTCCCATGCAATATCTGTGTTTCATCGTCAATAAGATGGTCCAAGGGATAAAGTAAACATGAAGTGAAGCATCATAATCTAGAACTGGGCCCACAGTAGATGTTCAAATCATAGAAAGTGAGAGTGTCAGTCCTCTTGTACTTAAGCCGCCATTGTGATTTTTGTATTAAATTCGGACGCAATTTCTGTGTTTCATCGTCAATAAGAAGGTCCAAGGGATACAGTAAACCTGAAGTGAAGCATCGGAATCTATAACTGGACTCACAGGAGAGGTTCAAATCATGGAAAGTGAGAGTGTCAGTCCTCTTGTACTTCAGTCGGCATTGTACATTTTGTATTAATTTCGGATGCAACTTCTGTGTTTCATCGTCAATAAGAAGGTCCAAGGAATACAGTAAACCTGAAGTGAAGCATCGGAATCTAAAACTGGACTCACAGGAGAGGTTCAAATCATAGAAAGTTAGAGTGTCAGTCCTCTTGTAATTAAGTCGGCATTGTGCCTTTTGTATTAAATTCGGATGCAATTACTGTGTTTCATCGTCAATAAGAAGGTCCAACAGATACAGTAAACCTGAGGTGAAGCATCGGAATCTAAAACTGGACTCACAGGAGAGGTTCAAATCATAGAAAGTGAGAGTGTCAGTCCTCTTGTACTTAAGTCGGAATTGTGCCTTTTGAATTTAATACCGATGCAATTTCTCTGTTTCATCGTCAATACGAAGGTGCAAGGTATACAGTAAACCTGAACTGAAGCATCGGAATCTAAATCTGTCTTCACAGGAGAAGTTCGAATCATGGAAAGTGAGAGTGTCAGTGCCCTTGTACTTAAGTCGGCATTGTGCCATTTGTATTAAATTCAGATGCAATATCTGTGTTTCATCGTCAATAAGAAGGACCAAGGGATACAGAAAACCTGAGGTGAAGTGTCGGAATCTAAAACTGGACTCACAGGATAGGTTCCAATCATAGAAAGTGAGAGTGTCAGTCCCCTTGTACTTAAGTCGCCATTGTGCCTTTTGTATTAAATTCGGAGGCAATTTCTGTGTTTCATCGTCAATAAGAAGGTCCAAGGGATACAGTAAACCTGAAGTGAAGCATCGGACTCTAAAACTGGGCTCACAGGAGAGGTTCAAATCATAGAAAGTTAGAGTGTCAGTCCTCTTGTAATTAAGTCGGCATTGTGCCTCTTGTATTAAATTCGGATGCAAACTCTGTGTTTCAACGTCAATAAGAAGGTCCAAGGGAAACAGTAAACCTGAAGTGAAGCTTCGGAATCTAAAACTGGACTCACTGCAGAAGTTCAAATCATAGAAAGTTAGAGTGTCAGTCCTCTTTTCTTAAGCCGGCATTGTGCCTTTTGAATTTAATTCTGATGCAATTTCTGTGTTTCATCGTCAATAAGAAGCTCCAATTGATACAGTAAACCTGAAGTGAAGCATCGAAATCTAAACTGGATTCACAGGAGAGGTTCAAAACAAAGAAAGTGAGAGTGTCAGTCCTCTTTTGCTTAAGTCGGCATTGTGCGTTTTGAATTTAATTCCGATGCAATTTCTGTGTTTCATCGTCAATAAGAAGGTCCAAGGGATACAGTAAACCTGAAGTGAAGCATCGGAATCTAAAACTGGACTCACAGGATAGGTTCAAATCATAGAAAGTGAGAGTGTCAGTCCCCTTGTACTTAAGTCTCCATTGTGCCTTTTGTATTAAATTCGGATGCAATTTCTGTGTTTCATCGTCAATAAGAAGGTCCAAGGGATACAGTAAACCTGAAGTGAAGCATCAGAATCTAAAACTGGACTCACAGGAGAGGTTTAAATCATTGAAAGTTAGAGTGTCAGTCCTCTTGTAATTAAGTCGTCATTGTGCCTTTTGTATTAAATTCGGATGCAAACTCTGTGTTTCATCGTCAATAAGAAGGTCCAAGGGAAACAGTAATCCTGAAGTGAAACATCGGAATCTAAAACTGGACTCACAGGAGAGGTTCAAATCATAGAAAGTGAGAGTGTCAGTCCTCTTGTACTTAAGTCGGCATTGTGCCTTTTGTATTAAATTCGGATGCAGTTTCTGTGTTTAATCGTCAATAAGAAGGTCCAAGGGATACAGTAAACCTGAAGTGAAGCATCGGAATCTAAAACTGGACTCACAGCAGAGGTTCAAATCATAGAAAGTGAGAGTGTGAGTCCTCTTGTGTTTAAGTCGGCGTTGTGAATTTTGAATTTAATTCCGGTGCTATATCTGTGGTTCATTGTCAATAAGAAGGTCCAAGGGATACAATAAACCTGAAGTGAAGCATCGGAATCTAAAACTGGACTCACAGGAGAGGTTCAAACCATAGAAAGTGAGAGTGTCAGTCCTCTTTTACTTAAGTCGGCATTGTGTGTATTAAATTTAATTCCGATGCAATTTCTGTGTTTCATCGTCAATAAGAAGGTGCAAGGTATACAATAAACCTGAAGTGAAGCATCGGAATCTAAATCTGACCTCACAGGAGAAGTTCGAATCATGGAAAGTGAGAGTGTCAGTGCCCTTGTACTGAAGTCGGCATTGTGCCATTTGTTTTAAATTCGGATGCAATTTCTGTGTTTCATCGTCAATAAGAAGGTCCAAGGGATACAGTAAACCTGAAGTGAAGCATCGGAATCTAAAACTGGACATACAGGAGAGGTTCAAATCATTGAAAGTTAGAGTGTCAGTCCTCTTGTAATTAAGTCGGCATTGTGCCTTTTGTATTAAATTCGGATGCAAACTCTGTGTTTCATCGTCAATAAGAAGGTCCAAGGGAAACAGTAATCCTGAAGTGAAGCATCGGAATCTAAAACTGGACTCACTGGAGAAGTTCAAACCATAGAAAGTTAGAGTGTCAGTCCTCTTGTACTTAAGTCGGCATTGTGCCATTTAAATTTAATTCTGATGCAACTTCTGTGTTTCATCGTCAATAAGAAGGTCAAAGGGATACAGTAAACCTGAAGTGAAACATCGAAATCTAAAACTGGACTCACAGGAGAGGTTCAAAACAAAGAAAGTTAGAGTGTCAGTCCTCTTTTGCTTAAGTCGGCATTGTTCGTTTTGAATTTAATTCCGATGCAATTTCTGTGTTTCATCGTCAATAAGAAAGTCCAAGGGATACAGTAAACCTGAAGTGAAGCATCAGAATCTAAAACTGGACTCACAGGAGAGGTGCCAATCATAGAAAGTTAGAGTGTCAGTATTCTTGTACTTTAAGACGGCATTGTGAATTTTGAATTTAATTCCGATGCAATTTCTGTGTTTCATCGTCAATAAGAAGGTGCAAGGTATACAGTAAACCTGAAGTGAAGCATCGGAATCTAAATCTGACCTCACAGGAGAGGTTCGAATCATAGTAGGTGAGAGTGTCAGTCCTCTTGTACTTAAGTCGGCATTGTGCCATTTGTATTAAATAAGGATGCAATATCTGTGTGACGTCGTCAATAAGAAGGTCCAAGGGATACAGTAAACCTGAAGTGAAGCATCGGAATCTAAAACTGGACTCACAGGGGAGGTTCAAATCATAGAAAGTGAGAGTGTCAGTCCTCTTGTACTTAAGTCGCCATTGTGCCTTTTGTATTAAATTCGGATGCAATTTCTGTTTTCATCGTCAATAAGAAGGTCCAAGGGATACAGTAAACCTGAAGTAAAGCATCGGAATCTAAAACTGGACTCACAGGAGAGGTTCAAATCATAGAAAGTTAGAGTGTCAGTCCTCTTGTACTTAAGTCGGCATTGTACCTTTTGTATTAAATCCGGATGCAAACTCTGTGTTACACCGTAAATAAGAAGGTCCAAGGGATACAGTAAACCTGAAGTGAAGCATCGGAATCTAAAACTGGACTCACAGGAGAGGTTCAAATCATAAAAAGTTAGAGAGTCAGTCCTCTTGTAATTAAGTCATCATTGTGCCTCTTGTATTAAATTCGGATGCAAACTCTGTGTTTCATCGTCAATAAGAAGGTCCAAGGGAAACAGTAAACCTGAAGTGAAGCTTCGGAATCTAAAACTGGACTCACTGCAGAAGTTCAAATCATAGAAAGTTAGAGTGTCAGTCCTCTTTTCTTAAGCCGGCATTGTGCCTTTTGAATTTAATTCTGATGCAATTTCTGTGTTTCATCGTCAATAAGAAGGTCCAAGGGATACAGTAAACCTGAAGTGAAGCATCGGAATCTAAACTGGACTCACAGGAGAGGTTCAAAACAAAGAAAGTGAGAGTGTCAGTCCTCTTTTGCTTAAGTCGGCATTGTGCGTTTTGAATTTAATTCCGATGCAATATCTGTGTTTCATCGTCAATAAGAAGGTCCAAGGGATACAGTAAACCTGAAGTGAAGCATCGGAATCTAAAACTGGACTCACAGGATAGGTTCAAATCATAGAAAGTGAGAGTGTCAGTCCCCTTGTACTTAAGTCGCCATTGTGCCTTTTGTATTAAATTCGGATGCAATTTCTGTGTTTCATCGTCAATAAGAAGGTCCAAGGGATACAGTAAACCTGAAGTGAAGCATCAGAATCTAAAACTGGACTCACAGGAGAGGTTCAAATCATTGAAAGTTAGAGTGTCAGTCCTCTTTTAATTAAGTCGTCATTGTGCCTTTTGTATTAAATTCGGATGCAAACTCTGTGTTTCATCGTCAATAAGAAGGTCCAAGGGAAACAGTAATCCTGAAGTGAAACATCGGAATCTAAAACTGGACTCACAGGAGAGGTTCAAATCATAGAAGGTGAGAGTGTCAGTCCTCTTGTACTTAAGTCGGCATTGTGCCTTTTGTATTAAATTCGGATGCAGTTTCTGTGTTTAATCGTCAATAAGAAGGTCCAAGGGATACAGTAAACCTGAAGTGAAGCATCGGAATCTAAAACTGGACTCACAGGAGAGGTTCAAATCATAGAAAGTGAGAGTGTCAGTCCTCTTGTGTTTAAGTCGGCATTGTGCCTTTTGAATTTAATTCCGGTGCTATTTCTGTGGTTCATTGTCAATAAGAAGGTCCAAGGGATACAATAAACCTGAAGTGAAGCATCGGAATCTAAAACTGGACTCACAGGAGAGGTTCAAACCATAGAAAGTGAGAGTGTCAGTCCTCTTTTACTTAAGTCGGCATTGTGTGTATTAAATTTAATTCCGATGCAATTTCTGTGTTTCATCGTCAACAAGAAGGTGCAAGGTATACAATAAACCTGAAGTGAAGCATCGGAATCTAAATCTGACCTCACAGGAGAAGTTCGAATCATGGAAAGTGAGAGTGTCAGTGCCCTTGTACTGAAGTCGGCATTGTGCCATTTGTTTTAAATTCGGATGCAATTTCTGTGTTTCATCGTCAACAAGAAGGTCCAAGGGATACAGTAAACCTGAAGTGAAGCATCGGAATCTAAAACTGGACTCACAGGAGAGGTTCAAATCATTGAAAGTTAGAGTGTCAGTTCTCTTGTACTTAGGTCGGCATTGTGCCATTTGAATTTATTTCTGATGCAATTTCTGTGTTTCATCGTCAATAAGAAGGTCAAAGGGATACAGTAAACGTGAAGTGAAGCATCGAAATCTATAACTGGACTCACAGGAGAGGTTCAAAACAAAGAAAGTTAGAGTGTCAGTCCTCTTTTGCTTAAGTCGGCATTGTTCGTTTTGAATTTAATTCCGATGCAATTTCTGTGTTTCATCGTCAATAAGAAGGTCCAAGGGATACAGTAAACCTGAAGTGAAGCATCAGAATCTAAAACTGGACTCACAGGAGAGGTGCCAATCATAGAAAGTTAGAGTGTCAGTATTCTTGTACTTTAAGACGGCATTG